>NC_134814.1:10662760-10679647 GCF_046742065.1 Oratosquilla oratoria
TAGTTAAAGATTGTATAGAATTATTACAAAAATATAAGAATAGATAAGAATTAAAAATAAGTAACAAACGCGCTCGTTGGCAACTGACGCTGAACACAAAGTCTTGATTCTACGGAGAATGACTGACATCGTGTTAACATTAAGTTTCCAGCAATTTCTCATAATATAAACAAAGCAGGTAACCCACAGTTTTTCCCCCCCTCGTCCTCCTCCTCTTCCTCTTCTCTTCTTCCTTTTCCTCTTCCTCTTCCTCCTCCTTTTCGTTTTCGTTTTCCTCTTCCATCTCTTCCACCTTTTCCTCTTCTTCTTCCTCCTTTTACTTATCCTCTTCCTCTTCCTCTTCATCTTCTTCCTCTTTCTACTCCTCATCCTTTTGTTAATGACAAACATAGAATATAAGAATATAAGAATAAAGGAGACTGCAAAAGACCATAAGTCCTACACTAGGCAGTTCCATGTCCATTACCACCTGTCACCTGTCATCCCAATCCATAAAGTTGTCAAACTTTTAAAACAACAGATAGTTTCAGCACTCACTAAATGGTTACTAAGTCAATTCCACTCGTTGATCACTCTATTGGTAAACCCACACTAATACCACACACACAAAATTTCAACGTTTCTTCCCTAAGATACTTATGAGAAAACTCGTAGTTTGTTGCTGACTATTATCGAGTTACGAGTTTCTTATCAGGGAAAGACAATTACACAGGACACGTCATGAGAAAACAACAATTATAACATACGTGCCTAACGGGAACAATAGAAGGAAAGAGGACAAGAGGAAGCCTACGCAGAAAATATGTAGACGGGCTAAGGACGTCTGTAGGAGAAGAAATAACAGACGTCATCTTGTTAAGAAGATCCACGTGCAAACAGGAATAGAGGTCCATGGTGGCTAACGTCCATTTGGACACAACATCCCGGTGAGGAGAGTTATTACACTGGAAGCAACACAATCGTTAACGTTGTCATAATTTTGATCAGTTATTATCATTTATCGTTGTCACTGTCATTATCACTACCGTTGTCATAATCGTTGCCACCATCGCTCATTATCACTTTATCATCATCTCGCTTTTTTCTTTTTTCATTTCTTCGTCGTGTCTTTATTTGTTGTCCTCCCTAAATTCCCACTTTCTTTCCGCCCTTCCCATTTTCTTCCTCTTCCCATTTTCTTTTCTCACATCACATTTTCTTTTAACAATTCTTCCCATTTTCTTTCCCCCTTCCCATTTCCTATATTTACCATTCTTCTTTCCCATTTTCTTCAACCAACCCATTTTCTCTCACCTTTTCCCATTTTCTTTAGTTCCCATTCTTTTCCCATTTTCTTCAACCAACCCATTTTCTCTCACCCTTGAATCCCTTTCTCCCCTTATGTTCTCTCCCACCCTCGCTCTCTCCCCTATCCCCCCAAGGGGGACTCTCTTCTTTCCTTCCTCTTCTTGGCTCCTCTCTCTCCTTCCCTCCTCTTCTCCCCTCTCTCTATCTCGTTCAAGCCTTTTTTTCCGCTCTCGTTTTATTTTCTCCCCCTCTCAAAACAATGAAATATATTGGAATAAATTGGAGAACACTGGAATTTGATGGGAAAAACAATTTGACCACGACGAGGCAGGTTGCCCGAGAACAAGAATAGAGAGAAGAGGAAAAGGAAAGTTGGTCACGTGTTACATACAAGGGAATTGATGGGGAGCTTTTTTTTTCTTGTATAACTGTACCTTTTCGAATATTGCATTATGCTTGTGGGTTCCAATTCAGTGGTTCTTGGTGACGACCAATTTTGAGGTGATGTGTTAATACAGTATATATATATATACATACATACATACACATGCACATGTTGGATGCATGTATGCATACATGCATACATACGTACACAAATACATATATACATACTTAAAGGGATGCATACATACATAAATGTATACATACAGGCATACATACATACATACATACATACATGAATATATACATACAGGCATGCATACATACATAATGCATACATACATACATACATACGTACCTGCATACATGAATATATACATACAGGTATGCATACATACATGTATACATACGTACATACATACATAAGTACATACATGACACACATATACATCTGAATAAAATCAACTGTCCATAACTAGAAAATATATATTAAACTCTTCAACTGTGCTAAAGGAGTTGATGACGTATCAATCCACGTTCTCAACCTGCTTTCTCAAATATCTATTTCTGTTCCTTAATCTCGTATCTGTTACTAAACGACTTGTGCAGGCCATAATGCAGTTCAACTTCACATTCTTTAACAGAACACCAAATTCCTCACAGCGTCAAAATTCCCTTTATCTAAAACAATTCTAGCTAAGATTCCTACGTGAAACTCAGGTGCAAGTCTTATTTAGAAAGATCTGTTTGACCTTTCCCGTGAGTCTCATTGGCTCAGAAATAATTCTTTTCTTTTCATTTTCCAGAGAACAGGAGCCCCACATTTTTATCCTTCGTACTGTGTTACAAAGCTAGATGACTTTTAAATACTTTTTGTGCAGAAACTAACATTCACACATACTGAGTATTTGTTTTTCGTCGACAAATTCCAACAGTTTTATTCTTGGAGGGAGACTATTCCGCCGTGGAGTTAAAATCATGGAGTTTGTGAGGGAGAGAAATGAGGTGGATATCGGAAAGGAAAGAATGAATTAAAAGTGATATATATATATATATTTCTTTTTACTGAGGATCATTCTTCAATCCCAAAGGAATACTGCGTGACTGTGTTCCGTAAGGGTTCCTTTTAAGTCACTAACTTGAAACAGATCTCTTACCTCTGCTCCTACCCCTACCCCCTCAAAAAAAAAAAAAAAAAAAAAAAAAAAAAAAAAAAATAATAATAATAATAATAATAATAAATCAAATAAATAAAATAGATAAATAATGATAAATAAATGAATAAATGAATAAGATAAAATAAATAGATAAATAAAATAAATAAATAAGAAATAATGTATGGTAAAAGTTCATAAGGTAATATTCTTCAAACACCTTTCAATGTTACCGTCCTCCTTGCATATCAGTATGGAGTACGACTCTCAAGTATAGTCGACCTGCTTTCATGAAAGTCTTCATTTTTCCAGTGTCTTCTCATGATCGTCTACTTTTCCTTCGTCAGCTTACCTTAAGATTGATTAATTATTTACCCTTTCCCTTTCCTATTCCGTCCCCCAGTAACATTCTTCCATGTCTCCTCTTCCTCAGATCTTTCAAGTCTTTTCTTTTACTTTCCTTTCCATATATTATTCTTATCTTTCCCTATCTTTCTTCTTCTGTGTCTCTCTCTTTTTCACTCTCTCTCCATCTCTCTCTCTCTCTCTCTCTGTCAGTCTATGTGTTTGTCTGTCTGTCTGTCTATCTGCCTGTCTGTATGTCTATCTATCTGTCTGTCTCTTTGTCTGTCTTTCTATTTCTGTATCATTCAGTCTATGTTTTATCTGTCTGTCTGTCTATCTGTTTGTCTGTATATCATTCAGTCTGTCTATATTTTTGTCTATCTGTCAGTCTGTCTATCTGCCTGTCTGTATGTCTATCTATCTGTCTGTCTCTTTGTCTGTCTTTCTATTTCTGTATCATTCAGTCTATGTTTTATCTGTCTGTCTGTCTATCTGTTTGTCTGTATATCATTCAGTCTGTCTATATTTTTGTCTGTCTGTATGTCTGTCTGTCTGTCTGTCTGTCTCTCCCTCTGCAAGAACTGGTTTATCATTAGAGTAGTTAAAGAAAGGACATGGAACTGCCTAGTGTAGGCCTTATGGTCTCTTGCTGTCTCCTTCTTTCTTAGGTTCTTATGTTCTCCGTTTCTCTCTACCTCCCTCTCTGTCTCCCCCTCTCTCTGTCTCTCTTTATATACATGTTTCTGTTTCTGTCGATTTCGATGTCTGTCTGTTTCTGTCTAGACTTTGCATGTCTCTGTCTCTGTTTCTCTGTCTCTCTCTGTCTGTGTCTTTGTTTCTGTCTCTGTGTCTTTGTTTTTGTTTCTGTGTCTGTCACTCCCTTCTTCGTTTTTCATTACTCTCTTCTCATCCAGCCGCCCACTCTCCCTCTCACACACTCTCCCTCTCACCCACTCTATCACCCAATCTCCCTCTCACTCCCTCTCCCTCACTCTATCACCCAATCTCCACTCACTCCCTCTCCCTCTCACCCAATCTACCTCTCACTCACTCTCACTCTCACTCCATCTCCCTCTCATCCACTCTCTCTCTCACCCACTTTCTATCAGCCAATCTCCCTCTCATTCACTCTCCTTCTCACCCAATCCCACTCTCACCCACTCTCTCTGTCACCCAATCTCCCTCTCACACTCTCTCTCATCCAATCTCCCTCTCACTCTCTCTCTCACCCACTCTCCTTATCACCCACTCTCTCTCAACCCTTCTCCCTCTCACCCACTCTCTCCTCACCAACTTAGCGTCTTAGCAAGTTGGTTCGCTAACTTGTAACTGCTTCTTCTTCTTCTTCTTCTTCTTCTTTCCTGGGCGGTTTTCCAATTGGGCAAATAGTCTTAGTTTCATCAAGAGGTTCTTAACCTTATGAGGACGAATTGTTTCCCGAAAAAAAAAAAATAATAACATCACCTGGCGATAGATAGAAGAAAGTCATTAAGTAATCCGCTTATCCTACCCCTGTGTCCTATCTGTCTGTATCCACAGCGCTTTTCCTCCTCCTTCTCCTCCTTATCCTCCTCCTCATCTTCTACTCTTCCTCCTCCTCCTCCTCCTCCTCCTCTCCTCCTCCTCTTCCTTTCTCCTTTTCTTCCTTCTCTTTTCATCTCACTCTTCTTCCTACTACTTCTTCTCCTCCTCCTCCTCCTCCAACATTTCCTCCTTTACCTCTACCCCTCCACCTCTTTGTCCTCTTCTCCACTCCCTCCCTTCCTCTTCCTTCACTTTCTCCTCCTCTCTTTCTCCCCTCCCCTTCTTTTAATCCTCACTTTCCTCTTCCTCTTCCCTTCCTCCTCCTCCCCTCCTTTCTTCCTCCCCTCCTCTTCCTTTCCTCTTCCTCTTCTCCTTTTCCTCTTCCCTTCCTCTTCCTCCCTTTCTTTCTTCCTCCCCTCCTCTTCCCTTCCTCCTCCCTTTCATCTTTTCTCCTTTTACTCTTCCTTTCCTCCTCCCACTCCTTAACTCACCCTCTTTCATCTCACCTTACTTTCACTCATCTCACCTCACCCATATCAACACCACCTTCACTCACTTTTTCTCACCCTCACTCACCTCACCCCAACCTCACTCACCTCACTTCACCCTCACACACTCCACCTAACCCTCACTCAACCTCACCTCACCCTTACTAACCTCACCCTTACCCCTTTACCCACCACCCCTTCACCCTTGAACCTTCACCCCCATTTGTATTCCACCTCCCTCCTCACCCCTTTCTATAACCAACAACCCCACTCAACCCCCCAAACCTACCCCCCCCTTCAACTCCCTCCCACCCCTTCTTCCGTCTCCCTCCTCAACTACCCCTCAACCAGTTGACACCTCAGCACGGATCCCTCTCGTTGAATGAGGAGGCAAACCCTTATATTAAGCCTCTCAGCTTGAGGAGGGAGACAAAGAAGGGCGAGGAATGGGGAAGATAAAAGAGGAAGGAGAGGAAGAGGACGACAGAAGAAGGAAGTGGAGTAGGGTTAAGAAGGGGGGGGTAGGGCGAAGGGGGAGAAAAGAGTAGTAAGAGGTGGTGAGGAAGAAGAAAAAGTAAATATAGAAAGAGTTATAGAACAACCAAGAAAAAAGAAACTAAAGTAAAGGGAATAGAAAAGAAGAAAGCAAGCGGAGCTGGAGGAATATATATAAAGTGAGGGAAGGAAAAGGCAAGAGAATGGAGTGTGTTTGTTTGTGTGTGTGTGTGTGTGTGTGTGTGTGTGTGTGTGTGTGTGTGTGTGTGTGTGTGTGTGTGTGTGTCTGTGTGTGTGTGTGTGTGTATGCGTGTGTGTGTGTATGAGTGTGTGTATGTATGTGTGTGTATGTGTGTGTGTGTGTGTTTATGTGTGTGTGTTTATGTGTGTGTATATGCGCGTGTTTATGTATGTGTTTATGTGTGTCTGTTTATGTATGTGTGTGAGCATGCGTGCGTGCGTACGTGTGCGCGCGCGCGCGTGTGTGTGTGTGTTCATGTGTGTGTATGCGTGTGTTTATGTATGTGTTTATGTGTGTTTATGTATGTGTGTGTGTGTGCGTGTGTGTGTGTGTGTGTGTGTGTGTGTGTGTGTGTGTGTGTGTGTGTGTGTGTGTGTGTGTGTGTGTATGTCTGTGTGTGTGTGCTCGTGTGTGTAGACAAGGGTGTAGGGGAGGCTAATACCCCAAGTGAGCTTAGATTTACATATCTTATTTATCTAAGCAGCCATAAATTTCACAAAATCTTTGACGCTTTCTCTTTTAATGCTGAAGCGGTTTTGTGCAACGGCCAGTGGAGGGAAAGGGAGGGGGAGGGGGGGAGGGGGAGGGGGAAGGGGGAGGGGAGGGGGAGGGGGGAGGGAGAGAATGAGAGGGAAAAAGCTCATTTGTTTTAGGTGGGTGGTAGTTACAGATAAGTTGGTGGAAGAGGAGGAAAATGAAAAAGAGGAAAAGGAGAAAGTAGAAGAGAAAGAGGAAAAAAGAGAGGAGGATGTGGAGGAAGAGAGGATGGAAAAGGAATAAAGGAAGAAAGAATAAGAAAGGAAGAATATGGTGAAAAAGAAATTGGAAGAAGTGAGAGGATGATGATAAAGATGTGGGAGTGAAGAGAGAATAAAGAGGAAGAGAAAAAGAGGAAAATGAGGAGAATGATTTAGATGAAGAGGAGGAGGAAGAGGAGGAGAAGGAGGAGAGTTATGGAAAGAGGAAGAGAGAGGAGGAAGAGAGAAGGGGAGAGATGTAAAGGACATAAGAGAGGATTAGGGGTAGAGAGAGAAATTAAGAGAGCGATAAGAGGAAGTATAAAGAGTATTAAAAAGAGGGGGTGAGGAAGAATCAGCATCATATTATACCGCGTGTCAATCTCTTTATTCCTATTTTTTCTTAATTTTACTCTTTTTTCCATCCTTCTTTGTTTTAATGTATTTTAATTTATCTAATTTAATTTAATTTTGTTCTAATTTATACTATTTTATTTTATCTTATTTTGTTCAATTTTATTAATTTTTTGTCTAATTCAATTTAATTTTATTCTAATTTAATTTAATTTTAAGATATTCTATTTTATTTCATCTATTTTTTTTCCTCCTTAGTATCAATGGGGCTATCGCCTACCCTTCCATGCTGGATGGCAGTTTACTTTTCATTATGTCTGCCGCCAGACGATTTTATTCAAATACATAGCACCTTCCCGTTTGGGAACAATTTCTAAATGTACAAGGTTACGAAGGGGAACATGAGAGAGGATTAGGTGTAGAGAGAGAAATTAAGAGAGCGAAAAGAGGAAGTATTAAGAGTATTAAAAAGAGGGCGTGAGGAAGAATCAGCATCCTATTATACCGGGTGTCAATTAATCTCTTTGTTCTTGTTTTTTTTTCTGTTCTTCCATCCTACTTTGTTTTAATGTGTTTTACTTTATTTAATTTAATTTAATTTTATTCTAGTTTATGCTATTTTATTTGATCTTATTTTATCTTGTTTTGTTCAATTTTATTTATTTTTTTTACTTAATTTGACTTAATTTGATTTTAATTAAATTTTATGTTATTCTATTTTATTTCATCTATTTCTTTCTTCATTAGTATCAATGGGGCTATCGCTTACCCTTCCGTGCTGGATGTCACTTTACCTCTCATTCTGTCTGCCGTCAGGCGATTTTATTCAAAACCATAGCACCTTTTCGTTTGCGTACAATTTTTAAGTGTACAGGGTTCCTAAGGGGAACAGACTAATAACCTTGTAATGAGCGCTAAAACAACTGATTGTTTCAAGAGAAAATGAGATAACTTTATGGATAGGGACATGGAACTGCCTAATGTAGGCCCTATGGTCTCTTGTAGTCTCCATTCTTATGTATTTATGGTTTTATTAGTGGGGAGGGGATGAAAGATCACAAGAAGACAAAGATGGTGAACTTGTTTAAAAGAGAAAGAGATAATCTCAATGTGAGAAAAATCCTGTCAAAAAGAGGAGATAAGAATGACTAAAAGAGAAAACTGGGAGAACTGTGGAGAAACGATAAGAAAAGAGGAGGGGAAACTGAGAAAATAGGAGAGGCGAGAAGGAGAAAAAATGAGAAAATTGAGTTGGGGAAGATACAATGGGAAGAGTTAAGAGAAAATAGGAGCGAGGGGGAGAAATGATGAAAGTATGCGAGAAAAATGGAATAGAGATAGAAATTGAGTGAGAACATAAGGAGAGACAATGAAGAGAAACGAAGGGAAAAGTGAAGAAGAAAGATAGAGAGGTGAATTGAAGAAGGATGTGTAAATATAGTATATATATATATATATACATATATATATATATACATATATACATATATATATATAAATATAAACATATATACATATATATATACATATACATACATATATATACATATACATATATATATATATATATATACATATACATATATACATACATATATACATACATATACTGTACATATATACATACATATAAACATACATATACACACACACACATATATATATATATATATATATATATATATATGCAGGGATGCAAGATTATCATAGGAAAATGTGACCTACAGACAGTAATTACTTTCATGAATTACATCTTTAGCCACCCTTCAACCATTTCACACCCAGGAAACACCCATTTGTTGCCCCTCTAATCTTCACTCCTTCATCATGAAGTGTTATCACCGTCCACCCGCCCACTGTTTAGGTCAGGAACAATGCAGCAGGACACAGCGTAGCACAGGGACCGAGAGCCGAGGCTGGTTTATCCCCACCGCTTCATTACATGGCGACTCTCCACCCTCATGCATTCGAGAAAAGACAAGAAGATATCCATTCGGTCCTCATAAGTTTCTCTTCTTTTACAGCCATCTTCACTCACAATGATCTCTAGGCCTCTCCCTTTCCTGCTCGACAGACATTCCCTTTGTACCAAAGACCCATCCTTCACCACATTCATCTCATTCTTGGTCTTTTTATCTAGTGCATCCAATACCATTATCCAGACTCTTGTCAATTAGTCTTTACTCAATCTGTTCATATACCCAAATCCTCTCTTTATGATTTGAGGCGAATCACTGAAGAAAGAGAGAGAGAGAGAGAGAGAGAGAGAGAGAGAGAGAGAGAGAGAGAATGCTGATCACTTAATTTCTACCGTCTCTCCTCTCTACTAAAATCTCTCCGTTAAAACACTATCCCAAATGATAGTAGCTGATGGCGAAACACCAAATATTGCAACACGTCTTCAAGCCATTGTTTCTTCTATTTTCCTTTTATTAAGCTCCCATGGACTTCGACTTTTTCCTTTCGATTTGTTTTCTTTTGTCTCTCTCCGTTTGGTCTCCTTTCCACATTTTCTATCTACTAAATTTTGTATTAAACGCTTCTTCACACGCCATTTCCTCTTTTTTTCCATTTGACGTTATTTCTCGTATTCTTACACAATTTCCTTCGTCCTATTTACTTCTTTCCCTCGCTCCATTTTTATAGACTTTCCTCTAGAGATCATTACCATATTTTCACCCTGCATCCCGTTTTCTTTTATCTAACCTCTCTACCACCATAAGGGTGCCATCACTGCGCAGGGAATTCACTCGCCTGAATAAAATCGCCAAAGAGCGGACGAAATAGACTAAAAGTGTCACTGGGTATAGAAGGAGTAGACTGATAGTCGATAACTGAGCTACTGATGTGATGCAGGAGGTAAGAAGGAGGATGACAGCTGGGGGTCGAACCTGGTGAGTGAGGATGGGAGTGGGAGGTGAGCCAGTTGTAGTTTGCGGACGACACTGCGATTTTGGCTGGATCAGACAAGGAACTGAGGCAGCTAGCGGCGGAGTTTGGGAAGGTATATGGGAGGAGGCTGAAAATAAATGTGATAGGTGATAGGTGATAGATAATAGGATGTACAAGTAGAGAGAATGATTGCGAGTTGGAGGTGAGGTTTAAAGGAGTTGAAGGGATGAGGGGGAAGGTGGGAAAGAGATGTGGGTGAAGGATTAGAGGTAAAGGGATGGTGGGTGAGGGGGTAAGGGATGGGTGAGAGTGAGGTTTGTGAGGGTGAGGTTAGTGAGGGTGAGGTTAGTGAGAGTGAGGTTAGTGAGAGCGAGGTTAGTGAGAGTGAGGTTAGTGAGAGTGAGGTTAGTGATGGTGAGGTTAGTGATGGTGAGGTTAATGAGGGTGAGGTTAGTGAGGGTTAGGTGGAGTGTGTGAGAGTGAAGTGAGATGAAGTGAAGAGCTTTAAGTAATTAGGATCACATATTGCAGTGAATGGAGGGGTGGAGGTGGAGGTAATTTATAAACGAATCATGCAAATATCTCGGGGAAATAAAAAAAACATCTTGAGAATGTAAACAAAGGATAAAAAATAGATAAAAAAAAATGGTATATAAAGTGGAAAAAAAAGAGAAATATGTATCTTGAGAATATAAACAAAGGATAAAAAAAAATAGATACAAAAAAAGGTACATAAAGTGATTTTGCCCAAGACACTGTACGAAACAGAGCCTTTGAACTAAAGAAAGAAAGGAAGAAACAAAATATGATCGAAATAGAGAGTTTATGATGGATGATGGGAGTTACAGGGGAAGAGAGTCCGAAATTAGGAGTGAAAAGAGTTTTACGTAGGTCTGGTCCATAGAGGTGTTAGCAAATTCTCTAATATGTTGACCTCATAAAATTTACCCTGTCAATACGAGGGAAACAAGATGAATGGAATAAAATAGATAAAAAGGGAAAATTATGTGAGGGTTAGGAATGCTGAGAGCAACTAAGAGAGAGAGAAAGAGAGAGGAAGAGAGAGAGAGAGAGGAAGAGAGAGAGAGGAAGAGAGAGAGAGAGCGGAAGAGAGAGAGAGAGAGAGAGCGGAAGAGAGAGAGAGAGAGAGAGAGAGAGAGAGAGAGAGAGAGAGAGAGGAAGAGAGAGAGGGAGAGAGGGGAGAGAGAGAGGAAGAGAGAGAGAGAGAGAGAGAGAGAGAGAGAGAGAGAGAGAGAGAGAGAGAGAAAGAGAGAGAGAGAGAGAGAGAGAGAGGAAGAGAGAGAGAGAGAGAGAGAGAGAGAGAGAGAGAGAGAGAGAGAGAGAGAGAGAGAGAGAGAGAGAGAGAGAGAGAGAGAGAGAGAGAGAGAGAGAGAGAGAGAGAGAGAGAGAGAGAGAGAGAGAGAGAGAGATGAAGAGAGAGAGAGAGAGAAAGAGAGGAAGAGAAAATAGAACTAGGGGTAGAACATATTCAGGAATATAAAGTTAAAGAGAAAAAGACGAAAGGGGAAAGTGAGGAAACGACACATTGAAAGGAGTTAAGAGAAAATGGGACGGGAGGAAAAGGCGATGAAGGAATACGAGGGGAGACAGAGAAAACGGAGTGAGGGGAGAATGGAACGAGGAGAAAAGAAATAAAGAAAATGGACTTAAAAGAGGGAATGGAAGATAAACGGAAGAGTTATCAAAGAAAATGGGAAAAGTGTAAGAAAGGGTAAAAGGAGGGAGAAGGAATGTGGGTGAACAGGAAATGGTTAAAGAAGACGAGAAGAACAAAAGAAAGAATTGAAAAAAAGGATAAACCGAGAAAGAAGGAAATACAAAAAAAAAAAAAGAAAAAAAATGGTTGAGAAAGAAGAGACAGAATGTGTAGACGAGAAGAGAAAACAAAGACAAAAGAAATAGACATAGAGAAAATTGTTAGGGGAATAAAATAAATGCAAAAGGTGACCATAGGAAAATAAGAGAAGAGAGTGAGGCGAGGGGGAGATAACGAAAGAAGAGAACCAGAGAAACGCTGAATCCGGGAAAGAAGATTAAGAATAAAGTAAATGCATAAGGAAAACCAGATAACTGGAGGGAAGAAGAGAAAATAGAACACGGGGTATAGAAAACAAAGGATGAAATAACGCCATAAGAGAAAACCGAAGAGGAATATTTAAAAAAAGAGAAGAGAAAAAAATAATAAAAAGGGTTAAAACATCAGAATAAGAGAGGAAAAAAATAGGGTAAGGTGAGAATGGGTATATATGAATAGTGTAAAGAGAGAGAGAGAGAGAGAGAGAGAGAGAGAGAGAGAGAGAGAGAGAGAGAGAGAGAGAGAGAGAGAGAGAGAAAGAGAGGAGAGAGAAATACAAAATTAATGGAACAGTGAGAAAACGTAATAAAACACAAATATAAAAAAATAAAAGCCATTTTAAACAAAATAATGAAACGCTGGGACGAAGGAAAATCCAGATAAGCATGATAAAAGGGAAGAGAGAAAGAAAGATAAAGGAAAGAGGAGGAGGAGGAGGAGGAAGAAGAGGAGGAGGAGAGAAGGAATGGAGGGTAGTAACAAAAGCAAAGGGAGATGATACGAAAGTGAGAAAGTGAGAGAAATCGTGAGAGAAATTAAATAAACAACTGAGTGAGGAGCCAGCCCTTTCAGTACGACGAGGAGGGTTATAGTTCTTCGTTGCAGGTGACGTCAGTTGATTTTATTCAGCTAAGTGCTAGGGGAAGCGACCATTCGTCGGTTGCGAGCCACCCTTCAGCCGAAGAAAGTCGACTGGCATCGGGTAGGGGAAATCATACATCAAGAATATCTGTTTTATAGGAATTGAACAAATCGAGATATATTTTGGGGAGAAAGGTTGGGGGGAGACGAAAAGAGGGTTGGGGGGAGATAATTCGTAACTAAGGAATGGGGGGAAGGTGGGGAGAGATTTTTTTTTTTTTTTTTTAATGGGAAGGCGAGGACGATTGTGTGGGAAATGATAATTTAAGGCTGTGGGTGGGAATAGGGGGAAGGTAAGGAGGAGGAGGAGGAGGAGGAGGAGGAGGAGGAGGAGGAGGAGGAGGAGTAAGAGGAGGAGGAGGAGTAAGTGGAGGAGGAGTAAGTGGAGGAGGAGTAAGAGGAGGAGGAGTAGGAGGAGGGGGAGTAAGAGGAGAAGGAGGAGCAAGATGAGTATAAGGAAGAGGACGAGTTAGAGGAGGATGAATACGATCAGGGAGGCGAGTACGATGAGGAAGAGGAGCAGAAGGAGGAAGGAGGAGGAGGAGGAACAGGAGGGGAAGGAGGAGCAGGATGGGTAGGAGGAGCAGGAGGAGCAGGATGGGTAGGAGGAGCAGGAGGAGGAGGAGGAACAGGAGGAGGAGGAGGAGGAGGAACAAGAGGAGGAGGAGGAGGAGCAAGAGGGGGAGGAGGAACAGGAGGAGGAGGAGCAGGAGGGGAGAAGGAAAGGAGGAACAGAAGGTGGAGGACCAGAAGGAGGAGAGGAGGAGGAGCAGGAGAGGAGAGGAGCAAGAGGAGGAGGAGCACGAGGGGAAGAGAAGTAGGAGGAGGAGGAGCACGAGGGGGAGAGAAGTAGGAGGAGGAGGAGGAGAAAGGGAGGAGGGGGAGGAGGAGGAGAGGGAGGAGCAGGATGTGGAGGAGAAACAGGAAGAGGAGGATCAGGAGGGGGAGAGTAGGAGGAGGAGGAAGAGGAGGAGCAGGATGGGGAGGAGAAAGAGGAAGAGGAGGAAGAAAAGTAGGAGGAAGAGGAGGAAGAGGAGGAAGGAGGAGGAGTAAGGAGAAAGACAAGGTTGAGAATAAAAAAGAGGGTGGGAGAAGAGGAAAAAGAGAAAGGAGAGGAAGAGTAAAATAAGGAAAATGGAAAAATGGGTAATTGGAAGCGAAAGATTGTAGATTAGAAAACAGGAAAAAGAAAAATATTTGAGAAAAGATGAAAAATAAAAGAGGAAAGAAGAAAGGAAATGAAGAAGAGGAGGAGGGTAGGAGGGCAGGAGGTGGAGGAGGAGGAGGAAGAGAAGGAGGAGGAGGAGGAAGCAAAGGAAGAGTAGGAGGATGAGGAAGAGGAGGAAGAGGAGAAGGAAAAGGAGGAGGAGAAACAAGAGAAGCATGAGGAGGATGAGGAGGTGGAGGAGAGGGAAAAGGAGGAGGAGGAGGTGGAGAGGGAAAAGGAGGAGGAGGAAGAAGAGAAGCTTGAGGAGGATGAGGAGGTGGAGGAGAGGGAAAAGGAGGAGGAGGAGTTTGAGGAGGATGAGGAGGAGGAGGAGAGGAAACATGAGGAGGAGCAGGAGGAGGAGGAGGAGGAGGAGGGAAGCATCATTTACTCTCGAGGTTCTGTACTTTTAGCAGCGAATAGCCTAAGGTCAAATGGCGACCATAGGGCACCGAGCGGACGTTCTCCGAAGAGCCCTGAGAAGGAAGGAAGGAAGGAGGGAGGGAAGGAGGGAGGGAGGGAGGGAGGGAGTGAGGGGGAACGAAATAACAAAGGAATGGAAGACATACGAATAAAAGTGGGACACAGAAAGGTGGAAAGGTGAGGAAACGACAAAGACAGACGAGAAGGAGAAACGCTAGGAAGTAAAGAGTGGAAATTGAAGAATGCGGGAGAGAAGAGGGAAGGACAGGAGAGATAGACAGAGAAAAGAGAGAAAAGTAAGGAGATAGAGGGGGATAGGTGGGAAGAGAGAGAGAGATGAACAGGATGGGAAAGAAGTAGGTAGGTAGGTAGGTAAGGAGAGACAGGCAGACAGACAGTAGACAGAGAGAGGGAGAGAGAGGGAGAGGGAGAGGGAGAGGGAGAGGGAGAGAGAGAGAGAGAGAGAGAGAGAGAGAGAGAGAGAGAGAGAGAGAGAGAGAGAGAGAGAGAGAGAGAGAGAGAGAGAGAGGGAGAGAGAGAGAGAGAAACAGAGTTAGATAGATAGATAGACAGATAAATAGATAGATAAATAGATAAGAAATAGAGATAAATACAGAGAGAGAGAGAGAGAGAGAGAGAGAGAGAGAGAGAGAGAGAGAGAGAGAGAGAGAGAGAGAGAGAGAGAGAGAGAGAGAGAGAGAGAGAGAGAGAGAGAGAGAGAGAGAGAGAGAGAGAGAGAGAGAGAGAGCGAGAGACGGGGGGTCATTTAGGGAGATAGACAGATAGGGAGGTCAAGGATGAATGGGGGAGACATAGGGAGGGAGGGAGAGAGGGAGGGAGAGAGGGAGGGAGAGAGGGAAGGACGGAGGGATAGACGGAGGAAGAGAGGACGGAGGGAGGGAGAGAGGAGGAGAGGGAGAGAGGGAGGAGGAAGGTAGGGAGGAAGGGAGGGAGAGAGGGAGGAAGGAAGGGAGGAAGAGAGGAAGGGAAGAAGGAAGGAAGAGAGAGAGGGAGGGGGAAGGGAGGGAGGAAGGGAGGAAGGGAGGGAGGAAGGGAGAGTGGGGAGGAGGAAGGGAGAGTGGGAGGAGGGAGGGAGAGAGGAGGAGAGGGAGAGAGGGAGGAGGAAGGTAGGGAGGAAGGGAGGGAGGAAGGGAGAGAGGGAGAAGGGAGGGAGGAAGGGAGGAGGTGAGGGAGAGAGGGAGGAAGCGAGGGAGGGAGAGAGGGAGGGGAGAGAGGGAGGAAGGGAGGGTTTGAGAGAAGGAGGAGGAAGGGACCGAGGAAGGGAGAGAGATAGGGAAGGAAGGGAGGGAGGCAGGAAGAGACGGAGAGAGAGAGAGGAAGAGAGAGAGGGAGGAGGAAGAGGTGGAGGAAGGGAGAGAGGGAGGAGAGAGGGAGGGAGGAAGGGAGGAGGAAGGGAGGGAGGAAGGGAGGAGGAAGGGAGGGAGGAAGGGAGGAAGGGAGGAAGGGAGGGAGGGAGGGAGGGAGTGGGAGGAAGTGAGATAGTTTGGGAGTCAGAAAGATTTTATTTGGCGATAACCAGGGCTTCTCTCCTTAGGGACGACGATATAGCGCCGCCGGAGAAGTGAAGTCATATAGTGCTGGTAAAGGCGAAATCTAAAAGGGATGAATTTCGATTTTGGTCCTTAGGGATTTCAAAAAAAGTCCCCAAGATACTGAATGCATAGAAATGATGTTGTCTGTAGCCCCATAGGAGGAGAGAGTTGGGGAGAGGGAGAGGGGAGGGAGGGGAGAGAGAGGTGGAGGGAGGGAGAGAGAGAGAGAGAGAGAGAGAGAGAGAGAGAGAGAGAGAGAGAGAGAGAGAGAGAGAGAGGGGGGGGAGAGAGGAGGGAGAGAGAGAGAGAGAGAGAGAGAGAGAGAGAGAGAGAGAGAGAGAGAGATAGAGAGAGAGAGAGAGAGAGAGAGAGAGAGAGAGAGAGAGGGGGGGGGAGTGAGGAGAGAGAGAGAGAGAGAGAGAGAGAGAGAGAGAGAGAGAGAGAGAGAGAGAGAGAGAGAGAGAGAGAGAGAGAATTAGAGAGAGAGAGAGAGAGAGAGAATAAGAGAGAGAGAGAGAGAGAGGGAGAGAAAGGAGAGAGGAGAGAGAGAGAAAAGAGAGAGGAGAGAGAGGAGGGAGAGAAAGGAGAGAGAGGAGGGAGAGAGAGAGAGAGAGAAATGAGAGAGAGGGGAGAGAGAGAGGAGAGAGGGGGAGAGAGCGAGAGGGAGGGGGAGAGAGATTAGAGTGGGATGGAGAGGGACGGTGAGGGAGGGGAGAGAGAGGTTGGAGATTGTGAACAGGAACAATGAAAATTATATTTACGAAAATAAAACATATATTAAAATTTCACTGAACATGATCACATATCAAAACAAAAAGACAAGGTCTGCTTGACAGGGAGCCAGAATGAATACTACTGCCCGGTCGCCACTGTGACCTGTCACGACGATTTGGCGGAGTGGACCGGACTGGTAGGTTCCAAAAATAGTTTACATAATTTTTTATTGGCCAAGAGTCCTTGGAAACACATATATATAATTTTACAATTAATTTTGTTATATCTATACATATAATACTGGATGTTTACATAGGTAATAAAGATGTATACATAATTGTGTACATATACGTAC
>NC_134814.1:10680147-10725147 GCF_046742065.1 Oratosquilla oratoria
TGGATGCATGTATGCATACATGCTTCATACACGTACACAACTACATATATACATGTTAAAGTGGGATGCATACATGCATAAATGTATACATACAGGCAATACATACATACATGAATAATATTACATACAGGGCATGCATACATACATAATGACATACATACATACATACGTACATGCATTACATGAATATATACATACAGGCATGCATACATAAATAATGCATGCATACCGTACATGTATTTACATTACGTACATACACACTTAAGTAAATACATGACACACATATACATCTGCATAAAATCGCCTGTCCCATAAACTAGAAAATATATATTAAACTCTTCAGCTGTGCTAACGGATGTTGATGAGTGTATCAATCCAGATTCTCAATCTGCCTTTTCAACTATCTATTTCTGTTCCTTAATCTCGTATCTGTTACTAAACGACTTGTGCAGGACATAATACAGTTCAACTGCACGGTCTTTAACAGAATGCCAAATTCCCCACTCCGCCAAAATTCCCTTTTAATCTAAAAACAATTCTAGCTAAGATTCCTACGTGAAACTCAGGTGCAAGTCTTATTTAGAAAGATCTGTTTGACCTTTCCCGTGAGTCTCATTGGCTCAGAAATAATTCTTTTCTTTTCATTTTCCAGAGAACAGGAGCCCCACATTTTTTATCCTTCGTACCTGTGTTTGTTTACAAAGCTAGACTACTTTTAAATGACTTGTTTTGTGCAGAAGAAACTAAACATTCACACATACTGCAGTATTTGTTTTTCGTCGACAAAAACAAACAGTTTTATTATTGGAGGGGAGGACTATTCCGCCGTGGGATGTAAAATCATGGAGTTTGTGAGGGAGAGAAATGAGGAGGGATATCGGAAAGGAATAGAATGAATTAAAAGTGATATATAGTTTTTTACTGAGGATCATTCTTCAATCCCAAAAGAATACTGCGTGACTGTGTTCCGTAGGGGTTCCTTTTAAGTCACAAACTTGAAACAGATCTGTTAACCATCTGCTCCTACCCCTACCCCCTCAAAAAAAAAAAAAAAAAAAAAAAAAAAAAAAAAAAATAATAATACTAATAAAATAATAATAAATCAAATAATTAAAATAGATAAATAATGATAAATAAATGAATAAATGAATAAGATACAATAAATTGCTAAATAAAATAAATAAATAAGAAATAATGAATGGTAAAAGTTCATAAGGTACAATATTCTTCAAACACCTTTCAATGTTACTGTCTTCTATGCATCTCAGTATGGAGTACAATCTTTACCAAGTTATGGTCGACCTGCTATCATCGATAAAAAAAAAAAAAGGGGTCTCCATTTTTCTTCGGTTGCCAGTGTCTTCTCATGATCGTCTACTTTTCCTTCTTCAGCTTACCTTAAGATTGATTAATTTATTTACCCTTTCCCTTTCCTATTCCGTCCCCAATACCATTCTTCCATGTCTCCTCTTCCTAAGATCTTTCAAGTCTTTTCTTTTACTTTCCTTTCCAGATATTATTCTTATCGTTTCCTAGCTTTCTCTTTCTGTGTCTCTCTCTTTTTCTATCTCTCTCTATCTCTCTCTATCTCTCTCTCTCTCTCTCTATGAGTTTGTCGGTCTGTTCTATCTGCCTCTATGTTCTGTTGGTTTGTTCTGTCTTTCTATTTGTTTATTATTCAGTCTATGTTGTTTATCTGTCTGTCTGTCTGTCTATCTGTTTGTCTGTATATCATTCAGTCTGTCTATTTTTTTGTCTGTATGTCCGTCTTGTCTGTCTGTGTGTGTCTCCTCTGCAAGAACTGGGTTTATCATTAGAGTAGATAAAGAATGGACATGGAACGGCCCTACGTGTAGGCCCTAAGGTATCTTGCTGTCTCCTTCTTTCTTATATTCTTATGTTCTCCGTTTCTCTCTTCTCCCTCCTCTGTCTCTCCCCTCTCTCTGTCTCTCTTTATATACATGTTTCTTGTTCCTGTCGATTTCGATGTCTGTCTGTTTGTATAAACTTTGCATGTCTCTGGTCTCTGTTTCTCTGTCTGTCTCTGTCTGTGTCTTGGTTTCTGTTTCTGTGTCTTTGTTTTTGTTTCTGTGTCTGTCACTCCCTTCTTCGTTGTTCATTACTCTCTTCTCATCCAGCCGCCCACTCTCCCTCTCACACACTCTCGCTCTTACCCACTTCTTATCACCCAATCTCCCTTTCACTCTCTCTCACTCTCACCCCACTCTATCACCCAATCTCCACTTCACTCCCTCTCCCTCTCACCCAAATCTTTACCTCTCACCTCACTCTCACTCTCACTCCTTCACCCTCTCACCCACTCTCTCTCTCACCCACTTTCTACCCCAATCTCCCTCTCACTCACTCTAAACTCTCACCCATTCCCTTTCTGTCACCCAATCTCCCTCTCACCACACTCTCTCATCCACTCTCACCCACTCTCTCTCTCACCCACTCTCCTTATCACCCACTCTCTCTCAACCCCTCTCCCTCCCACCCACTCTCTCCTCACCAACTTGGCGTCTTAGTAAGTTGGTTCGCTAACTTGTAACTGCTTCTTGTTTCTTCTTATTCTTTCTTGTTCTTTCCTGGGCGGTTTTCAAATTGGGGCAAATAGTCTTAGTTTCATCAAGAGGTTCTTAACCTTATGAGGACGAATTGTTTTCCGGAAAAAAAAAAAATGAATAACATCACCTGGCGATAGATAGAAGAAAGTCATTAAGTAATCTGCTTATCCTACCCCTGTGTACTATCTGTCTGTATTCCACAGCGCTTTGCCCTCCTTCTTCTCCTCCACCTCTTCTTCCTCCTCCGCCTCTTCCTCCTCCTTCTCCTCTTCTCCTCCTCTTCCTTTTTCTTTCTCCTTTTCTTTCTTCTACTTTTCATCTATTTCTTCCACCTCTTTCTCCTTTTTACCTCTACCCTTCACCTCTTCGTCCTCCTCGCACTCCCTCCCTTCCTCATTCCTTCACTTTCCCCTCCTCTCTTCCTCTTCTCCTTTTCCCTCTTCCTCTTCTCCTTTTCCCTCTTCCTCTTCTCCTTTTCCCTCTTCCTCTTCTTCCTCCTCCCCTGCTTTCTTCCTCCCTTCCCCTTCCTTTCCTCCTCTTCTCCTTTTCCTCTTTCCTTCCTTCTCCTCCCCTTCTTTCTTCCTGTCTCCTCTTCCTTTCCTCCTCCCTTTCATCTTCTCCTTTTCCTCTTCCCTTCCTCCTCTTCCACTCCTTAACTCACCCTCTTTCATCTCACCTTACTTTCACTTCATCTCACCTCACCCATATCAACACCACCTTCACTCACTTTTTCTCACCCTCACCCACCTCACCCCACCCCTCACTCCACCTCACTTCACCCTTACCACACTCCACCTAACCCTCACTCAACCTCACCTCACCTCCACTAAACCTCACCCTTACCCCTTTACCCACCACCCCTTCAACCTGAAACCTTCACCCCCATTTTGTATTCCACCTCCCCCCTCACCCCCTTTCTATAACCAACCAACCCCACTCAACCCCCCAAACCTACACCCCCCCTTCAACTCCCTCCCACCCCTTCTTCTGTCTCTCCTTCCTCAAACTACCCCTCAACCAGTTGACACCTCAGCACGGATCCCTCTCGCTTGACTGAGGAGGCAAACCCTTAGATTAAGCCTCTCAATGCTTGAGGAGGGAGATAAAGAAGGGCGAAGGAATGGGGAAGATAAAAGAGGAAGGAGAGGAAGAGGACGACAGAGAAAGGAAGTGGAGTAGGGTTAAGAAGGGGGAGATGGAGATAAGGGCGAAGGGGGGAGAAAAGAGTAGTAAGAGGTGGATGAGGAAGAAGAAAAAGTAAATATAGAAAGAGTTATTAGAAACAAACCAAGAATAAAAAGAAACTAAAGTAAAGGGAATAGAAAAGAAGAAAGCAAGCGGAGCTGGAGGATTATATATCTTAAAAGTGGAGGGAAGGTAAAGGCAAGAGAATGGAGTGTTTATGTTTGTGTGTGTGTGGGTTGTGTGTGGTGTGCTGTGTGGTGTGTGTGTGTGTGTGTGTGTGATGTGTGTGTGTGTGTGTGTGGGTGTGTGTGTGTGTATGCGTGTGTGTGTGTGTGTGTATGAGTGTGTGTATGTATGTGTGTTTTATTGTTGTGTGTGTGTTTATGTGTGTGTGTGTGCGTTTATGTGTGTGTATATGTGTGGGATTATGTATGTGTGTATATGTGTGTGTTTATGTATGTGTTTATATGTTGTCCTGTTTATGCATGTGTGTGTTGCATGCAGTGAGTGCGTGCGTGTTTTGTTTGTGCGCGCGCGCGCGTGGTGTGTGTGTTCATGTATGGGTATGCGTGTGTTTTTGTATACGTTTCTGTGTGATCTGTTTATGTATAGTGTGTGTGTGTGTGTGTGTGTGTGTGTGTGTAGTGTGTTTGTGTTGTGTGTGTGTGTGTGTGTGGGATTGTGTGAAGTTGTGTTGTGTGTGTGGAGGTGTATGTCTGTGTTGTTGTGTGCTCATGTGTGGTAGACACGGGTGTAGGGGAGGCTAATACCCCAAGTGAGCTCTAGAGATTTACATATCTTCTTTATCTAAGAGGCCATAATTTTCACAAAATCTTTGACGCTTTCTCTTTTAATGCTGAAGCGGGTTTTGTGCAACGGCCCAGTGGAGAGGGAAGGGGAAGGGGTGAGGGGGGAGGGGGGAGGGGGGAGGGGGAGGGGGAGGGGGGAGGGGGAGGGAGAGAATGAGAGGTGTGAAAAAAGCTCATTTGTTTTAGGTGGGTGGGTAGTTTACAGATAAGTTTGTGGTGGAAGATGAGGAAAATGAAAAAGAAGAAAAGAGAGAAAGTAGAAGAGAAAGAGGAATAAAAAAAGAGGAGGGATGTGGAGGAAAGAGAGGATGGAAAAGGGACATAAAGGAAGGAATTAAGAAAGGACAGAATATGGTGAAAGCGAAATTGCGAAGAAGTGAGATTGATGATACAAAAAGATGTTGGGAGTGAGAGAGAGAAAAAAGAGGAAGAGAAATAAGAGGAAAATGAGGAGAATGATTTTAGGATGAAGAGGAGGAGGAAGAGGAGGAGGAGAAGGAGGAGGAGTTATGGAAAGAGGCAAGAGAGAAGAGGAAGATGAGAAGGGGGAGAGATGTAAAGACCATTGAGTGAGGATTAGTGGGTAGATGAGGCATAAATTAAGAGATGTGATAAGTAGGAAGTATAAAGAGTATTAAAAAGAGGGGGTGAGGAAGAATCAGGCATCTTATTATACCGCGTGTCAATTGCTCTCTTTAATCATTTTTCTATTTTTCTTTAATTTTACTCTTTTTTCCATCCTTCTTTGTTTTAATGTATTTTACTTTATCTTAATTTGATTTAATTTTATTTCTAATTTATACTATTTTATTTTATCGTATTTTGTTCAATTTTATTTTTGTCTAATTCAATATAATTTTATTCTAATTTAATTTAATTTTAAGATATTCTATTTTATTTCATCTATTTTTTTTTTCCTCCTTAGTATCAATGGGGCTATCGTCTACCCTTCCATGCTGGATGGCAGTTTACTCTTTCATTATGTCTGCCGCCAGCACCAGGCGATTTTATTCAAATTACATAGCACCTTCCCGTTTGAGAATCAATTTCTACAGTGCACAAGGTTACGAAGAGGAAACATGAGAGAGGATTAGAGGGCTAGAGAGAGAAATTAAGAGAGCGAAAAGAGGACAGTATAAAGAGTGATTAAAAGATGGGCGTCCCAGGAAGAAGAATCAGCATTCCTATTATACCGGTGTGTCAATTAATCTCTTTGTTTCTTGTTATTTTTTTTTATTTGTTCTTCCATCCTACTTTGTTTTAATGTGTTTTACTTTATTCAATTGGAATTTCATTTTATTCTAGTTTATGATATTTCATTTGATCTTATTTCTATCTTGTTTTCTTCAATCTTATTTCCGTTTTAATTAATTTAATTTAATTTTTGTTTTAATTTAATTTTTAGGTTATTCTATTTTATTTAACTCTATTTTTTTCCTCCTTAGTATCAATGGAAGCTATCGCTTACTCTTCCGTGCTGGATGGTACTTTACATCTCATTCTGTCTGCCGCCAGACGATTTTATTAAAATACATAGCAGCTTTCTGTTTGCGTACAATTTCTTAAGTTGTACAGGTTCCGAAGGGTGAACAGACTAGTAAACTATGTAATGTAACGCCGTAAAACAAACTGGTTTGTTTTATGAGAAAATGAGATAACTTTATGGAGAGGGACATGGAACTTGCACTAATGTAGGCCTTATGGTCTCTTGTAGTCTCCATTCTTTATGTATTTATGGTTTTATTAGTGGGATGAAAGATCACAAGATGACAAAGATGGTGAACGTTGTTTAAAAGAAAGAGATAATCTCAGTGGGAGAAAAAAATCCTGTCAAAAAAAGGGGGAAAAAAGGGGGGGGGGGGGGGAGAAAAGAACTGACAATAAAAGCGCAGAACAACTGGGAGAACTGTGGAGAAACGATAAGAAAAGAGGAGGGGGAGAAACTGAGAAATATAGGAGAGGCGAGAAGGAGCGGAGAAAAAAATGAGAAGAAAATTGAGTTGGGGGAAAGATACATATGGGAAGAGTTAAGAGAAAATAGGGAGCGAGGGGGAGAAATGATGAATGTATGCGAGAAAAATGGAATAGAGATAGAACTTAGAGTGAGAACATAAGGAAAGACAATGAAAGGAAAACGACGGGGAAAAGTGAAGAAGAAAGATGGAGAGGTGAATTGAAAGAAGGATGTGTAAACTCTACTATTATATCTATTATATATATATAGTATATATATATATTATAAACAATATATATTCATACATTATACATTAACATATATATACAATATATACATACATATACATGTATACATACATATACATGTATACAATACATATAACATATAATACATATCATATACATATATACATACATAATACATAATATATATATTACATATATACATACACTATATACATATATACATACATATACACCATACCTATATTATATATATTTATATATATATTATATATATATATATTGCATGCATGCAAGATTATCATAGGAAAATGTGACCTACAGACCGGTAATTACTTTCATGAATTACATCTGTTAGCCACCCTGTCAACCATTTCACCAACCCAGGAAACAACCATTTGTTGCCCCTCTAATCTTCACTCCTTCATCATGAGGCGCTGTGGAGTGTTATCACCGTCCACCCGCCCACTGTTTAGGTCAGGAACAATGCAGCAGGAACAAGCGTCAGCAACAGGGGGACCGAGAGCCGAGCGCTGGTTTATCCCCACCGCTTTATTACATGGGCGGACTCTCCCCCCTCACGCAATCGAGAAAAGACAAGATATCCATTCGGTCCTTAAAAGTTTCTCTTCATTTACAGCCATCTTCACTCACAATTATCTCTTGCCCTCTCCCTTTTCCTGCTCGACAGACATTCCCTTTGTACCAAAGACCCATCCTTCACCACATCCATCTCATTCTTGGTCTTTTTATCTAGTGCATCCAATACCATTATCCAGACTCTTGTCAATTAGTCTTTACTCAATCTGTTCATATACCCAAATCCTCTCTTTATGATTTGAGGCGAATCACTGAAGAAAGAGAGAGAGAGAGAGAGAGAGAGAGAGAATGCTGATCACTTAATTTCTACCGTCTCTCCTCTCTACTAAAATCTCTCCGTTAAAACACTATCCCAAATGATAGTAGCTGATGGCGAAACACCAAATATTGTAACATGTCTTCAAGCCATTGTTTCTTCTATTTTCCTTTTATTAAGCTCCCATGGACTTCGACTTTTTCCTTTCGATTTGTTTTCTTTTGTCTCTCTCCGTTTGCTCTCCTTTCCACATTTTCTATCTACTAAATTTTGTATTAAACGCTTCTTCACACGCCATTTCCTCTTTTTTTTTATTTGACGTTATTTCTCGTATTTTTATACAATTTCTTTCGTCCTATTTACTTCTTTCCCTCGCTCCATTTTTATAGACTTTCCTCTAGAGATCATTACCATATTTTCACCCTGCATCCCGTTTTCTTTTATCTAACCTCTCTACCACCGTAAGGGAGCCATAACTGCGCATGGAGTTCACTCGCCTGAATAAAATCGCCAAAGAGTGGACAAAATAGACTAAAAGTGTCACTGGGTATAGAAGGAGTAGACTGATAGTCGATAACTGAGCTACTGATGTGATACAGGAAGTAAGAATGAATATGACAGCTGAGGGTCGGACCTGGTGAGTGAGGATGGGAGTGGGAGGTGAGCCAGTTGTAGTTTGCGGACAACACTGCGATTTTGGCTGGATCAGACAAGGAACTGAGGCAGCTAGCGGCGGAGTTTGGGAAAGTATGTGGGAGGAGGCTGAAAATAAATGTGACAGGATGATAGGTGATAGATAATATGATGTACAAGTAGAGAGAATGATTGTGAGTTGGAGGTGAGGTTTAAAGGAGTTGAAGGGATGAGGGGGAAGGTGGGAAAGAGATGTGGGTGAAGGATTAGAGGTCAAGGGGTGGTGGGTGAGGGGGTAAGGGATGGGTGAGAGTGAGGTTAGTGAGAGTGAGGTTAGTGAGAGTGAGGTTAGTGAGAGTGAGGTTAGTGAGAGCGAGGTTAGTGAGAGTGAGGTTAGTGAGAGTGAGGTTAGTGATGGTGAGGTTAGTGATGGTGAGGTTAGTGAGGGTGAGGTTAGTGAGGGTTAGGTGGAGTGTGTGAGAGTGAAGTGAGATGAAGTGAAGATCTTTAAGTAATTAGGATCACATGTTGCAGTGAATGGAGGGGTGGAGGTGGAGGTAATTTGTAAACGAAACATGCAAATATCTCGGGGAAATAATTTTTTTTTATGAAAAATATGTATCTTGAGAATATAAACAAAGGATGAAAAATAGATAAAAAGAAATGGTATATAAAGTGGAAATAAAAAAAATGAGAAATATGTATCTTGAGAATATAAACAAAGGATAAAAAATAGATTAAAAAAAAGGTACATAAAGTGATTTTGCCCAAGACACTGTCCGAAACAGAGCCTTTGAACTAAAGAAAGAAAGGAAGAAACAAAATATGATCGAAATAGAACGTTTAAGATGCATGATGGGAGTTACAGGGGAAAAGAGTCCGAAATTAGGAGTGAAAAGAGTTTTACGTAGGTCTGGTCCATAGAGGTGTTAGCAAATTCCCTTAAATGTTGACCACATAAAATTTATCCTGTCAATACGAGGGAGACAAGATGAAAAGAATAAAAGACAAAAAGGAAATTATGTGAGGGTTATGAATGCTGAGAGCAACTAAGAGAGAGAGAGAGTGAGAGAGAGAGAGAGAGAGAGAGAGAGAGAGAGAGGAAGAGAGAGAGGAAGAGAGAGAGAGAGAGAGAGAGAGAGAGAGAGAGAGAGAGAGAGAGAGAGAGAGAGAGAGAGAGAGAGAGAGAGATAGGAAGAGAGAGAGGGAGAGAGGAGAGAGAGAGAGGAAGAGAGAGAGAGAGAGAGAGAGAGAGAGAGAGAGAGAGAGAGAGAGAGAGTGAGAAAGAGAGAGAGAGAGAGAGAGAGAGGGAGAGAGAGAGAGAGAGAGAGAGTGAGAGAGAGAGAGAGAGAGAGAGAGAGAGAGAGAGAGAGAGAGAGAGAGAGAGAGAGAGAGAGAGAGGAAGAGAGAGAGAGAGAGAGAGAGAGAGAGAGAGAGAGAGAGAGAGAGAGAGAGAGAGAGAGAGAGAGAGAGAGAGAAAGAGAGATGAAGAGAGAGAAAGAGAGGAAGAGAAAATAGAACAAGGGGTAGAACATTATTTCAGGAATATAAAGTTAAGGAGAAAAAGACGAAAGGGGAAAGTGAGGAAACGACACATTGAAAGGAGTTAAGAGAAAATGGGACGGGAGGAAAAGGCGATGAAGGAATACGAGGGGAGACAGAGAAAACGGAGTGAGGGGAGAATGGAACGAGGAGAAAAGAAATAAAGAAAATGGACTTAAAAGAGGGAATGGAAGATAAACGGAAGAGTTATCAAAGAAAATGGGAAAAGTGTAAGAAAGGGTAAAAGGAGGGAGAAGGAATGTGGGTGAATAGGAAATGGTTAAAGAAGACGAGAAGAACAAAAGAAAGAATTGAAAAAAGGATAAACCGAGAAAGAAGGAAATGCAAAAAAAAAAAAAAAAAAAAAAAGGTTGAGAAAGAAGAGACAGAATGTGTAGACGAGAAGAGAAAACAAAGACAAAAGAAATAGACATAGAGAAAATTGTTAGGGGAATAAAATAAATGCAAAAGGTGACCATAGGAAAATAAGAGAAGAGAGTGAGGCGAGGGGGAGATAACGAAAGAAGAGAACCAGAGAAACGCTGAATCCGGGAAAGAAGATTAAGAATAAAGTAAATGCATAAGGAAAACCAGATAACTGGGGGGAAGAAGAGAAAATAGAACACGGGGTATAGAAAACAAAGGATGAAATAACGGCATAAGAGAAAACCGAAGAGGAATATTTAAAAAAAGAGAAGAGAAAAAAATAATAAAAAGGGTTAAAACATCAGAATAAGAGAGGAAAAAAATAGGGTAAGGTGAGAATGGGTATTTATGAATAGTGTAAAGAGAGAGAGAGAGAGAGAGAGAGAGAGAGAGAGAGAGAGAGAGAGAGAGAGAGAGAGAGAGAGAGAGAGAGAAAGAGAGGAGAGAGAAATAGAAAATTAATGGAACAGTGAGAAAACGTAATAAAACACAAATATAAAAAAATAAAAGCCATTTTAAACAAAATAATGAAACGCTGGGACGAAGGAAAATCCAGATAAGCATGATAAAAGGGAAGAGAGAAAGAAAGATAAAGGAAAGAGGAGGAGGAGGAGGAGGAAGAAGAGGAGGAGGAGAGAAGGAATGGAGGGTAGTAACAAAAGCAAAGGGAGATGATACGAAAGTGAGAAAGTGAGAGAAATCGTGAGAGAAATTAAATAAACAACTGAGTGAGGAGCCAGCCCTTTCAGTACGACGAGGAGGGGTATAGTTCTTCGTTCCAGGTGACGTTAGTTGATTTTATTCAACTAAGTGCTAGGGGAAGCGACCATTCGTCGGTTGCGAGCCACCCTTCAGCCGAAGAAAGTCGACTGGCATCGGGTAGGGGAAATCATACATCAAGAATATCTGTATTAAAGGAATTGAACAAATCGAGATATATTTGGGGGAGAAAGGTTGGGAGGAGACGAAAAGAGGGTTGGGGGAGATAATTCGTAACTAAGGAATGGGGGGAAGGTGGGGAGAGATTTTTTTTTTTTTTTTAATGGGCAGGTGAGGACGATTGTGTGGGAAATGATAATTTAAGGCTGTGGGTGGGAATAGGGGGAAGGTAAGGAGGAGGAGGAGGAGGAGGAGGAGGAGGAGGAGTAAGAGGAGGAGGAGGAGTAAGTGGAGGAGTAAGTGGAGGAGGAGTAAGAGGAGGAGGAGTAGGAGGAGGGGGAGTAAGAGGAGAAGGAGGAGCAAGATGAGTATAAGGAAGAGGACGAGTTAGAGGAGGATGAATACGATCAGGGAGGCGAGTACGATGAGGAAGAGGAGCAGAAGGAGGAAGGAGGAGGAGGAGGAACAGGAGGGGAAGGAGGAGCAGGATGGGTAGGAGGAGCAGGAGGAGGAGGAGGAACGGAGGAGGAGGAGGAGGAGGAACAAGAGGAGGAGGAGGAGGAGCAGGAGGGGGAGGAGGAACAGGAGGAGGAGGAGCAGGAGGGGAGAAGGAACAGGAGGAGGAGGAGCAGGAGGGGAATAGAGGGAGGAGGAGGTGGAGGTGGAGGAGGAGGAGGAGGAGGAGGAGCAGCAGCAGCAGGAGGAGGGGGAGGAGGAACAGGGGGAGGAGGAACAGAAGGAGGAGGACCAGAAGGAGGAGAGGAGGAGGAGCAGGAGAGGAGAGGAGCAAGAGGAGGAGGAGCACGAGGGGAAGAGAAGTAGGAGGAGGAGGAGCACGAGGGGGAGAGAAGTAGGAGGAGGAGGAGGAGAAAGGGAGGAGGGGGAGGAGGAGGAGAGGGAGGAGCAGGATGTGGAGGAGAAACAGGAAGAGGAGGATCAGGAGGGGGAGAGTAGGAGGAGGAGGAAGAGGAGGAGCAGGATGGGGAGGAGAAACAGGAAGAGGAGGATCATGAGAGGGAGAGAAGTAGGAGGATGAGGGGGAGGAGGAGGAGGAGGGGGAGGAGGAGGAAGAATATTGTAAGGAGAAAGACAAGGTTGAGCATAAAAAAGAGGGAGTTCGAGGAGGTCTAGGAAGAGCATGAACACAAGAAGGAAGAGTACGAGGAGAAGAGGAAAAAAGAAAAGAGAGGAAGAGTAAAATAAGGAAAATGGAAAAATAAGTAACTGGAAGCAAAGAAAGAAGAGTAGTAGATTAGAAAACAGGAAAAAGAAAAATATTTGAGAAAAGATGAAAAATAAAAGAGGAAAGAAGAAAGGAAATGAAGAAGAGGAGGAGGGTAGGAGGGCAGGAGGTGGAGGAGGAGGAGGAAGAGAAGGAGGAGGAGGAGGAAGCAAAGGAAGAGGAGGAGGAACAGTAAGAGTAGGGGGTGGAGAAGGAAAAGGAGGAGGAGGAAGAAGAGAAGTATGACGAAGATGAGGAGGTGGAGAAGAGGGAAAAGGAGGAGGAGGAGGTGGAGAAGGAAAAGGAGGAGGAGGAAGAAGAGAAGCTTGAGGAGGATGAGGAGGTGGAGGAGAGGGAAAAGGAGGAGGAGGAGCAGGAGGAGGAGGAGGAGGAGGAGGAGGAGGAGGAGGAGGAGGAGGAGGAGGAGGAGGGAAGCATCATTTACTCTCGAGGTTCTGTACTTTTAGCAGCGAATAGCCTAAGGTCAAATGGCGACCATAGGGCACTGAGCGGACGTTCTCCGAAGAGCCCTGAGAGGGAAGGAAGGAAGGGAGGAGGGAAGGAGGGAAGGAGGGAAGGAGGGAGTGAGGGGGAACGAAATAACAAAGGAATGGAAGACATACGAATAAAAGTGGGACACAGAAAGGTGGAAAGGTGAGGAAACGACAAAGACAGACGAGAAGGAGAAACGCTTGGAAGTAAAGAGTGGAAATTGAAGAATGCGGGAGAGAAGAGGGAAGGAGAGGAGAGATAGACAGAGAAAAGAGAGAGAGAGGTAAGGAGATAGAGAGGGATAGGTGGGAAGAGAGAGAGAGATGAACAGAATAAGAAAGAAGTAGGTAGGTAGGTAGGTAGGGAGAGACAGGCAGACAGACAGACAGATAGAGCGAGGGAGAGAGAGAGAGAGAGAGAGAGAGAGAGAGAGAGAGAGAGAGAGAGAGAGAGAGAGAAGAGAGAGAGAGGAGGTGAGAGAGAGAGACAGAGAGAGCGAGTGAGAGAGAGAGAGAGGGGGGGGGAGAGAGAGAAACAGAGTTTGATAGATAGATAGACAGATAATTAAGATAAATAGATAAGAAATAGAGATAAATAGACAGAGAGAGAGAGAGAGAGAGAGATAGAGAGAGAGATGATAGAGAGAGAGAGGAGAGACAGAGACCAGAGAGAGAGAGGAGAGAGAGAGAGAGAGAGAGAGAGAGAGAGAGAGAGAGAGAGAGAGGTGGAGAGAGAGAGAGAGAGGAGATGAGGAGAGACAGAGAGAGAGAGAGAGAGGTGGGGGGGAATCATTTAGGGAGATAGACAGATAGGGAGGTCGGGGATGAAGGGGGGAGACATAGGGAGGGAGGAAGAGAAGGAGGGAGAGAGGGAGGGAGGAAGGGAGGGAGAGAGGGAGGAAGGAAGGGATGGAGGGAGGGGAGGGAGGAAAGGGAGGAAGAGTGGGAAGGAAAAAGGGAGGGAGGAAGGGAGGGAGGTAGAGGGGGGAAGGAAGGAGGAAGAGAGGAAGGGAAGAAGGAATGAAGAGAGAGAGGGAGGGGGAAAGGGAGGGAGGAAGGGAGGAAGGGAGGGAGGAAGGGAGAGAGGGAGGAGTAAGGAAGGGAGGAAGGGAGAGAGGGAGGAAGGGAGGGAGGAAGGGAGAGAGGGAGGGAGGGAGGAAGGGGAGGGAGGAAGAAGGGAGGGAGGAAGGGAGGAGGTGAGGGAGAGAGGGAGGAAGCGAGGGAGGGAGAGAGGGAGGAAGGGAGGGAGGGAGAGGAGAAAGAGGAAGGGAGGGAGGAGAGAGAGAAGAAGGGAGGGGAGAGAGAGAAGGGAGGAGGAAGGGACCGAGGAAGGGAGAGAGACAGGGGAAGAGAGAGAGGGACGCAGGAGTAGACGGAGGGAGTGAGGAAGAGAGAGAGGGAGGAGGAAGAGGGGGAGGAAGGGAGAGAGGGAGGAAGGGAGGTTGGGAGGAAGGGAGAGAGGGAGGAAGGGAGGAAGGGAGGAAGGGAGGAGGGAGGAAGGGAGGAAGGGAGGGAGGGAGGGAGGGAGGGGGAGGAAGGGAGATAGTTTGGGAATCAGAAAGATTTTATTTGGCGATAACCAGGGCTTCTCTCCTTAGGGACGACGATATAGCGCCGCCGGAGAAGTGAAGTCATATAGTGCTGGTAAAGGCGAAATCTAAAAGGGATGAATTTCGATTTTGGTCCTTAGGGATTTCAAAAAAAGTCCCCAAGATACTGAATGCATAGAAATGATGTTGTCTGTAGCCCCATAGGAGGAGAGAGTTGGGGAGAGGGAGGGAGGGAGGGGAGGGAGGGGAGAGAGGAGAGAGGAGAGAGAGAGAGAGAGGAGAGAGAGAGAGAGAGGAGAGAGGGAGAGAGAGAGAGAGAGAGAGAGGGGGGGAGTGAGGAGGGAGAGAGAGAGAGAGAGATAGGAGAGATGGAGAACGAGAGAGAGAGAGAGAGAGAGAGAGAGAGGAGAGAGAGAGAGAGAGAGAGAGAGAGAGAGAGAGAGGGGGGGGGTGTGAGAGAGAGAGAGAGAGAGAGAGAGAGAGAGAGAGAGAGAGAGAGAGAGAGAGAGAGAGAGAGAGAGAGAGAGAGAGAGAGAAATAGAGAGAGAGAGAGATAGAGAGAGAAAGAGAGAGAGAGAGCGAGAGAGAAGAGAAGAGAAGAGAGGAGAGGAGAGAGGAGAGAGAAGAGAGGAGCGAGAAGTGAGAGAGAGAGAGAGAGAGAGAGAGAGAGAGAGAGGGAGGGAGAGAGAGAGTGGGGGGAGAGAGAGAGAGAGGGAGGGGAGAGCGAGAGAGAGAGAGGGGGAGGGAGGGGGGAGGGAGGGGAGAGAGAGGTGGATGATGTGACAGGAACAATGAAAATTATATTTACGAAAATAAAACATATATTAAATTTCACTGAACACTGATCACATATCAAAACAAAAAGACAAGGTCTGCTTGACAGGGAGCCAGAATGAATACTACTGCCCGGCGCCCTGGTGACCTGTCACGACGATTTGGCGAGTGAACCGGACTGGTGGTTCCAAAATAGTTTACATAATTTATATTGGACAAGAGTCCTTGGAACACATATATATAATTACAATTAATTTTGTTATATCGTATACATATAATACTGGATGTTTACATAGGTAATAAAGATGTATACATAATTGTGTACATATACGTACGTGTACTTGCGATTGTATATCTACACACGCCCACGAGCCGTTGACCAATATATGGAGGGAGGGGAGAGAGAGGGGGAGGGAGGGGAGAGAGAGGGGGAGGGAGGGAAGAGAGAGGAGGAGGGAGGGAAGAGAGAGGGGGAGGGAGGGAAGAGAGAGGGGGAGGGAGGAGAGAGAGAGAGAGAGAGAGAGAGAGAGAGAGAGAGAGAGATAGAGATAGGGGGGGAGGGAGGGGAGAGCGAGAGAGAGAGAAAAGAGAGACAGAAAGAGAGAGAGAGAACAAAGTTACCTTTAGACAGCCACAACAAATACAAGTCGAAGGCTTTAAGATCTTTACTCTGTAATCCCTGGGTCTAAAGGGGTTAATCTCTACTTTGTGTGCTATAAATCTCTTCCCTTCGAGACAGTTAATTAATTAACCACACTAGGCTTCCTCCTCCTCCTCCTCCTCCTCCTCCTCCTCCCATCCTCCAACTACTCATCCTTTTCCTCCTCTTTCTCCTCCTACTCCTCCTCCTCTTACTTCTCCTCCTTCTTCTCCTCCTCCTCCCCCTCCTCCTCTCCCTCCTCCAATCACTCCTCCTCCTCCTACTCCACTTCCTCCTCCTCCTCCTCCTCTTATTTCTCTTCCATGACGACCACCACCAACACTGGCTCCTCTTCCTCCTCCTACTCCAACTTTCCTTCTTCCTCCTCCTACTCCAACTTTCCCTCCTCCTCTTCCTCCTCCTCTTATTTCTCCTCCACGACCACCATCACCACCAACACTGGCTCCTCTTCCTCCTCCAACTTTTCCTCCTCATTCTCCTCTTCCTTCTCCTCCTATCCTCTTACTTCTCCTCCTCCTCCTCCTCTTCCTCCTCCTTCACCTCCTGCGCTACCGCCAGCTCCCATATTCATCTTCGTAATTCCCATTTGCCTTCCTCCGTTATTTGCATTCTACTCCTGCAATTCACTCGTTTCTCCTTAATTCACTTCATATCTAATGACCATTTCTTTCCTTCAGTAATCTATATTTTCCCTTTATTTCCGTTTTCGCTCCTCTTCGGTTTCCTCAACATAAACCAGAGGAGCGGTCTTGTAGGGTTGGCCTTCGGTCACTGTAACAGATGTATATATTTTTCTATTATGTATCCTACCTCTATCTCTTCCCCCATTCTCTCTCTCTCTCTCTCTCTCTCTATCCCCATTCTTTCTCTCTCCCTCTCCCTCTCTCTCGCTCATCCTCTCTCTCTCGTTCCCTCTCTCCCTTCTTCCTTCCCTCCCTCCCCATCACCCTCTCTCTCCCTCTCTCCGTTTCTTCGTCGCTCCCCTCTCTTTCCCTCTTCCCATTCTTTCTCTCTCCCTCTCTCTCGCTCTTCCTCTCTCTCTCTAGTTCCCTCTCCCACTTCTTTCCTCCCTCCCCACCCCCCTCTCCCTCCCTCTCTCCTTTTCTTCATCGCCCTCCTCTCTTTCCCTCTCTCTCCTTTTATCTTTCACTCTATCTATACATCTCTCTCTCTCTCTTTCTTTCTCATTCTCACTTTTTCTTTCTCTTTGTCATTCTCTCTTGCTCATTCTCTCTCTTTCTCTGTCATTTTCTCTTTCTCGTTTTCTCTCTCCTACTCATTTTCCTGTTCCTCTCTCTTTCCCTTTCTCTTTAATCGACTCACGTACAATACAAGAGCTTGAGCACTTCAAGTGCCTCGGGTACATTTAAGCACCCTCTAAAATATAACTCAAATGTCAAATTACACGTTAATCCTAGCGACAGAGTCCAAGTTAGGATGTCCTAGGAAGGAACTCAACGAGATTACGTCATGAAGCCTTGTGACGTCATGTCGCGATGCCCTGTAACATTATGTCGCTTTATTCAAAGCAATGAGGATTATTTCGTAATTCACCAATAGCCTCTCTGGGTACATCGGAGATTTTCTTTAGATGAGCGGAAATGGAAGTTTCGGGACAAAATGGGATTTGGTAATGAGTAAGGGGGCACTAGGAAATGTGTTAGTAATTTCTGCCACTTTGGGCGAAATAGTCCACGCCTTTTTCATCCCTTGACCAATCACAGCCTCGTCGCAGAACACCTGACCCGGTAGGCGTCAATCAAAAGAGATCGCTATTGGCCAGGGAAGAAACGGGGCGTGGCTTCTTTCTTTTATTACCATAAAATTAGTTTACTTTTTCTTAGATTATTTGAAAAAAATCTATGAAACAATATGTGTGACACAGTTGTATTTATACCATTAAATTATGATTGGCAACTGTGAGCCGTCAATATTGCTCGAGTTGCCAGTGACAGATTATTGTTTGCAGTGTACTAAAATATATCTTATGAGTGGAAAAAGAGTGAAGAAAGGAAAAGGAGGAAGAGAAGGAGAGGAAGGGAGGCCAGGAAGACGAGTAAAAGGAGGAAGAGAAGGAGAGGAAGGGGAAGAAAAAAAGGAGGAGAGAAAGAGGAGGGGGAAGGAAGAAGAGGAGGAGAGGGAAAGGAAGAGCAGAGGAAGAAGGAGGGGAAGGAGGAGAATGGGAAGGAAGAGGAGGGGAAGGAGGAAGAGGGGACGGGAGAGACGGGGAAAGAGAAGGAGAATAGAGAAGAGGAGAGGAAAGAGAAGGGGAAGGAAAGGGAGGAGAAAGAAGAGGAGAGAAAGAAAGACGAGGGAAAAGAAACGGAAGTAAGAAGGAGGGGAAAGAAGAAGAGAAGAAAGAGGAGTCACGGAAGGAAGAAAAGGGGAAGAAAGGAGAGAGGAAGTGAGAGGAAAGGAAGAAAGAGGAGGAGAAGAAAGAGGAAGAGAAGGAAGAGGAGGGGAAGGAATGAGGGGGGAGGGAAGATGAGTAGAAGGAAAAGGAGAAGAATGAAGAGGAGAGGAAGGGAGAGGAAATGAAGAAAGTGTGGGAGAAGAAAGAGGAGGGGAAGGAAGAGGAGGGAAAGGAAGAGGAGGGGAGGAAGAGGAGGGGAAGGAAGAGGAGGGGAAGGAAGAGGAAGGGAAGGAAGAGAAGGGGAAGGAAGAGGAGGAGAAGGAAGAGGAGGGAAAGGAAGAGGAGGGGGAAGGAAGGGAGGAGGGAAGATGAGGAGGAGAGGCAAGAGAAGACCTTGATGTATACATAATTTCTTTCTTTGAGTGTAATAGGTTTGGAACCCTTTTTTCTCTGAATGATGAAGAGGATTTTCTCGAACGGAACCTGTTTCGCCTCTCGGCGTCCACTAGGGACGAAAAGAGGGGGAAAAAAGAGAGAGAGAGAGAGAGAGAGAGAGAGAGAGAGAGAGAGAGAGAGAGAGAGAGAGAGAGAGAGAGAGAGAGAGAGAGAGAGAGAGAGAGAGAGAGAGAGATAGAGAGAGAGGAGAGAGAGAGAGAGAGAGAGAGAGAGTGAGAGAGAGAGAGAGAGAGAGAGAGAGAGGAGAGAGAGAGAGAGAGAGAGAGAGAGAGGAGAGAGAGAGAGAGGGGAGAGAGAGAGAGAGGGGAGAGAAAGGATAGAGAAAAGGGAGAGAGAGAGAGAGGAGACTGAGAGGAGATAGAGAGAGAGAGAAAGAGAGATAGAGAGAGAGAGAGAGAGAGAGAGAGAGAGAGAGAGAGAGAAGGAGAGGGGTGGAGGAAGAAGGGTGGAGGGAGAGGGATGGAGAGAGAGATAGAAAAAGATAGAGATAGGTAGATAGAGATAGATAGAGTGAGAGGGATGGCTTATACTTTAATCACAAGTGGGAAAAAATGTGTCTAGAGTGGAAATAAGGGCGTAGAAGATGAGAAAATGGTTTGGGAAAGAAAATGGGATGAGAGGGGAGATTAGTGAGAGGGAAGGGAAGAAAACGAGGGTAAGGAGTGGGTCGGAAGGGAAGAAAATGGGAGGAGATGGGGAAGGAAAAATGGGGGAAATGGGTAGCAAAATGGGACGATGGTGGGAGGAGCCTAAATGAAATAAGAAGAAGAGGGAGGATTAGAAAATGAGAAATATAAGATAATGTGAAAAAAAAGTGAAAGCTGTAACAGAGTAATGATACATTTGGAAAAAGCATTATGAAAGAGGGACAAGGAATAGGGTGGGGAGGGGGGATCGAAATTGGTATGAATGTGACAAAATCTATTAAAAAAAAATGGGGAGAAGAAAGAATGGGGAAATTGTGGATGGTGAAAGAAATTTATCTTTATGTCAAAGGAAGTAAAAAAAAAAAAAAAGAAAATAGAAAGAGAGAGAGAGAGAGAGAGAGAGAGAGAGAGAAAGAGAGAGAGAACAAAAGGAGCTGGAGAAGTAAAGAAACCTGGTCAGAAATACATACCAAAGGCTTTTTCCCTCCTACACGGGTGGTAGCCAAAAAGAAAAAGGCTTAGAAACCACTCCCACCCATTCCATTTCCTATGTATTCCACTCCCCTCCACCCTCCTCCCTCTCCCTTATCTTGGCACCTCCTGGATGACGGGTCATCCCTGCATCCTGTCCACTGCCCTGGGTCAGAAGCAGTGTCGCAAGAAATGGATAAAAAAAATTATAGAAAGGGCTGGGAACTGATAAAATTGGGGAAAGGTCTAGGGAAAAAGGAGACAAGGGTAAAAGGCAGGGAGAGGGAGTTAAGGAGGGAGTTAGAGAGGGAGAGAGGGAGAGAGGGAGAGAGGGAGTTTGGGAGTGAGGGAGCTAGCGAGGGAGTTAGGGAGGGAGAGAGGGGGTTAGGGAGGGAGGGAGAGAGCTAGGGAGGGAGTTAGGGAGGGAGTTAGGGAGGAAGAGAGCGAGGGAGGGATTGAGAGAGGGAGCTAGGGGGGGAGTTAGGGAGGTATGGAGAGATGAAGGTAATGAATAAAGAAAGCTTTTGAGCGAGGTACTTTACCCGGAAACGAAGGCAAGCTGGTCGGGGAGGGAGTCAGCATGTGGGTGGAGTGGGTGTGGGTGGAGTGGTGTGAGTGGATGTGGGGATGGTTGTGGGTGGGTGTGGTGATGGTTGTGGGTGGGTTTTCGGATGGTTGTGGGTGTGGTTGTAGATGTGGTTGTGGGTGTGGTTGTAGATGTGGTTGTGGGTGTGGTTGTAGATGTGGTTGTGGGTGGGTGTGGGGATGGTTGTGGGTGGGTGTGGGGATGGTTGTGGGTGGGTGTGGTTGTGGGTGGGTGTGGTTGTGGGTGGGTGTGGTTGTGGGTGGGTGTGGTTGTGGGTGGGTGTGGTTGTTGGTTGTGGGCGTGGTGGGTGTGAGTATTGGTGTGGTTGTAGATGGTTGTGGATGGGTGTGGTTGTGTGTGTGGTTGTCGATGGTTTTGGGTGGGTGTGGTTGTGGGTGTGGTTGTAGATGGCTATGGGGGTGTGTGGTTATGGGTGGGTGTGGTTATGGGTGGGTGTGGTTATGGGTGTGGTTATAGATGATTGTGGGTGGGTGTGGGGATGGTTGTAGGAGTGCTTATGGATTGGGTTGATGGTTGTAGGTGGGTTGGTGGTTGTGAGTGGGATGGGGATGGTTGTGTGTGGTTGTGGTTGTAAATGTGGTTGTGCGTGGCTGTGGTTGTAGATGTGGTTGTGTGCGTGGTTGCAGATGTGGTTGTGTGTAAAGTTGTAGATGTGGTTATGGGTATGGTGGGTAGGTGTGTATGTATGTGGTTGTAGGTAGAGAAACATAAGTAGTTCCTGCGTCCGCTTATTTCAGCTTGATACATTCTTTTCGTATCTCCAGATTGGTTTCATCCGTTCAGCGAGACTGGAATTACAGAGGCGGCTTTCTGAATGGGCGAATAAATACGCGTAAGAAAAATACTAATATTTTGGTCGAAGTAAATGAAATAGAAATCCGCCTAGACCCTTGTGTACATAGCCCGCATGTGTACATAATTTATAGACGAAATTTAAAGTTTTAGTATGAGTAAATTAGATGAAAGTCGATGTGGGCTCTTATGTGTATACCACATGCATATACACATACATCCGTGGTGTGTATATATATATATATATATATATATATATATATATATATATATATATATATATATATATCTGAGTAGAATCACCAGTGACGGTGTAGTCATTCAAATAATTCCGACAGTCTTCCCCGGATTCGAACCAAGGCTCGCGAGAACACGAAGCCGTCGCTCTACCAACTTAGCTATCGGATTTCTAAAATTCTTCAACCTAGGAATTAATCTATTCCCGAGGAATTAAGTCGACTGCTAACTGCCGTCCGTACTTAGTTTTTACGAAGAACTAACAACACTCGTAGCTTCGTGGTTATGCTGGTACGCTTACTTTGTGGACTTTCGTCATTATCATACCTGAATAGAATCACCAGTGACGGTGTAGTCAATCAAATAATTCCGACGGTCGTCCCCGGATTCGAACCAAGGCTCGCGAGAACACAAAGCCGTCGCTCTACCAACTTAGCTATCGGATGTCTAAAATTCTTCAACCTGGGAATTAATCTACTCTCGAGGTTCGAATCCGGGGACGGCTGTCGGAATTATATATATTTATATATATATATATATATATATATATATATATGTATATATATATATATATATGTATGTATGTATGTATATATACACATGAAGGGAATCGCTAGTAACAGCGAAGTCAATCACATCATTTCAGACAGTCACCACCAGAATCGAACCGAGGTATCGCACATTGCCAAACCAACACTTTACCGACTGCACCGCTGGAGCTACAAAAGATATCTAACCTGTATTTTTAAATCGTACCAGCATTGCCCGTGAGTTGAGCTTCGGATATATATATATAGATTATATATATATATATATATATATATATATATATATATATATATATATATATATATATATATATATATACACATATGCATATCATCTATTTCACTATTCTATGTTCATTTTCTAATTCTTAAAAGAAAAATATCTTCATGTCTTCTACTCCTAAACCTTATTTCCTTTCAACTTTATATCCTTAATTTCATTTCCTTCATTTATCCGTATCTACATATTGCCTCTTTCCTTCCTCATCTTCAACGGTCTGCCTTTCCTTCTCCTCTAATCTCTTTAATAGTCTTCCTCTCTTCCGTCCTCTCCCTCGTCTTCGCTTTTCTTCCAATATCATTTACTTTCTTCTTCGTCCTCCTCTTCTCCTTTTCCCCGTCTTACTTGGTTCCCGATGTACGTTTGTTCCAGTTTCATTTCATTTTCTGCATCTACCTGCCTCCTCTAGTCCTTCCTCTCTCCTGCTTCCCTTGTTTATTTCTTTCCTTCTCTTTCTCTTTCTCCTTCCGTCATTTCTTCCCACGTCTCCTCTTGTGAGTATTTCCTTCGTCCTTACCACTTCCTTCTTATGGTTCGTCTTTACCTCCTCCCTCCTCTTCCTCATTCCTCTTACTTTTCCTCACTTCTGTTTCCTTCTCCTCTCCCCCTCTTCTTCGTCCCTCTTCCTCCCTTTTTCTCCTCCTCTATCCTCCACTCTCCCCCTTCTTACGGTTCGTCTTTACCTCCTCCCTCCTCTTCTTCATTCCTCCTCCTCTTCCTCAATCCTCCTCCCTCTCCTCTTCGTTCCTTTCCCTCCCTTTTTCTCCTCGTCTTCCTCCCCCTTGTTACGGTTCGTCTTTACCTCCTCCCTCCTCTTCCTCATTCCTCCTCCCTTTCCTCACTTCTGTTCCCTTCTCCTCTCCCCCTCTTCTTCGTTCCTCTTCCTCCTTTTATCTCCTCCTCTATCCTCCACTCTCCCCCTTCTTACGGTTCGTTTTTACCTCCTCCCTCCTCTTCCTCATTCGTCCTTCTCTTCCTCAATCCTCCTCTCTCTCCTCCCTCCTCCTCTTCGTTCCTTTCCCTCCCTTTTTCTCCTCCTCGTCTTCCTCCTCCTTCCTATGGTTCTTCCTTACCTCCTCCCTCCTCTTCCTCATTCCTTCTCCTCCCTTCTCCTTCCTCCTCTTCTTCGTTCCTTTCTCTCCCTTTTTCTCTTCCTCTTCTTCCTCCCCCTTCTTATGGTTCTTCTTTACCTCTTCCCTCTTTTTCTTCATTCCTTTCCTTCCTTTTCCTCTTACTCCCTCCTTCATTCTCCTCCTCTTCTTCTTCCTCCTTCCTATGGTTCTTCTTTACCTCCTCCTTCCTTTTCTTCCTTTCCCTCCCTTTTCCTCTTCTTTCCTCCTCATTTCTCCTCCCCTTCCTTCCTCCTTCCTACTTCTCTTCCCTCTTCCACTTCTCTCCTTTTCTTCCCTCCTACTCCCTCTTACTCCTACCCCTTCCTCCTCTTCTTCCACCTTTTTTGCCTCCTCCCTCCTCTTCCTTCTTCCTTCTCTTTCCTCTTTCCTTCTGCTCCACCTCTTCCTTCCTCCTCCTTCTTCCTTCCACTTTCCTCCTCCCTCCTCCTCCTCCCACTTCTCCTCCTACCTCACCTCCTACTTGTTCTCCTATTTCTCCTCTGAACTTCTCTTTCTACTTCTATTGGTTATCTTTCTGCTTCTCCTTGTTCTACTTCTCCTCCTCATACTCTTCCTTATCCTGCTCCTATTCCTCCTTCCTATGCTCCTCCTCCTCCTCCTCCTCCTCTTCCTTCTACTCTTCATCCTCCCTCCCTTTTTCCTCCTCCTCTTCTCCCACCTCCTTCTTAATCTTTCTCTTCTCCATTCTTCATTCTTACTCTTTTTACTTCCTTCCCCCCGTCCTCCTCCTCCTCCTCTTACTCCTCCTCCTCCTCTTCTTGCTTCCCTCCAGTTCGCCTCCCCCTCCGTATCTTTTCTTTGCTCAATGTCATCGACTTCTTCCTTATGGTGTTAATTACTCTTGTCTCAATAATCCTCAAATTTCTCACTTTGTTCGTTAATACATCGTCTCCATCTTCTCCCCTCGTCTCCTTTATGTATCTCCTCTCTGCATTTTTCTTTCAAATATTTAAAATTTCTATTTTGTTTTTTTTCGTGTTGGATATTCTAATTACACTTAGGCTTTCCGTTCCTTCCCTTACATCCTTTGTTTTTTGCTTCTTCGTCTTCTTGGAGAGGAGATTACGCCAGGAGGCTCTTAGCCACGAGTGGAGCAAAAGCTATGTTTGGAGATAGTGAGGTACAGAGGCTGTGGCTTCTTCGGAGAGAACGACCCCGACCCCCAAAAAATAAAAATAATTAATTGATAAATAAATAAATAAATAGATAAATAAATAAATGAAATAAAAATGAAATAATAATAATCATAATGAAATGAAAAATAAATAGAATAAATGATAATAGTGATGATGATGATGATGATGATAATGATGATAATGATAATAATGATGATAATAATAATTATAATAATGAATAATAATAATAATAATAATAATGATGATAATGATAATAATGATGATAATAATAATTATAATAATGAATAATAATAATAATAATAATGATAATAATAATAATAATGATAATAATTATTATTATTATTAACTATTATTATTATCATTATTTCGACACATAAGAGTTGCCGGTGTCTATACGTAGGAATCGAACCCTGGGCTTCGTGGTATCAAGAGATATCGAAACCAACGTGCCACAGTGAGACATTGTTAGTATCCCCTTCTTCGTCCACTCTCTTCCTCTTTCTCTTTTCCCTCTCCCTTCTCCTGTTTCTCTCTTCTCTTCTTACTTTCTTCTTTTTACCCTCTCTTTATCTCCTCTCTTCTCCCCTCCCTCTCTTCCTCCCCACCTCTTTTCTCTTCTTCCTCCCTCTCTATTCTCTTCTCCTCTCATTTACTTCTCTTCTTCTTCACCCTCCCTTCTTCTCTCCCTCGTTTCTCCTCTTTCTTTTGTCTCTTCCTCTATTCTCCCCTCCCTCTCTTCACCCAACTCTTCTCTTTTCCTCCCCCTCTCTTCTCTCTTTCCCGTTCACTTTTCTCGCCTCTCCCCTCCCTCTCTTCACCCACCCCTTCTCTCTTTTCCCTCTCTCTTTTGCTTCCCCCTCTTCTCTCTTTCCCCTCACTTTTCCCGCTTCTCCCCTCCCTCACTTCACCCACCTCTTCTCTCTTTTCCTTCCCCCTCTTCTCTCTTTTCATCTTCCTCTTCTTTTATTTCCCTCAACTCTATGTGGTTATCTCTCTCTTCGCCTCTCCATCTCCTCTCTTCTCCTGTTCATTTCTTTCTCTCTTTCCACTCTATCTTCTCTTCTTACTCTCTTCCTGGGTCACCTGCACCTTTTGCTCTTTTTTACCATCCCTTCCTTCGTTCATCCCACATCCTTTCTCTCCTTGATCAATGTCTTACCATCTTCTAATCTTATTCCTTGTTTCCCTTCCTCCTTCGTTATCAATTTCTTTTTTCATTAATATTCGCTCCTTTTACTTTATTTTCTATCATCTCCAACCCTCCTCGCTCTCTCTCACTCTCTTCGTCCAAACCGCCCACACCACCAACTCTTTTCTTTTCCTCTCTCCCCTCTCTCTCTCTCTCTCTCTTTCGCTCTCTCTCGTTCTCTCTATCTCGTTCTCTTTCTCTTTCTCTCGTTCTCTCTTTCTCGTCCTCTTTTTCTGTTTCGGTTTCTCTCTTTCTTTTACTTTTACTTCTTTTTCTCTTTTTTTTCTTATTTTTCCTTTTCTTTCCCTGTCTCTCTCTCCCTGTCTCTTTTTCTCTCCATTTCTTTTTCTCTTCTTTTCTCTTTCTCTCTCTTTTCCTCTCTCCCTCCCCACTCTCTTTCTCTCTCTTTCTCTCTACCTCTCTCTTTCTCTTTCTCATAACTCCTCATCTTTGACTCGTCCCCTCAGTCTGCTTCATTTCCTCTCCAGGCTAATGTCGCCCCAATAAGCGAATCTTTATTTAATTTCTCCCTCATTTCTCTCTTTCCTCCCTCCGTTTGCTTCTTCATCGTTCTCTTATTTACGAACCTTGACTGTAATTCCTTCTCCTCTGCCTCCCTCTCCTCCTCCTCCTCCTTTTTGTTCTTGTTCTTGTTCTTCTTCTCCTTTTTCTCCTTCTTCTCCTCCTCCTTCTTTTCCCCCTTTCTTCTTCTTCTTCTTCTCCTTCTTCTTTTCCTTCTTTTCCTTCTTCTCCTTCTTCTCCTCCTCCTTCTTTTCCTCCTTTCTTCTCCTCCTTCTTCTCCTCCTGTCTTCTCCTTCTTCTTCTTCCTCTCCTCCTCCTCCTCGCCCTCCTCCCCCAGCACTTCCACCTCCGCCTCCTCCTCGACTTCTCCTTCGGATACGCCTCCATCTTCTCTTCCACCTCCCTCCTCGACCTTACCCACCTCCTCCTCCTCCTCCTCCTCCTCCTCCTCCTCCAGCACTTCCACCTCCACCTACTCCTCGACTTCTCCTTTGGATACGCCTCCATCTTCTCTTCCACCTCCCTCCTCGACCTTACCCACCTCCTCCTCCTCCTCCTCCTCCTCCTCTTTCTCCCTTACCTCCTCCTTTTTTTTTCTTATCTTCGTCTTCCTCCTACACATATCTCCTATCCTCCTCATCCTACCCACACTCGCCTTTCCCTCCTTTACCTCTTCCTCCTCCTCCTCCTCCTTCTCATCCTCCTCTCCTTTTACCTCATCTTCCGTCTAATCAACATGTATTCTCCCACTACATATTCCTCTTTCTCTTGCATATATACTTGTAATACTCCTCTTCCTTCTCCTCCTTCTCCTTCAGCTCCTCCTCCTCTTCCTTCTTCCTTCTTCTCCTCCACAAACTCTTTTTACTGCACACATATTCCTCCTCCTCCTCTTCCTTCTTCCTTCTTCTCCTCCACAAACTCTTTTTACTGCACACATATTATTCCTCCTCCTCCTCCTCTTCCTCACATAAGCTCCTACTTCTCTACACACTCTTCCTGCTCGAATATTCTTCTTCCTCCTCTTCTTCACTCATATTTCTCCTTTTCACACATCCTTTTTTTCTACTTACAGTTCCTCCTCTTTCTCCTCCTCTGCCTTCTCCTCCTCCTCCTCCTCTTCCTCCCACTCCTCCTATTCCTCCTTCAACTGCAAACATGCTTTCCTCCTCCTCCACCTCTTCCTGTTTCTCCACATTCTGTGCATAAACTCCTCATGATCATGTACCTCTCTCCATTCCTGACCACAACCTCATACTTCACTTCCTCCTCTTTCTCTTCCTCCTCCTCCTCCTCCTGTACAAATATTCCTCCTTCTCTTCCTCCAACTTCCTACTCTTCCTCTTCCTCCAACTTCCTATTATTCCTCTTCCTATTCTTCCTTCTCTTCCTCCTTCTCCTCTTCCTCCTTCTCCTCCTCGTCTTCCTACTTTTCCTCTTCCTCCAACTTCCTATTCTTCCTCCTCTTCTTCTTCCTTATCCTCTTCCTCCTTCCCCTCCTCGTCTTCCTTCTCATCTTCTTCCTTCTCCTCCTCCTCCTACTGCACACACATTCCTGCTTCTTTTCACACACAAACACACACACACACACACACACACACACACACACACACACACACACACACACACACACACACACACACACACACACACACACACACGCACGCACACACACATGCTCATACGCATGCTCACAAACACACACACACACACACACACACACAGACACACACACACACACACGTACACACACACACATACACACACACACGCGCGCGCGCGCGCGCCTCTTCATGAACACATATTACTCATCTTGCATACATATTCATCCTCCTTCTTTTCATCCTCTTCCTCCACTTCTTCCTCCATCTGCTCCGGCTCCTCCTCTCTCCTCCTCCTCTTGCATTTCTTCTTTTACCTCCTCTTCCTTTTTTTCTTTTCTTCTTCACAGCTCCTTTTTCTTTAACTTATTTTTTTCTAATACTTCCTCATTTCTTTAAGAAAAATTATATTTTTTTCTTATTCACATTTATTTTCGATTATCCTGACATTCCTCATTTTCATTCCTTATTCTTCATTGTCCTCCATTTTTGTCCTTTTTTATCTTTCTTTCTCTTATTCATCTCTGTTTTCCCTCTCCTACTTCTCTTTTTTTGTCTATCCTGTCTTCTCTGTCTATCCACTTTCCCCCTTGTTCTTCCATCTCTATTCTCTACTACCTTTCCTTCTTCCTCCTTTCTCTTCCCCTTTCTACTCTTTCTTCCTTTACAAACTTCTCTTCGTCTTCCTTATTTCCTCCTCCTCTTCTAATTCTCTTCCTTCCCATCCCCACTCTTACCTCTCTTCCTTTTCTCACATTCTTCCTCCTCCAGTCTTCATTTCTTCAGTCTTCATTTCCTCCTCCTCGTCTTCTTATTCTCTTCCTTCTCATCTCCTCTCTTATCTCTCATCCTTTTCCTTACACTCTTCCTCTTCCATTCCTCCTCTTCTTATCCTTTTCCTCCTCATCCCCACTCCTCCTTTCCTCACGTCCTTCCTCCTCCAGTCCTCATTTCCTCCTCCTCCTCGTCTTCTTATTCTCTTACTTCTCATCTCCTTTCTTACGAGTATCTGTCCTCCTTTCCTTACATTCTTCCTCCTCCATTCCTCATTTCTTCTCCCTCCTCCTCTTATTCTCTTCCTTCTCATCTCCACTTCTACCTCTCTTCCTTTCCTCACATTCTTCCTCCTCCATTCCTCCTTTCTTCTCCCTCCTCCTCTTCTTATTCTCTTCCTTTCCTCACATTCTTCCTCGGCCAGTCCTCTTTTCTTCCTCCTCCTCCTCTTCTTATTCTTTTCCTTCTCATCCCCACTTCTACCTCTCTTCCTTTCCTCACATTCTTTCTCTTCCATTCCTCCTTTCTTCTCCCTCCTCCTCTTATTCACTTCTTTCTCATCCCCACTCTTATCGCTCTTCCTTTCCTCACATTCTTTCTCCTCCAGTCCTCATTTCCTCCTCCTCCTCTTCTTCTTATTCTCTTCCTTCTCATCCCCACTTCTACCTCTCTTCCTTTCCTCACATTCTTCCTCCTCCTCTTCATATTCTCTTCCTTCTCATCCCCAATCTTAACTCTTCCTTTCCTCACATTCTTCCTCCTCCAGTCCTCCTTTCTTCCTCCTTCTCCTCCTCTTCCTCTTATTCTCTTCCTTCTTACCTTTGCTTTAATCTTTCCTCCTTTCCTTACATTCTTCCTCCTCCATTCCTCCTTTCTTCTCACTCCTCCTCTTATTCTCTTCCTTCTCATCCCCACTTCTACCTCTCTTTCTTTCCTCACATTCTTCCTCCTCCTCCTCTTCTTATTCTCTTCCTTCTCATCCCCAATCATAACTCTTCCTTTCCTCACATTCTTCCACCTCCAGTCCTCCTTTCTTCCTCCTCCTCCTCTTCTTATTATCTTCCTTCTTACCTTTGCTTTAATCTCTCCTCCTTTCTTCACATTCTTCCTCTTCCAGTCCTCCTTCCTTCCTCCTCCTCCTCCTCTTCTTCTCTTCCTTCTAACCTTTGCTTTAACCTCTCCTCCTTTCCTTACATTCTTCCTCTTCCAGTCCTCCTTTCTTCTTCTTCCTCCTCCTCCTCCTCCTCCTCCTCCTCCTCCTCCTCCTCTCCTCCTCTTCTTCTTCTCTTCCTTCTTACCTTTGCTTTAATCTCTCCTTCTTTCCTTACATTCTTCCTCTTCCAGTCCTCCTTTCTTTCTCCTCTTCCTCCTCTCCTTCTCTTCCTTCTAACCTTTGCTTTAATCTCTCCTCCTTTCCTTACATTCTTCCTCCTCCATTCCTGTTATCCATCTTTCAATTCTTTCTTCTCTTCTTCTTCTTCCTCCATTATCTTCCTTTCTTCTCCGTCTCCCCTTGCGGTCGCCTTTTTAATTGGATTTTGTTTTGCTAATTTTTCTTCTAATTGTATATTATTCAATCTTACGGTTCCCCCCCTTTTTCGAGTTGCTTTGTTTTATTGTTTATGCCTGTTTGTCTGACTCCCCGTCTCTGCGAGGTACTTAGATGTTTGTTTAAATACATATACTTTATCTAATTCCATTCCTGGTCTTCATTTGATCTGTGTATTACTTTTCTAACCTTTATTTGTTTACTTATTCAATTGAATGTATATTTCTTTATTTGTTTGCCTGTTTCTTTATTTATTTTCTTTATCCATTTATCTGTTCATTTATTTATTTATCTGTTAATTATCTTTTAATCTATTATCTATATATCTATTATGTATTCATCTATTTATCTAATAACTATTATCTATTGATCTATCATCTATTGATCTATCATCTATTGATCTATCATCTATTGATCTTTCACCTATTTATCTATTATCTATTTATATATCTATCTATTTCTTTACCTATTATCTATTAATTCATATACAATACTTATCTATCCTCTTGTTTCTTTATATATTCACTTGCTTGTATATCTATTTATCTATTATCTATTTATATATTTATCTATTTTCTTACCTATTATCTATTAATTCATGTACAGCACTTATCTATCTATATTCATTTGCTTGTGTATTTATTCATCCATCTATTCATTTATGTTTTATAATGTAAATGTCTATTTGTTGTAAATGTCTTATTCCCATGGTGACCCCTTCACTTCAATGATATTCTCTATAGACGTTATTACATTGGGTTATTTTTCCTCCAACCTCCAATTAATCGGCGGTACCGCCAACCTCCAACACTTTTTCCGCCATCAGATTACTATCGTAAACTGTTTTGTTGTCTCGATAATTTACATAGAATGATCTACCTCCAGCATATCAGAGCTGCGAGCTCCAAATTTCCTCCAACAGTCGTGTCGTCGGAAAATAAGCCTAATGTGATCATGTATTACACTGAATAGAATCTTAGCGAAACCCGGAGTGAATTCATATGTCGTCATATAGAAGGGGTAGGACGTCGGAGAGGGTTATCTCCATGTCACCCGTCTTCAAAGCCCGGGAATACTTTCAAGAGACCCCGAGGGGCTGGCATTCGGTCTCCCGACCGTATTTCCTCCACTTCTTCGCTAAGAACAAATGAAAACCGGCGACAGATTCACCTCCTACTTCATGGAACTGTCTAGTGTAGGCCTTATGGTCTCTTACAGTCTCCTTCATTTTTATGTTGTTAAGTCAATGGCAAATAACAAAATAAAAAATTATAATGATATGAAATGAATAAATGAATAAATAGATGAATAAGTAAATGAACAGATAGATATATCAACAAATAATGAAAGAATAAATAAATGAATAAATGAATTGATAATGATACATAACTGGTCACGGAAAACAGTGTTACATAAATAGAATACAGACAATAGTCCAACATTATCCAGAGAAACCAATGCATTGCCTTGACGACCGTTGCTAGCCTATGTCGAGCTGTGGATAAACTAACTGTGAGGCAGCGATTATATATCAGTGTATGTATGTGTATGTGTGTGTGTGTGTGTGTGTGTGTGTGTGTGTGTGTGTGTGTGTGTGTGTGTGTGTGTGTGTGTATTTGTGTGTGTGCGCGCGCGCAACTGAGTGTACGTGCTTACGTGCTTGCGTGCTTGCGTGTGTCTGTGTAGATGCATTCTTGTCTGATGATAACATTCTTTTACACTATCTCGACTCACTTTCCATATTTTGTTCTTGCTATCGCCAGACGATTTTATTCAATCGATAACGAATAAATAAATGAATAAGTGAATGAAGAAATAAATATAGAGAATAAAAAAAAATTATAGATAAAGAAATAGATCTTGTGTGGCTTCGTACGTCCCTTGTCGACGTCATGACCCTCTTCTTATGTTTGCCTTTTATTTGTTGGTTTTTGAATTTACATTTTCATTGCGTTTTATATTCCAGCGATCTACTTTTCATCTTGTCTGCTCCTCACTTATTCACGTCTTTCTTCTCTGTTTTGTTTCTTTCATCTTTCCAGCCATTTCGCTTTAATCCACAAGAGACTTTTTTTTTTTTTTTTTTTTAGGGGAAAAGGGTTGCGACAATTCAAACAAAATTAACTGACGAGATATATTAGGGCAAGTATCCTCTTAAGAGGATAATTGATTTTAGGCAGATTTCTGCAAACGCTATTTAGCAAACGTACAGCGAAAGGGAAATCCATCATCCCAGGTTTACCCGAAGAGATACGAAATATGGCGAAACACGATAAGAATCGGTGAATCGTCTCTATCCAATTCTCATAATGTTTCGCATTGTTTCGTCTCTCTCCGGACAAACCTGGGAAGATAGTTTTGCCTGTCACTGTACGTTTGCTAAATAGCGTTTGCAGAAATTTGTCTTATATCAAAATGTTTCGCCATGTTTAATCCATATTAGGATACAACTGGAATAGTATTTTTGTCTTTCACTGTAATTTGAGTCGATCCAGTCAAGATAAAATTATGATTATCTTGTGGTAACATTAGGCACGGTCCGCGGTACCCCAAGGTGGGCCGCGGACACACAGTTTAGACAAACGCTCGGCCAGATATACTAAAAGATCTTGCGGCAACATTGGGTTCCCTTCCCTAGTGGTGGTCCGCGGCACCCCAAAGGTGTGCCGCGGACATACAGTTTGGGCAATCGCTCAGCCAGATATATCAAAAGCATATAATAGTGCTTGGAACAAATCTTTGATTTTAGCAGAACCAGTGCAAAAGTCTGAAGTGGGAGGAAGTTCGTATGAGCCAGTAATTGACTTTATAACTCAATGTTTTGCGGCAACGAAGGGTAAGGGCGCTCGGTGAGTCAGGAAGAGATTACACATAGGAATGAATTGTAAATAAGGTTTAAGGCCGGGGTTCTCAACCTTTTTCCTTATGTACCCCGTACTTATGTACTGCTGTTCATTAGCCTCCTAGAAACCCCACCACTAGGGAAGGAAACCCTAGTGCATCCACAAATCTCACTAGTTTTCGTTTTATGACCCTAGTTGTGAACCACTGTGGCCCACAAGGGCTTACTGAGCCATAGGCTGAGAACCACTGGTTTAAGGTGACAAGACCATCAAAGACTTTGGTGATAAAGACTGAAGCGAAAGAGATTAGAGCTCGGGGCTGTGACTGTGGGGGAGACTACTTCAGGATCTACTCCGTGATCAGAGCTTGAGCCGTATGTGTTGTTGTTGTTGTTGTTGTTGTTGTTGTTGTTGTGGTTGTTGTTGTTGTTGTTGTTGTTGTTGTTGTTGTTGTTGTTGTTGTTGTTGTTGTTGTTGTTGTTGTTGTTGTTGTTGTTGTTGTTGTTGGCGTTGTTGTTGTTGTTGTTGTTGTTGATGATGATGATGATGATGATGATGATGATGATGATGATGATGATGATGATGATGATGATGATGATGATGATGATGATGATGATGATGATGATGATGACGACGACGATGATGATGATGATGACGATGATGATGATGATGATGATGATGATGATGATGATGATGATGATGATGATGATGATAAGGGAATTTCTCTTTTGGTGTTCCACAGGGCTCTTCTCTATCTCCTCTTCTTTTCCTCCACCTCTGGTTTACTTGGCCGCACATACAATGTACCATTCGACGTTGTCCTCAATCCATCTTTCTCCTCGCTCCCAAGTCTGATATTCTTGAAAAAGTATTCTTAGCCCTGTGTCCGTGATCCCCCAAGGGGAAGAGGGGAGGGTCTCAAGGTAAAGGGGAAAGAAAAAGGGGGACAAAGATACAAAGACAGATAGACGGTAAAACAGAGAAACAGAGACTGAGGGGAAGAAAATGTAAGATAGCGAGACAGCAAAACTGGGAGAGGTGAGACAGAATATATCGAGACAGACAGGTAGACAGAAAAATAGACAGAGACGGAGACAGATAGATAGAAGAATATATAGAGGGATAGAGAGGTAGAGCGAGGTAAATAGAAACAGTGGGGGAATAGAAGAATATATAGAGGGATAGAGAGGTAGAGCGAGATAAAAAGAGAAAGAGAGAGAGAGAGAGAGAGAGAGAGAGAGAGAGAGAGAGAGAGAGAGAGAGAGAGAGAGAGAGAGAGAGAGAGAGAGAGAGAGAGAGAGAGAGAGAGAGAGAGAGAGAGAGAGAGAGAGAGAGAGAGAGAGAGAGACAGAAACACTTTCCAGGATCACAAACTTTCCAAAATTCCGAAGAGCACAAAGGGGTCTCGTAAGATCCCAAGACTATGTGGACCATGAAGGTCTGAGGACAAGGAGGAAGAGGTAAAAGAAAAGAATAAGAGGAAGGAAGAGGAGAAAAAGGAAGAAGAAAAGAGAAAAACGGGAAAAGGAAGTAGAGGAGAGGAGGGACGAAAACCAAGAGGAGGAAGAAAAAAGTAGGAGGAAGAGGAAATGAGGAAGAGGAAACGAGGAAGAGGAAATGAGGAAGAGGAAATGAGGAAGAGGAAACGAGGAAGAGGAAATGAGGAGGAGAGAGTGGGAAAAAGCAAGGGACTGGAAGACAATTAAAAAGGAAAGAGAAAGAAATAGAAGAGAAAGAAGGAAATGGAGGGAGAGAGGAAAGGATAAGAAAGGGATAAAGGGAGAAAGACAAGGGATTGAGAAAGTGGATCGAGAGTGGAGAACGAGAAAGGGGGAGAGGGGACTCCGGGAGAGAAAACGGAAAGGATGAAGGGGAGAAAGTGGGCACTCAAGGAGGGGGAGAAAATAAGAGAGGAGGGGGGAGAAAGGGGAGAGGATGGGAAAGAAAGGGGAGAAGAGGGGGAGAAAGGGGAGAGAAGGGGGAGAAAGGGGAGAGAAGGGGGAGAAAGGGGAGAGAAGGGGGAGAAAGGGGAAAGGGGAGAAAGGGGAGAAAAGGGGGAGAGAAGGGGGAGAGGAGGGGGAGAGGAGGGGGAGAGAATGGTAGAGGAAGGGGGAGAGGAGGGGGAGAGGAGGGGGAGAGAGAGGGGAGAGGAGGGGGAAGGAATGGTAGAGGAAGGGGGAGAGGAGGGGGAAGGAATGGTAGAGGAAGGGGGAGAGGAGGGGGAGAGAATGGTAGAGGAAGGGGGAGAGAATGGGAGAGGAAGGGGGAGAGAATGGGAGAGGAAGGGGGAGAGAATGGGAGAGGAAGGGGGAGAGAATGGGAGAGGTGGGGGAGAGAATGGGAGAGGTGGGGGAGAGAATGGGAGAGGAAGGTGGAGAGAATGGGAGAGGTGGGGGAGAGAATGGGAGAGGAGGGGGAGAGAATAGGAGAGGAGGGGGGAGAGAATGGTTTGGGGAAAAGGGAGACAGTGGGGGGGAAGATGTTGGGAGAATGAAAGGGGGAAATGAAGGGGGGAAATGAAAAGGGAGAATGAAAATGAAAGGGGAGAATGAAAGGGGAAAGTGAAGGGGGGAAATGAAAAGGGAGAATGAAAATGAAAGGGGAGAATGAAAGGGGAAAATGAAAGGGGAAAATGAAAGGGGAGAATGGAAAGGGGAGAAGGAAGGGAGAAGGAAAGGGGAGAATGAAAGGGGAGAATGAAAGGGGAGAATGAAAGGGAGAATGAAAAGGGAGAATGAAAAGGGAGAATGAAAGGGGAGAATGAAAGGGGAAAGTGAAAGGGAGAAAGTGAATTTATAGGGTGAAAGGAATGATAAAAATGAGGAGAGAAAAAATAGACCAAAAGGAAAGAATAGAGAGGGGAAAAGAGAAGGGGAAGAGAAGGAGAAAGAGAGAAGAGAGCTGGAAAAGAACGGGGAGAGAGGAGGAAAAAGAGAGGAGGAAAAAGAGAGGAGAAAGGAAAACGGGAAGAGAATTCCAGAAAATGCGAAGGACGAAGGGAATGCGGAAATGAAGGAGAGGAATTCGAGAAGGGAAGAGAAGGGAAGAAAAACGATGACGTAGTGTGAAGATGCAAAGCTAAGCCGAGTCTGTTACACACACACACACTGGGCCAAATCTCGTCAACTGTTGTGTATTCGTTTGAGTAGAAATGACTCGTATCAAAAGCTCCAAATGCAAAAACGTGTGTTTATGTGAGTTTGTGAATGTGTGTGTGTGTGTGTGTGTGTGTGTGTGTGTGTGTGTGTGTGTGTGTGTGTGTGTGTGTGTGTGTGTGTGTGTGTGTGTGTGTGTGTGTGTGTGTGTGTGTGTGTATGTGTGTGTGTATGGCGTGTGTGTGTGTGTGTATGTGTGTGTGTATGCGTGTTGTGTATGTGTGTACGCGTGTGTGTACGTGTGTGCGCGTGTGTACGTGTGTGCGTGTGTGTGTGTGTGTGTGTGTGTGTGTGTGTGTGTGTGTGAGAGGAGAGAGAGAGAGAGAGAGAGAGAGAGAGAGAGAGAGACGAGAGAGAGAGAGAGAGAGAGAGAGAGAGAGAGAGAGAGAGAGAGAGAGAGAAAGAGAGAGAGAGAGAGCAGATACCATACAGAAGCGCGTACCAGTTTCGAAAAAAAAAAAACAACGCTTAATGAGGAAACTAAACACAAACGAAAGACAGTAAGAATGAATTAACCTACAGAAGAAAAGGAAGAATAACTAGAAAGGATGCAAGAAATGAACATTCTCAGGAAAAAGTTGGTCAACAAACCAATGAAATTATCTTTCATTCTGACATGGGACAGGATTATCAAATATTTTTTTCCAACGTGTGGGAGTCAAGAAAAGGTTATACAAGTTGAAAAAATGAAATAAAAACTATTAATAATATAATATAGAATAATAATAATATATGATGATGATGGTGGTTGTGGTTGTGGTGGTGACGATGATGATGACGACTATGATAACACAACAACAATGATAACAATAACTAATAACAATGACTAATAACAACAACAACAACAAATATTAATAACATTAATAATATTAATAATAATAATAAAATAATAATAAAAAATGATAAAATAAATAATAATAATATAATAATAATAATAATAATAATGATAATATTAATAATAGTAATAATGATAATATAATAATGATAATAATAATAATAATAATAATAATAATAATAATAATAATAATAATAATAGTAATAATAATAGTAATAATAATAATATTTTTTTTCTTCCCCAAGGGAGGCTCGAGAACTCTTTTTTTCCTCCGGAAATTTGGTCAGCCGGCTGCGACTTTGACTTCTTTCGGAAAAAGCAAACTCCGATACAGGTTTTCATTACCATTAGTTGTTTCTAAATTGTTATTTTATTTTAAGCCCACCTGACTCTTGTTACCTTTTGCTGAATTAGTTTAATTTCATATTATTTAATTCTATTTCTATGTTCTTACTTTGCGTTTTATTCTTTGTATTAGTTTTTATATTATCTAATTTTCATTCTTTATTATTTTCATGTTATTTTTTATTTGCACTATTTCTATTTATTTTATTTATTTCAATGAGAGAAATTTAAGGATAGTCATTCCTATCATACCATCAAGTGTAACATTGCAAATTGCTTCTAGGGGATAAACTCATCTGCTGGGATTCGAACCCCCGCCAGAGCGGAATGCTTCTTATAAAGCGAGGACTGTACCGCCTGTACTACACTGACCCTTCAAAACAGAACAAAAAATTACTTCTAGTTTGCAATGGAGAGGGAGTTGGGTGGTGGGCGTGAGGGGGGGAGTCTGTCTTGCAGAGGGCGACACGTGGGGTTCCTCAACAGGTGGGTCGACCTTACCCTCGGGAGTGTCTGAAAGAGACCTCAGACTCTGTGGTGAGGGGAAGTGAGGAGAGAGGTGGAGGGTGAGGGGAGGAGGTGGTGTTGGAGGGGCATGTGTTGGAGGGGGACCTTGGGTCGGGTGTGGTGGTGATGGTGGTGATGGTGATGGTGATGGTGGTGATGGTGGTGGTGATGGTGGGGTGGTGATGGTGGTGGTGGTGGTGATGATGATGATGATGATGATGATGATGATGATGATGATGATGATGATGATGATGATGATGATGATGATGATGATGATGATGATGATGATGATGATGATGATGATGATGATGATGATGATGATGATGATGGATTTTTATCATTATCATCATCATTATCATTATTATCATTATTTATTTATTTATCTATTTTTTTTAGATAAATGTCACTCCCACGGGCTTTGAGCTCATTCACCGGACACGTATACCCACAAGAGCCTGAAGAACATTAATTGGGTGAAAAATATCCATCCTTTTTTTTCCCTTTCCTTCTTTTTCTTTTCTTTCGTTTTCTCTTCATTTCCTTTAATCTAATTTCCCTTCATTTCCTTTATTTTCTTTCACTTCCCTTCTCTTCCCTTCCTTCCTTTTCGTTCCCTTTCCTTCCTTTTATTTCCTTTTTTTTATTTTCTTCCAGTTCTGCTTTTTATATTCTTCCATTTTCTTCCTTTTACCTCACTTTTCTTCCATTTTCTTTCCCTTTGATCTTCTGCATTTCCCTTCCCTTCCTTTAGCTCCCCTTTCCTTCCTTTCCCTCCAATACTCTTTCCTTCCCTTTTCTATTCTTTCCTTCCCTCATCTCCCCTTTCTTTCCATTCCCTTCCATTTCCTTTTATTTCCTTTAATTCCTTTACGTTTTTCTTTATTTCTTCCCACTTTCTTTCGTTCCCTTTGACTCCATTCACGTCACTTCACTTGCTTTTTCTTATTCTATCTTTCCTTTATCTAGTTTCCTTCCCTTCTTTTCCCTTCCTTTACTTTCCTTTTTTTTCATCTCTTATTTTCCTCTCGTCTCTCATCATTCTTGTCCTTCCTTTTCCCTCCTGCCCTTCCTCTTTCCTTTCTTTTCCACCTCCCTTCCCTTCCTTTTTCATCTCTTATTTTCCTTTCGTCTCTCATCATCCTTGTCCTTGCCCTTCCTTTCTGCCCTTCCTCTTTCCTTTCTTTTCCCCCTCCCTTCCCTTCCTTTTTTAAATCTTTTATTTTCCTCTCGTCTCTCATAATTTTTGTCCTTCCTCTTCTCTTCTTCCTTTCTTTTCCCCTTCCCTTCCCTTCCCTTTTTTATTTTATTTTCCTTTCGTCTCTCATCATCCTTGTCCTTCCTGTTCCCTTCTGCCCTTCCTCCTTCCTTTCTTATTTTTCATTTCCCTTCCTTTCCTTTTATTTTCCTCTCGTCTCTCATAATTCTTGTCCTTCCTCTTCCCTCCTGCTCTTCCTCCTCCCTTTCTTTTCCCCTTCCCTTCACTTTCTTTCTTTTTCATCTCTTATTTTCCTTTCGTTTCTCATCATTCTTGTCCTTCCTTTTCCCTCCTGCCCTTCCTCCTTCCTTTCTTTTCCCCCCTCCCTTCCCTTCCTTTTTCATCTCTTATTTTCCTTTCGTCTCTCATCATCCTTGTCCTTCCTGTTCCCTCCTGCCCTTCCTTTTTCCTTTCTTTTCCCCCTCCCTTCCCTTCCTTTTTTTAATCTTTTATTTTCCTCTCGTGTCTCATAATTTTTTTTCTTCCTCTTCTCTTCTTCCTTTCTTTTCCCCCTCCTTTCCCTTCCTTTTTTTTCATCTCTTATTTTCCTCCCGTCTCTCATCATCCTTGTCCTTCCTGTTCCCTCCTGCCCTTCCTCCTTCCTTTCTTACTTTTCCCCTCCCTTCCCTTCCTTTTTTTAATCTTTCATTTCCTCTCGTCTCTCATTATCCTTGTCCTTCCTCTTTTCTTCTTCCTTTCTTTTCCCCTTCCCTTCCCTACATTTTTTTCATCTCCTATTTTCCTCCCGTCTCTCATCATCCTTGCCCTTCCTGTTCCCTCCTAGCCTTCCTCCTCCCCTTCATTCATGTCTCCCTTCACGTCACTCCCTTCATTTTTCCTTCATATCCCATAAAAGGGGCGTGGAATTCCACATCGAGATACATACAACAGATATGGAGGCGAAAAATAATTGAATTTACTTTGCGATAAATCAACGTGACAGACCGTTTTCCGGATATTTTTTTTCTTCTCTCTATTTTCTTTCTATTTGTTTTATTCGTTCACTTTTATGCGATCTTGTGCCTGCATCAGGCATCTGCCAGGACAGCGTCTGTACATTGCGACTATGTTGAAGATAATTAACACAGGACAGTTACATACATACATATACCAAGGCTTTTTCCCCCCTACAAGGGAGGTAGCCAAAAAGGAAAAGGCATAAAATCATTTCCACCCATTCCATCCCTAGTTACACTCCACACCCCTCCACCCTCCCTCTTATCTTAGCACCTCCTGGATGACGGGTCATCCCTGCACCTTGTCCACTGTCCTGTGTGTGTGTGTGTGTGTGTGTGTGTGTGTGTGTGTGTGTGTGTGTGTGTGTGTGTGTGTGTGTGTGTGTGTGTGTGTGTGTGTGTGTGTGTGTGTGTGTGTGTGTGTGTGTGTGTGTGTGTGTGTGTGTGTGTGTGTGTGTGTAAAAAAAACACAGGACAGTTACTTTACCAAAATTTTCAAAATCTTCATCGCTAGATACGCTGGTCCTTGGAAGTCTCTCTATGGCTCCATCTCTCTCTCTCTCTCTCTCTCTCTCTCTCTCTCTCTCTCTCTCTCTCTCTCTCTCTCTCTCTCTCTCTCTCTCTCTCTCTCTCTCATCCACATAGCGAGTACTCAAACCTCTCGATAAGCTCTTCACCAAATTTATTCTTTATGATAGCCGAGACTAACCAAAACAGGGTCCTGACTTATCGGTTGAAATCCGGTGCACCCTTTGGCCGAATAAAATCATCAAGCAATAACCATAAAGAAACTATGAACTCCGTCTCTTGATGCAGAGAATCAGAGACATCGTAGCCAGCGCCATCTCGCACCAGAAGGCCGAAGGAGTCTCGGGAGGGGTCCGGCCAAAGACCTGCGACAGAAGCCGAAAGGACAACGAAGAAACCTTGCGGGAATAACACCAGTGTGTGTGTGTGTGTGTGTATACATATATATATATATATATATATATATATATATATATATATATATATATACATACTGTATATATATATATATATATATATATATATATATATGTGTGTGTGTGTGTGTGTGTGGGTGTGTGTGTGTGTGTGTGTGTGTGTGTGTGTGTGTGTGTGTGTGTGTGTGTGTGTGTGTCTGTGTGTGTATGTATGTACGTACAAACATTTATTTGATCCATGGCAGATGCGTGGACAAGGGTTGAAGATGTATGCGAAAACGAATGTATTCTATTCAGATTTTTTGGCCAGACAGCCATCTACAGGCAATACACGAGACTAAAACAGAGGTTAATGTATATGCCAGGAACTAGTGGAGGTCACTGGACAATATCTGGGATTTTTATTTATTTATTATTTTATTTATATTTTTATGAGTTATTACCACCTTAAGAAGTCCCCTTATGTGATTTGTTATTTTTCAAGGGTAGAAGCCTGCTCTATCTCCTACAACACCCGCAACCTCCTAACCACCATCAGCCTGCAACCTGCAACCTCATATGCTTTCACCTGCAACCTCCTACAGTGGCGACCTCCACATACTACACCTACAACCTACATCTGCACTTTCCTTTATTTCTACCTGCAACCTACACCTCCGCATTCAACCTCCAGCATCTCCGTCTGCAACCTCTTGCACCTTCGCCTGCAACCTACACCTTTGCCTTCAGCCTCCTACACCTCCAACTGCAACTTCTTGTATCTACACCTGCAACATACTGTAACTTCTGCAACCTTTTGAGCCTCCACCTGCAACTTTCTACATCATCTGCAATTTCTTGCGCCTCCTACAACCTACACCTCCTGCAACCTTCTATACCTTCGCCTACAACCTCCTACAACTCCATCTGCAACCTCCACCTCAACACATAACCTTCTATACCGCTATCTGCAATTGACTACGTTTACGCTTGCAACATCGTTCCGTACTGCAATTTACACATCGTCAGGTACACTCCATACTCTTCTTCATACTCTCCACATCTCCACGTTCTTCTCCACCTACAGATTCTGGCTCCTCCTGCAACCTGCTCCTCCGCCACCTGCAACCTCCTGCAACCTAATTTGAGTGCAAACTCAATCTATAACTTCTGCAACCTCGCTTTTCCGCGTACTACTCCACCAGCAATCAACTTCTTTTGCTAAAGCCGCAACCTCTACTCTGCCAACCGTCTCTCCTCTACTCTGTCTGTAGCTCTTATCTCCACCTCTACCCTCTTCCACCTCCACCTCTATCCTCTTCCTCCACTTCCATATCCCCAGACTCTGCTCTTCCACTACCAGGTTTTGTTCCACCAACAACCCTATGCCAAACACTAGGCTTTATTCTTCTATACTCCTCCTCCTCTCCTCCTGTCTTCTTCCTCCTCCTCTTCCTCCTCCTCCACCTCGACGACCTCCCCCTCCTTCGCCTCCTCCTCCTCCGGTTTCATTCTCCTCAGATTCAATTTCTGACCCCCAGCACCCTTCTCCCCCAACCCTCTTCTCCCCATTCCCATTCTCCCACAGACCCCCTCCTACCCATCACTTTCTCTCCCAGCCCCTTTCTCCCCGTTCCATAATTCTTCACGTCCTTATTCTCCCCAAACCTCATCTCCCATAGTCACCTTCATTCCAGTCACCCCAGTTCTCTTTATCCCTGGGACTCTTTCACCACCCCCCAACCCTCTCCCCCCCAGACACTTTATCCGCCGGCCATATAATAAAAATAATAATATTCTCCCCAGTTATCTTCGCTTCCAACCTCTATTCCCTAGACCTCATCTTCTCTCTCACCTTTCCCCCCTACCCCATTCCCCTCTTTCCCCCAGCCTCTTCCCCCCCTAGTCCCCTCCCTCCTACCTCTTTCCCCTTTCCTCCCGCAAGCCCCCCCCCTCTTTTCCCCCGCCGTCCACTACTTCAATCTCCAGTTCCCCTTCCGCTTCCAGCCCCTTTTGTCTTCGCAAGTTCCTCCTCTGAGTCCCTGCGATTTTTCTCGTTCCCCTCACCTTCCTGGGCTGTACATCCTCACTCTTTCCCCCCTCTCCCCCACTCTCACTCTCTCTCTTTCTCTTTATTTATATATTTTTCTTTATCTATCTTTCCATTTCTTTATCTATTTTTTCCATTTCTTTCTCTTTTTCTTTCTATTTCTCCTTTTTTCCTCTACCTCCTCTTTCTTTTCTTTCTCTTCTTTCTCTCCCTCTTCCTCCTTTTATCACTTTCTCCTTCTTTTTCTCTTCCTTTTCCTTTTCCTCTTTCTATTTTTCTTCATCTTTATTTTCTTTCTATTTCTTTTTCTTTTTCTCTATCTCCTTTTCTCTTTTTTCCTCTTCCTTTTTCTCTTGATTTTTTGTTTTTTGTTCTAGTTCATATTGTTGTCCTCGCTCTTGTTTTCTCTTTATCTTTTTCTTTTTCTCTCTATTTCTGATTCTCACTTCTGTCCTTGCTCCCGTTTACATTCTCTCTTTTTCTTTTCTTTTACTTTCTTTCTCTTTTTCTTTCGACCTCTCTCTCTCTTCCCCCCTCTACTTCTTCTCTCCTTATTCATCTCCTCCTAATCTCCTCCTTTCTTATTCCACTTCTCCTCCTGCTCTCTTCCTCCCTTGCTTTCTTACTCTTTTACTCTCTTGCTCTCTTGTTCTCTTGCTCTTTTTGCTTCTTATTCTTTTTGCTCTTTTTCTCCCTTTGGTCTTTCCTCGATTCTTCCTCTTCCTTTCTACTTTCCCCTCCACTTAAACCATACCCCTTCCTCTTCCCTTCTTCACCTCCTTCCTTCCTCCTCCCCGTTGCCCTCCTCTCCTTTCTCTTGAGGACACAACGGGGATGCTGGTTGGAAACATAAATTCAACTCTTACAAATATAATTCCATTTTTCGTTGTACTCAGGCGCGGCAGGAAGTGACGTAGAGGGGAGGGGCACAAAGAAAACGGGGAACAGAAGCTAGAAAATGGCCCGTTCTTGTCTAAATGCACAAAAAATATTTAGACGAGAGACTTGGCTTCCGTTGGATACTTGAGGTCGTTCTTCTTCACTGGAAGTTACCGTGTCCGCGAGTTTTGCAAGCTTTGTGGGTCTGCGTCTGTCTGTGCGTGTCTTTCTGTCTGTCTGTGTGTCTGTGTGGCTGGGTATACGTTCGTATGTCTATGTCTGTCTGTGTGTCTGGCTGGCTATCCGTCTGTATGTCTGTCCATATCTGTTCGTTTGGCTGGCTATCCGTCTGTATGTCTGTCCATATCTGTTCGTCTGTCTGTCTATCTGTCTGTCTGTATGTTTGGCTGGCTGTCCGTCCGTAAGGTCTGTTCCTGTATGTCTCTTTGTCTATGTCTCTATGTGTTTATGTTTTTATGTCTGTGTGTTTGTGCGTTTGTGTTTGTCTGTGTGTGTGTGTCTGTGTGTGTGTCTGTGTGTCTGTGCCTATGTCTGCGTCTGTATCTGCATGTCTTTGTCTATGTATGCATCTGTATCTATGTCTGTGTCCGCGTCTGCCTTTCTGTGTATATGTCTGTTTCTGTCTGTATCTCTTTGTATCTGTGTCTGCGTGCATGTGTGCCTACAGTATGTGTCTGTATATACTTGCATCTGTGTCTGAATCTGCATCTTTTTATTTCTCTGTCCTTTTCTCGCCATTTCTATATCCATATTTGACGTCTGTGTCTGTTTACAAACGTGACCATACCTACCTGTCTATAAATACATTCAGTCTTGTATTATGTATATGTATATTATATTACGACATTACTTTGTTGTGGTGCATACGTATATGTAACGTCAGCAACTTGTATAATATACAGACACGAACAGACACATACAAGTGCTTCCAGCTAGTGCCGGTTGGTCAGCGGACAGCTCCCTCTCGATTAACCGGCATTGACTCGATTTGCCATCACCGGCACTCTGCCGGTTGACCGCTGACCGCTGCGAGCCGGCTAGCCGCTGTCTCGGGATACAATATTCGCAAACTTTGAATTGGCCGGTGCGGGAATGGCGCGAAGGCTTCACAGTTTAATAACCGTTAAAACCGTTAAAACCGT
>NC_134814.1:10732647-10742647 GCF_046742065.1 Oratosquilla oratoria
AAGCATACATATAGTCAAACGCATACTCATATGTACACATGTACGTACAATCGCAAATGTACAAATGCACATACACCTACACATACATATATATACATGCACAAGTACACATTCACACATACACATGCGCACATAGCCTACTCATACACATACCCATTTATAGACATACATAAACACATACATTCATATATACGTATATCCTTATGCACCTTTATACACCTACATATATAGACACATACACATAAAAGTGGATATGCACATTCAAACTTGCACATAATCATACATAAACTACTACACATGTACCTATTGTTCGTGTATATTTTCGTGCACATATTCACACACATACTCGCACACACTCACATACATGTACACATACATTCATACATATATACACTAAGACACGCATACACATACATATATATACATTTATGCCTAAACGTACACGTATATGCACCTACATCATATGCACATGCATATACATATACATCCACGCGCACGTAATCATAGAATCATATATGCGCATGCACACATATACACATGTACACATGCACACACATGCACATGCATATTTGGAAGTCAATCTACTTCATTGCAGTGTTTCCATGAGCGCATATTTAACTATGCTCTGTTTCAGCGGAGCCTAAGAAAATTTGCTCATTTTTCGGCAATAATTCGAACCGATAGCCTCGAGCTGTTGCCATAAATTGAGTCTCACTTTTCCCAGACCCGCTGAAATAGAGCACAGATAACACGTTATCCGTTTCCGGTCCAAAGGTTTTGCTGGAACGAGTAAAATCGTCTGGCGCCAACAAGAAAGGTTCAGCTGGAACGAATAAAATCGTGTGGCACCAACAAGAAAGGTTCTTCTGGAACGAGTAAAATCGTCTGAAGCCAACAGGAAAGATTCTGCTGGAACGAATGAAATCGTCTGGCGCCAACAAGAAAGGTTCTGCTGGAACGAGTAAAATCGTCTGGCGCCAACAGGAAAGGTTCTGCTGGAACGAGTAAAATCGTCTGGCGCCAACAGGAAAGATTCTGCTGGAACGAGTAAAATTGTCTGACGCAAACAACAAGAAAGGTTCTGCTGGAACGAGTAAAATCGTCTGGCGCCAACAAGAAAAGTTCTTCTGGAACGAGTAAAATCGTCTGGCACCATCAAGAAAGGTTCTCCTGGAACGAGTAAAATTGTGTGACGCAAACAACAAGAAATGTTATGCTGGAACGAATAAAATCGCCTGGTGCCAACAAGAAAGGTTATGCTGGAACGAGTAAAATCGCCTGGCGCCAACAAGACAGGTTCTCCTGGAACGAGTGAAATCGTCTGACGCCAACAAGAAATGTTCTTCTGGAACGAGGAATATCGTCTGGCGCCAACAAGAAAGGTTCTTCTGGAACGAGTAAAATCGTCTGAAGCCAACAGGAAAGATTCTGCTGGAACGAGTGAAATCGTCTGGCGCCAACAAGAAAGGTTCTGCTGGAACGAGTAAAATCGTCTGGCTCCAACAAGAAAGGTTCTGCTGGAACGAGTAAAATCGTCTAGCGCCAACAAGAAAGGTTCTGCCGGAACGAGTAAAATCGTCTAACGCCAACAAGAAAGGTTCTGCTGGAACGAATAAAATCGTCTGGCGCCAACAGGAAAGGTTCTCCTGGAACGAGTAAAATTATCTGACGGAAACAACAAGAAAGGTTCTCCTGGAACGAGTAAAATCGTCTGGCGCCAACAAGAAAAGTTCTTCTGGAACGAGTAAAATCGTCTGGCGCCAACAAGAAAGGTTCTGCTGGAACGAGTAAAATCGTCTGGCTCCAACAAGAAAGGTTCTCCTGGAACGAGTAAAATCGTCTGGCGCCAACAAGAAAAGTTCTTCTGGAACGAGTAAAATCGTCTGGCGCCAACAACAAGAAAGGTTCTGCTGGAACGAATAAAATCGTCTGGCGCCAGCAAAAAATGCTGTGACAAAATATGTGTGTTTATGGAAGCCTTGTGTAGAGTCTAACCTCTGAATTGTGGTCCTTCGAGAAACACATCGAAGAGGATCGTCTCCCTCAACGATCGTCTTCAAATCCCATCAACACTTTCGTCTTTATTTGGAGATGCAACCCCAAGGGGATGGCATTCGGTTTCCAAACATTTTTGGGAGATCTTTCTCCTGTAGCTTTGACTGTTTCCCTTTTATTTGTTCTCCTTTTCTTCATTTTCCTTTTCCTCCTCTTCCTCTTCCGCCTCCTCCTCCTTCCTCCTCCTCTTCTTCCTCATACCACCCAATGATAGAGAAGCAGACCCAAACAAGTATACCACAGACAACAATCCAACTTTTCTTACTGGAGACATCTAAGTAAGGATCACTGGATCGTATGTGGTAGCTGCTGTCAGGACTAGAGTACCTGTAAAAAAAAAGAATAATCAAATCAAATAAATAAATGAATTATAATAATAATAATGATAATAATAATAATAACTATAAATAAATAAAAAATAAAAATAAATAAAAATAAAATAAAATATTAATATATATAATAGAATAAAAACCAGTACACAGTAAGAACCAGCAAAACCTGCATATAGTAAACACAAAACAAAAACCAGTAAAATCCAGCAAAGAGTAAAAACTACTAAATAGTAAAAACAAATAAAACCAGTAAACAACAGTAAAAACATTGTAAAACCCGAGCCAACAGCTGCCATCATCATCATTACTTTAACCAACATTTACAGGTAACTGGTTCATTTTGAGGTGAATAAAATTGTTTGGCGTCAAGTTTAACATCATCATTAGCCCTTGGACGGGGCGATGGGAGTTTCTCTTTGCTGAGTAAAATCGCCTGATAGTAACAAGAAACAAATGTACGAGTCTTTATTAGAAGAGTTGATCGAAGTCAATGGAAAGAGGTTCTCTTTGGCTAAGCAAAATGGCCAGGCTGTAACAACCGGAACTAATATACTGTACGTTATCAATAACATTGAAAAAGTTAATTGAAATGGGTGTAGCCCTTTCTGTACATAGAAGAGGTCAAAAAAACAAAAAAACAAAACAAAAAACACACCTGCTATTTAGGGCTGCCATAATCATAAATATTACATCCTGACGGCAACCGATTCACCAGGAAAAGTATCATCAGGTAAAGAAGTTCTCAAATGACATGCGATTTCCCGGAGTCGATCACAATACCTTAACAAGACCCATGATAAAAAAAAAAAAAAAAAAAAAAAAAAAACAGAACGAAAGTGAGGTAAACCAGGACACGTCCAAAGCCCTCAACCCTCAGAGTGAGACCAACCTCATCCAGCCTCAGCGTGAGACTTCGAAGCTTCGCAAGAGTTTCGAATCCTATTCCCTGTATTTCATTTAGATCGCTGAAGTTTGGGAACCTTAATGTCCGGAGATCCCGTGGCCGCCTTCCACCTTACACAGCCGGCGCCGGCTGCATTCGCCTGTGCCGGCCGCCTATTGGGTGCCGGTGGGCGCGAGACCACAGGCACGTACACGTGTGTATGTATATGTACGTACATGTGTGTACGTATATGTACGTACATGTGTGTACGTATATGTACGTACATGTGTGTACGTATATGTACGTACATGTGTGTACGTATATGTACGTACATGTGTGTACGTATATGTACGTACATGTGTGTACGTATATGTACGTATACGTGTGTGCGTATACGTGTGTGCGTATATGTACGTACATATGTGTACGTATATGTACGTACACGTGTATACGTATATATACGTACATGTGTGTACGTATATGTACGTACATGTGTGTCTGTGGAATAACCTTGACAAAATGTTTCAGGCAAACAACGTAAATTGATCTTGATGTTAGGTTGGACTATACACACACGCAAACGAGACTCTACGAGCGTAACTCTGTACATTAAGTCAATACAATAAGGTTTATTTAGTAAATGAAACAAGTGTATAAATGCATGCATGAATGTACACGCACACACATACTAGGATATGTGTACACCATTGCATACTAATTAAGAATGAAGATAGGAAAAACAATCAGTTGGATTCGTATGCTCTCTCTCTTTCTCTGCCTGTCTGTCCGTCTCTCTGTGTCTCTCTTTCTTTCTCTGTCTATATCTCTGTCTGCCTGTCTTTCACTCTCTCTTTCTATCTCTCTCTCTGCCTGTCTGTCCCTCTGTGTCTATCTCTTTCGCTCTGTGTCTGTCTGTCTGTCTATCTCTATCTGCCTGTCTCTCTTTCTCTCTCTCTCTCTCTGCCTGTCTGTCTCTCTGTGTCTGTCTCTTTCATTCTGTGTCTGTCTATCTCTATCTGCCTGTCTCTCTTTCTTTCTATCTCTCTCTGCCTGTCTCTTTCTCTGTCTATCTCTCTCTGTCTGCCGGTCTGTCTCTCTCTCTCTTTCTCTCTCTCTCCCTCCCTCTCTCTCTCTCTTCCACCACCCTCCCTTTATCTCTCCTTTACCACCTCTGTGGCACCACTTCTTCGATATGGAATTATTCTGGAGGATAGAAGCGCTAGTTTTACTCTCTCCTCCTCACCCTCCTCTCTCTCTCTCTCTCTCTCTATCTATCTCTCTTTCTATCTATCTGTCACTCTATCTTTCCCTCTTTCTCCTCCTTTCTCTCTATCTCCCAATCACACTCTCTGTCTCTCTGTCTGACTTTCTGTTTATCTGTCTTTTATGACCCTTCTAGTTTGCATTTTCTGTCCTGTTTCATATTTTTATAGCTTTTTCAAACTTTTACTTGTTTGACAATCGCCTCTTTCTTGTCACCTCACTCCAATCCTCTTTCTCCTCATTACTTCCTCAACTCTTCACCTCATCTCAAAATTTTATCCCTCTCAATTCTTCGTGTCTTCATGTAATTCCTCTCCTAATCTCTCTATGCCTTTCTATATCAATTCCTCGTGCCTTTATGTAATTCCTCCCATACTCTCTCTTTGTCTTTCTATCTCAATTCCTCGTATCTTCATGTAATTCTTCTCATAATCTCTGTGTCTTTCTATCTCAATTCCTCGTATCTTCATGTAATTCCTCTCCTAATCTCTCTTTGCCTTTCTATCTCAATTCCTCGTATCTTCATGTAATTCCTCTCATAATACATCTTCGTCTTTCTATCTCAATTCCTCGTATCTTCATGTAATTCCTCTCCTAATCTCTCTTTGTCTTTCTATCTCAATTCCTCGTATCTTCATGCAATTCCTCTCCTAATCTCTCTTTGTCTTTCTATCTCAATTCCTCGTATCTTCATGTAATTCCTCTCCTAATCTCTCTTTGTCTTTCTATCTCAATTTCTCTCCTAATCCCTGTTTGTCTTTCTATCTCAATTCCTCGTATCTTCTTGTAATTCCTCTCCTAACCTCTCTTTGTCTTTCTATCTCAATTCCTCTCCTAATCTCTCTTTGTCTTTCTACCTCAATTCCTCGTATCTTTATGTAATTCCTCTCTCTTTGTCTTTCTATCTCAATTCCTCTCCTAATCTCTCTTTGTCTTTCTATCTCAATTCCTCTCCTAATCTCTCTTTGTCTTTCTATCTCAATTCCTCTCCTGCAGTCTCCTCCTGCCCTAGACTCTTCGTCCTCCCTTTTTCCTACGTCTTCTCCCTTCTCCGTCTTCCCTTGTCTCCCCAATCTCCACTCGTCTCCCCGTCGTCTCTCTACGTCTCCTCCTTCCTCTCCTCTTCTGCCACCTCGTCTTCCGTCTCTCCTCTCCTCTCCTTCCTCTCTGCCTCCCCACCATCTCTCCCTCTTTTCCTCACTACCTTCCCCTCTTCCTCACCTCCCCTCCTTCCTACTTTCTTTTTCGCCTTTCTCCTCCCCACTCTTCCCCTCCTCCTTCCCACCACCACCACCACCTCCTCCTCCTCCTCCTCTTCTTCCTCCTCCTCGTAGACGTCTCTTCTGCATCATAAACTTCGTCCCGCGAACACCTCGACACTCCGTTACGTCTGAAACTTTCAGCTGAAAAGGTCGAAGGGAATAAAAATTCCCACCTGAGGAGACCCGCGGATGACGCAAAGGACACCATCTGTCACGAGGCTCCAGCTGTTTCGAAGCTGGTCTGGGTGGAGGAGAGGGCAACCCACAAATGTAGATTCTTTCTCAGGTGGTGGTTTTTGTCTCTCAACAGCTACTACAGAAGGCTGAAGTTCACGTGAAAGGGACCAGCTGTCTACCACTCCAGCTTTTGTGCAGATGGTGTGTGTGGTCCAATTTTTTTTTTTTTTTTTTTTTTTTTTTTTACAAATCTAAAATTTGGCTCGATGACCAGCTTTTCATTCTAACATTAAATCATTTTTGGATGGTGGTAGTTATGTAGATTTACATTGGTTTTGTGGTTCCTTCCAGACATTTTTATTCGGTTCATTAATTTCCCTCAGAAGCTTAAAGATAAAGAAAATATTCCCATAATTAAGTGCAGGAATGGAGGCAGGATTTATTAGTGATTATACATCATGGCAATGAATTTCTTGACTATCAGCCAGATTTTTAGATATATATTCGTGTGTGGCTGGTAGACTATTCTAGAAATGTGGTTGTTAATCTTGAAAATGTTTGAAGGAAATTTAGATTGTCACGACTTAGTAAATATATGGCCATTATCAGAAGCTCAACTTATTCATGTATTTACTATCATTATTATTGTTATTTTGTTATTATTATTATTTCTATTATATTATGACTATATATATATATATATAATATATATACATATATATATATATACATATATATATACATATATATATATATATTTTAGCAAATGGTGAACGGTGCTTATCTAAATGATTCTTAAAGCTTCGAACTGAATTACATTGCACTGCCTCTGCAGGAAGTTTATTTCATTCATTAACTACACGGTTGGCGAAGTTGTTTCTACTGTGTTTTTAAAATTAGCAACCAGTAAAACACTGCGTGGATTAATTCATATGTCTATTCATTCAAAGACCACTAACCAACACGATAAGCACTTGCTAGTGGTCCTAAGAGACGGACGCCTGAGAGAACCATCTCCCCTCTCATTTTCTAAACCTACCAACACATTTCACCTCCACCTGCAGGTACAGTCCCGAAGGGCTGGTATTCGGTCCCCGGACTTGGTCCAAAATAACTCTTTGTTAGCTGGTGACTGAGTCAGACCATTGCAAATAGTCTAAGTTTTCTTCTGGGAGAGATGTAAGGGAAGGACCTGACGACCTATTGGAAGCTACTATGGAGCTCTGGGTTTCCAATGAACCAAACTCGTGGTATCAGGTATCATGCAGAGACTAACAAAGGATATCTGCGTGTGGTTGTTTCTGAGAGAAAGATGCTGAAACTAAGCGTCCCTACATCACTCATCAGATTCCATCAACGTACTCATCTCTTTCTGGGAACGAGTCCCCAGGAGGTTGGTACTCGATCCATGGACTAGGCTAAAATCTCTATCAACTTCGACAATTCTCCTTTTACTTTTTTCCATAAGAAGAACGGACGAACGTCAATTGCTCCCTTTCTCTCACCGTCAGCCGGTGTGATAGAAACAGACCCACATTAATAGAAAATGGGTAACAATCCACAGTTTCTCCCTTGAGAAACCTACGAGCGGTTCCGAGGACAGGAGCTGGCTACTGTGTGGCTACCGGTTTCTAGTCAGTGAAACTTGAGAAAACAAATATTATCATTATTTATTTATTTATTTATTTAGTCACGTATAATCTGAGCCCCGTGACTATCTGACAGACTTTTCAGACTATATATAGCTGGAAAGCGAGAAGGAACATTTGGCTTCAGGCGTACGGTAAAGAGTAGTAATCCTCTTTAGATATGAGAGTTAAGTATATATGATTATCGAGGTGGGGCGGAAGTATATCTTAAACAAATTATAAACAAATATACCAAAAGCCCCGTTTCCCTTTATATGGGGGGAGGCAGAATCAAAGCACACACTCTCTTCATACATAATCAATATCCGTTTAAAACCTCTCCCAGTTAGGGTCATTTATAGTATAGTCGAACTTGTAAGCGAATCCTTGCTCTACACTGTCCCTACATCTGCATATTCGGCATGTAGGTACCCGAAGCCGCACCCACCCTTGCACTTCTTATGAAACGAAACTCACCCTAGAGGTATTACCGAACCTATAAAGATCTTGCGATACTGCCTCTGACCCAGGGCAGTGGACAAGGTGCAGGGATGACCCGTCATCCAGGAGGTGCCAAGATAAGAGGGAGGGTGGAGGGTGGAGGGGGTGGAGTGTATTTAGGGATGGGATGGGTGGGAATGGTTTTATGCCTTTTTCTTTTTGGCTACCTCCCTTGTAAGGGGGAAAAGCCTTGGTATATGTATGATGTATATATGTATAAAGATCTGCGAGTACTCGCACTTGTGTTTTTGGTGAACGGACACACTTGAATTTCTGGTGGGCAAGTACCCACAGTTGAAGTTCTGGTGAACAGGCGCCTTCATTTGCATCTCTGGCAAGGAAGCAATCATACTTGTAGTTCCGGTGAACATAAGAACATAAGAATGAAGGAGACTGCAAGAGACCATAAGGCCTACATTAGGCAGCAGGGACCTATACAAGTACATTTATTTCTGGTGAGCAGGCACCAACCCCAAAAATGGTGATGAGTAGATAACACACCACTCCCACTACCACCACCACTCAGAGGTTCTAGTGAGCAGGAGTATTCGAATTTTATGTAAAGAAGCTCGTTAGATCTGGTAGCAGATCCAGGCACCTGGGTCACTCACATTGGTAAGCAGACACCACACAAGAACGCCTTTGGGTAGATGGGCGCCCCATACTTCGAATTCCGGTTCCCAGTCACCCATATTTACCCATGAGGTGAGTGGGCGATACACAGTTAAGCTGGGTTTAGGTAGAAGGTACTTCATACGGTCAAGATTTTCCCAGTGGTCCTCTGTTTTTGATGTGGAGAATGACCCATTGTCATTACTGCTTCTGGCACGTAGCCAATTAATTATATTAATTATAAGGAGAAAACTCACAATCACTCTGGTGAATAGGCACCCCACAACAGCATCTCATAAGAGGTGCCCTTACTGTTGCGTTCCTGCCAAGGGAGAACCTCACATTTGCACTTCCGGCGAGGAGTCTCGAGAGCGGATCCGACAGAAATTGTGGCGAACAGCCGACAGTTATTCCCGAGTAGACAGATTATTACGGAGGTACACACCCTCATAAGTCGTCCCGGTAAAGAAGGGGGCTTTAAGAATAGCGTGCTACTCCCCCAAGTGGATAGGTGCGCAGTAAGGTGTGCGCGTTGACATCTCATAGCCCTGCGCTTTGAATTTACGAGGCGGGTGGCGGCGGCGGCGATGCTGCTGCTGCTGAAGGTGGAAGTGGCGAATGGTAGCTGTGGTGTTAGTGGTGGCGTTGGTGGTAGAGGTGGTGGAGGTGACTGGTAGTAGTTGTGGTGATAGTTGAGGTGGTGGTGGTTGGTAGTAGCTGTGTTGGCAGTGGTAGCTGTGGTGTTAGTGGTGGCTGTGGTGGTAGTGGTGGTGGTTAGTGATGTTAGTAGTAGCGTTCGGATTTGTGATGGTGGCAGTGGTGTTGCCGGAAGTTGTGGTGGTGTAAATGATTGTAATAGTGGTAGTAACCGTGGTGGTGATCTTAATAGTGGTGTTGTTAGGGTTGGAGTGGTGGATACAGTGGTGGTGGTCGCAGTGGTGGTAGTAATAATTAGGAAAGCTGTTTTAGTTTTATTGTACTTGAACCAGTACTATGCCAAACTTAACATCACAAATACACAAAAAACACCATCACCACCACCACTACTACCAAAGAGACATCACCATCACTACCATAACCACCTCCAATCAACATAACCACCACCAACCATAATTATCACCATAACCACCACCAACCATAATAATCACCATAACCACCAACCATGATATTTGATCACCATAATTACTACCACCATAACCTTCATAACCACCACTACATCTACGACCGCCATTACTACTAAAACAACCATCAATACTTCCACAATTACTACCAATAGTACCACTACCA
>NC_134814.1:10747647-10767647 GCF_046742065.1 Oratosquilla oratoria
ATGAACAATAAGGGACCCAAAACCGAACCCTGGGGAACTCCACTAGAAACACTCCCCTATTTGGATTTTATACCATTTATGGTGACCCGCTGTTTTCTGTCACTGATTTAAGCTCTAATCCATTCTAACATTTTTCCTCCTATGCCATGGGCTTTGGTTTTATTTACTAGTATTTGGTGGGGTGCTTTGTCGAACGCTTTGCTAAAGTTAAGGTGAATAAAATCGTAACTATTATTGTTATCTGATGCCTTATATACATTAATGAAAAATGATAGAAGATAAGTCACACATGACTTACCCTTGGAGAAACCATGCTGTGAGTCACGAATCAAATTATGTCTCTCGATGTGATCTCCAAGTGTACTAACTATTATTGATTCAAGAATTTTACCTATAACTGATGTCAAACTGATCGGGCTGTAGTTGCACAGAAACGATTTATCTCCTTTTTTGAAAACAGGAACAACATTTGCCTGCCCCCAAGCAATAGGCACAAAACCAGTGTCTTCCGACTTATGAAATATTTCTGTTAACTGGTCGCACATTTCAAATTTACACTCTTTAAGCACTCTCGGAAAGATTTCGACTGGATCAGGTGATTTTATAGCTTTAAGTCTTTCAATCTGTTTGACTACTTCTACCTTACTAATGCTGATATTTAATAGCCTACTTTCTTCATCCCCACTAAAAATCGGATCGCAGTCAGGTACCTTATCAAACCTCTCTCTCTCTTTCTTTCTCTCCGTATCTCTCTATCATTCTATATCTCTCCCCCCCCACTCTCTCATTCTATCTACTTTTCTATTCATCTATATATCTATACACACACACATTATATATATATATATTATATATATATTATATATATATTTCTATTTATCTATCTACCTCTCTCTACCTATCCATCAATCTATCTCTCTACCTTTCTCTCTTTATATTTATCACTTTCTCTCTCTCTCTCTCTCTCTCTCTCTCTCTCTCGCTCTCTCTCTCTTTTGACGAGCCTGAGGGATAACGTCGGGTGTTTGTGCGGGATCCGGGCGAATATACGCGAGGACATTTACGTCTTCCTTAAATCATGCGGCCGCACTCTTCTGCCGACTCCGAGCCGGACATTTTTACGTCCGTCGTTTCAGGTGCTTAGCCTCCAAAGCTCCCTTCGTTGTCGAGGGCCGCCACGAAGGTGAATGAAATAGCCTGGAGGTTGATTTCCTAAGTGGATTCCACACCATCACAGTTTTCAATACCAGTCCTCCCTCCCTCTCTCCCATAGATTTCTTTAGATGATAAAAAATAAATGTGTTATGGTATTTAAAGGGAGAAGGAGGAGGAAGAGAAGGAAAAGGATGAGAAGGATGAGGAGAAGGAGAAGAAGGAAGAGGAGTTCAGCAAATGCTGGTTGCATTATATGTGTAATATAAATATGAATATATTATATATATATATATATATATATATATATATATATATATATATGTGTGTGTGTGTGTATACATGTATACACACATATATATATATACATATACTTATATATATATATATATATATATATACATATACATATATATATGTACATATATATATATATATATATATGTACATATATATACATATGAATATATATATATATGGCTTTCAGAGTGGCAATACTGTGCCTGTAACGTTTGCCCATTAGCGTAGCCAGGGAACGTCCCATATGGCTTTTGCAAGATTGCATTGTTCCTGTGCAAGGTCATTTGCAGCGCGGCCTGCAGCATTAACCACACAATCATTGTTGAATAAAGAACAAAGCCAAAGAGATGGTTGGATTTTTTTTTTTCAACGTGCAGTTGTAACGTTTGTAACCTGCAAACGTAACGTCTGTTACGTGCGGAAGTAACGTTTGTAATGTCCAGCAGTATAGTTTGTATTGAGCAGTAGCAACGTTTGTAACGTGGAAACGTAACGTTTGTTACGTGCAGAAGTAACGTTTGTAATGTCCAGCAGTATGGTTTATATTGAGCAATAGCAACTTTTGTAACGTGCAGTAGCAACGCTTGTAACGTGCAGTAGCAACGTTTGTAGCGTACAAATGTAACGTTTGTCAAGTGCAGAAGAAACGTTTGTAACGTCCATCAGTATCGTTTGCAATGTGCAGTAGCAACATTTATAACGCATAGTTGTAACGTTTGTAACGTGCATTTTAACGCCTGTAGCGAGCACTAACCTCTGTAACAAGCAAATGTAACGTTTGTAACGTGCAAATGTAACTATTGTAACAAGCACATGTAACGTTTGCAGCATGCAAATGTAACGTTTGCAACGTGCAGTAGTAAAGTAGCAACGTGTGGTAACGACTGTTACGTACATTTGAAACGTTTGTAACGTGCCTTAATAAATTCTAGTTGAGCAAGTGTAATTTTTTTTTACATGTAAGGTCAGCCTTTGTAACGTGTGATATTAACATTTGTAACGCATTCTACGGTTGTAACGTTTGTAACGCTCCTAATTAAGGTTTGTAATGATAATTAATTGGTGTCTCGAGTTTAACAGACTAAAAACCCGGAGCCCCACAGTTCCCGGCAACGATCCTCCGGCTCTCATATTGATCCCCTTGAACCTTTGAACATTTGTGCTGTATGTGTGGGGAGCAGTCGCCGGTTCTAAGCTCCCTTCAGGTGAACGAACCCCAGCCTCTCGGGGCTGCGCCCTCAGATAGAGGCGATGGTATTGATGCATTTTGAAGATCAATGGTAGGGAGATGATTCTCTTCGACGTACCTCTTTTAGAACCATCACTCAGCATTATATAACGCTTGCAATGTGCAACCGTAACGTTTGTAACAAAATTTGTTACGATAGTAACGTTTTGCATTGTAACGCGTAATGATAAGGTTTGTAGCGTGGGCTAATAACATTTGTAACCTGCAATTATAATGTTTGTGAGATGACGAACGTTTTGTAGCGTAAAAAGGTAACGCTTGTAACGTAAAGTGGTAACGTTTGTAACGTGCGGTACTAACGTTTGAAAAGTGCAATAGGTCTGTAACGCGCATGAGTAACGTTTGTAACGTGCAATAATAACGTTTCTTCCTTTCTTTTCTTCTTTCCTTCCTTCCTTCCTCACTTCCTTATTTCTTTTCTTTCTTCATTCCTTTCTTTCTCCCTTCTTCCTTCCTTCATTCCTCACTTCCTCGTTTCCTTTCATTCTCTTCTTTCTTCCTTTCTTCCCTCCTTCCTTCCTTCCTTCCTTACTTCCTTTCTTTCTTCCTTTCATTTTCTTCTTTCTTCCTTCCTTCCTTCCTTTCATTCTATTCTTTCTTCCTTCCTTCTTTCCTTCCTATCTTACTCCCCTATTTCCTTTTTTCTCAATTTTTTCCTTTCTTCCTTTCCTTTCCTTTCCCTCCTCCCTTCCTTTCTTTCCTTTCCTTCCTTCCTACCTCCCTCCATCCCTCTCTCCCTTCATTCCTCCTCCTCTCCTTTCCTCCCAATTTTCCTTCCTTTCTTCTTCTTCCTCCTTTCCTTCCTTCCTTGCTTCTTTCTTTTTTCTTCATTCTTCCCTTCCTACCTTGCTTCTTTCTTCTTTCCTTCCTCCCTTCTTTCTTTCCTTCCTTGTTTCCTTCCTAGCTTGCTTCTTTCTTCTTTTCTTCCTTCTTTCCTTCTTCCCTTCCTTGCTTCTTTCTTCTTCTCTTCTTTCCTTCCTTGCTTGCTTCTTCCTTCCTTCCTTCCCTCCCTCTTTCTTTCCTTCATAGCTTGCATCTTTATTTTCTTACTTCTTTCCTTCTTTCCTTCCTGGTTTCTTCTTTTCTTCTTTCCTTCTTTCCTTCCTTCCTTGCTTCTTCCTTTCCTTCCTTCCTTCCTTCCTAGCTTGCTTCGTTCTTCTTTTCTTCCTTCCTTGCTTCTTTCTTATTTTCTTCTTTCCTTCCTTCCTTCCTTCCTTCCTTCCTTCCTAGATTTCTTCTTTCTTCTTTTCTTCCTTCTATCTTTCTTCCTCTCTTCTTCCTTGCTTGCTTCTTTCTTTCCTTCCTTCCTTGCTTGTTTCTTCCTTCCTAGCTTGCTTCATTCTTCTTTTTTTCCTTTCATTCCTCCCTTCCTTGCTTCTCTCTTCTTTACTTCCTTCCTTCTTTATTTCCTTCACTTCCTTCCTTCTTCCTTTCATTCCTCCCTTCCTTGCTTCTCTCTTCTTTACTTCCTTCCTTCTTTATTTCCTTCCTTGCTTGCTTCCTTTCCTTTCTTCCTCCCTTCCTTCACTGCCCTTCTTCTTCTTTTCCTTCCTTCCTTCCTTCCTTGCTTCTTCCTTTCCTTCCTTCCTTCTTTATTTCCTTCCTTGCTTGCTTCTTCCTTCCTCCCTTCCTTCACTTCCTTCCTTCTTCCTTTCCTTCCTTCCTTCTTCTTTTCCTTCCTTCCTTCTTCCTTTCCTCCCTTCCTTCCTTCTTCCTTTCCTCCCTTCCTTCCTTCTTCCTTTCCTCCCTTCCTTCCTTCTTCCTTTCCTCCCTTCCTTCCTTCTTCCTTTCCTCCCTTCCTTCCTTCTTCCTTTCCTTCCTTCTTTATTTCCTTCCTTGCTTGCTTCTTCCTTCCTCCCTTCCCTCACTTCCTTCCTTCTTCCTTCTTCCTTTCCTTCCTTCCTTCCTTCCTTCCTTCCTTGCTTCTTCCTTTCCTTCCTTCCTTCTTCTTTTCCTTCCTTGCTTCTTCCTTTCCTTCCTTCCTTTCCTTCCTTCCTTCCTCGCTTCTTCCTTCCTTCTTTCTTCTTTCCTTTCTTATCCTTTCCCCGCACATAACCTCCTTCAGTCTGAACATTCCGGGAATTTCTCTTCACGTCTCTTCTCTATTTCTCTGGATTTCTTCTTTGTTTCTCTCCTCCTCCTCCTCCTCCTCCTCTTCTTCTCCAGTTCCTTACCTCCTCCGATATTACTTTTACTTACTTCAGCTTTCCAATTATTTCCTTTCTTCTATGTCTCTATTCTTTTTGTTTTATTCCGATTATTTGTTCTATGTATTTGTTCTCCTTTATGGTATTCTAGAAATTACGTCAGAGGAGAAGGATGTCTGAAAGATAAGCCACATGTTCTTGTTCAATAAATGTTCTTCTTTTTGTTCTTGGTCTTGTGTTACTCAGAAATTAACTTTACTTTTTCCTATAATAAACATTGATTTGTTGTTTTTATACCTAATTTTGTGTTTTGTTGATTTAATTTAAATTCTATTGGCTGCCTTTTGAGTTCAATATTTGTTTCTTAAAATAATGGATTTTTTTTTATAGTTTAGCGTCACAAACTCCTCCCATCGAAAGGCTGGGATGGTGCCCCTTACAGAGGACTTTGTGGCGTGGAATTTAATGAACCATTTCCTTGGTTCAAATTCGCCGGTGGTAGGATTCGAACCGCCAACCCCTCGACCTTCGCTGCAAGTAACGACGCCCTAACCCGCTCAGCCAGCGGACGGGGACCCTTATAGAGGACTTAGTTGCGTGAAATTTAATGAACCATGCCTTTGGTTCAAATTCGCCGGTGGCAGGATTCGAACCGCCACCATCTCGACCTTCGCCGCAAGTAACGACGCCCTAACCCGCTCAGCCAGCGGGCGTAGCCCCTTACAGAGGACTTTGTAGCGTGAAATTTAATAAACCATGCCCTTGGTTCAACTTCGCCGGTGGCAGGATTCGAACCACTACCCCCTTGACCTTCGCCGCAAATAACGACGCCCTAACCCGCTCAGCCAGCGGGCGTAGCCCCTTACAGAGGACTTTGTAGCGTGACATTTAATAAACATTTCCCTTGGTTCAAATTTACCGGTGGCAGAATTCGAACCGCCATCCCCTCGACCTTCCCCGCAAGTAACGACGCCCTAACCCGCTCAGCCAGCAGACGGAGCCCCTTACAGAGGACTTTGTAGCGTGGAATTTAATGAACTATGACCTTGGTTCAACTTTGCCGGTGTCAGGATTCGAACCACCACCCCCTCGACCTTCGCAGCAGGTATCGACGCCCTAACCCTCTCAGCTAGTGAGTTACTATTTCTCTAGCGATGGAGAAACTTAGATCTTCAGTGATTATTTTTCTTTTTCTTTTTTCTTTTCTTTTCCTCATTTTTCTTTTATTTTCAATTTTTGCTTCTTGAGAATTAGAATTTTATTTCCCTAAAGATTTTCTTTGATTTCTATATATTTTCAGACCTGTTTGCTCATTATTAAAAATCCGTAAATATTCATGCCCCTCATCTTTGAATTTCGAATCTCAATTTCATTTCTATTTAATAATTTCTCTTTTTTCAACAATCGAAAGTTTTCATTCGTTCATTAATTCATTGTTTTCTTTTCATATTATTTCACTTGCTCTTATTCTGTTTTTTTTTTTCTTATATTGCGAACTCTGAACTTTGTTATTGAAATGCGGATTTTTTCTTTTTAGTATTTATGTTCTCTATTACTTGTTTATAGAAAAAAATTATTTCCGTGGCGGACTCTAACATTTATCATTGCGTATCACCAACTGGGGCACTCCGAGTATAGAAGGCAAAGGTGAAATACCTCTACAGTAGCTTAGTTCCTCGTTTTTTGTTATCATCTATTCGTTTATCTATTCATCAATCTGACTGTTTTCATTTGCTTATTTATCATCAATTCATCTATTCATTCATTTACTTATTCATTTGTTTATTCATTTATTCAATTATTCAATTATTAATCCATTTCCCTTTTTATTTAGGTATTCATTTATCTACTTATCTATTAATCTATTAATATATTTACTTGTTCTTTTATTCATCAATTTGTCTATTCATGCATATTTACATTTATCTATGTAATTATTCAGTAATACATACATATACCAAGGCTTTTTCCCCCTTACTAGGGAGGTAGCCAGTAACAATTCTATTAATCTATTTATAGTTCCCCGTCTCCCGGTCTATACCCTACAGAAGTATAGTATCGCCAGACCATTTCATTCATCCACTATGGTGCGTCACGGGAGATGAGAACATGTTTAACCACTTCGACAATCGACTTCAAATGATTATATATTTATTTATTTATTTTTGTTTTCACACACTTCAGCCGAAAGTAATCCCTCCGAATCCTGAACATGAACACATTGGCCGCAAACAGCCGCTTCAGAAGGAGAATTCAGAAGACGAATAGACCAACTTGACATCCAATGACATACATACATACATACATATACCAAGGCTTTTTCCCCCTTACAAGGGGGGTAGCCAAAAAGAAAAAGGCATAAAATCATTCCCACCCATTCCATCCCTGAATACACTCCACACCCCTCTACCCTCCCTCTTATCTTAGCACCTCCTGAAATGACGGGTCATCCCTGCACCTTGTCCACTGCCCTGGGTCAGAAGCAGTGTCGCAAGACACAGCACATCCACAGCAAGGCCGCTTCCAATGACAGATAACGGAAAAAAACTTGGAGGCAATCAGGATTTCCTTAGTTCAGTAAGGTCATCTGGTGAGGTTCAGGGAAATGTATGCGGAGGAATCCCACAGTTGAATTATTTCGCATGACGTCAACTTAGAGGCCTCGATTAATTCATAAAACCCCAGTGTTCATTCCTGGCAGGTGATCTTATTAAATTTCCTGGGATCTCTATCTCATTATGATAATACAATATACATACATATATATATATATATATATATATATATATATATATATATATACGTCCAATGCTCACTCAAATGGTTTTCTTCTGGCTGTGATAAATAAAATCGCCCAAAGTATCCTACATGACAGCATACGTCTTCATTAACGAAAGTACATCGCTCAGCTGAATAAAATCGTCTGATGTTAAGATAAAATAATAAAATTTCCGGTACAGATGGCTTTAATCCTCTTGGTGCACTTTATTCTATTCGCTGGGCCTAGCCCCCGCCACGCAGTTCTATTCACCTGAGGGAAGCTCCCTTCCGAAGTGGTGGAAGAGTTTAAAGAACCGAAACCGAAGATGCTGGACGGAGGAGACTTCTGTGGTCTTTGGAGTCAATTGTCTTCAGTATGCCATCTGTCTTGAGAAGACTTTTGTTCCCCTCGCCTCTCCTCCTATTTCAGACCCAATGCGGGAAGGGAGATCCTGATGTCACCCAGACTTTTTCTTCTTCTTCTTCTTCTTCTTCATCTTCTTTTTAAGTGGGCCTTTTTGTGGAAACGGATAATCAGGTGCTTCAGAGCCAGAGGGTTATCTGAACTTAATAAATTAATAAATAAATAGATGAAATAAGAAATAAAGATAATCAAATAAATAAAGTCAGATACATTAACATGTGTATCACGATTTAACAGCTTTTATTAAAAAAAAAAAAAAAACAGACCTCCCCTCTCAAAAGAAGAAAAAGAAAATAATGTATTCACTCTTTTAAATGTTTCCTAACATTGTCGAATCCATTGGACCACTTTATCAGCTGTCTGGAAAATGGTGTCCATCAGTTTGAAATTGAAGAAAAAAAAAATTCTAATTTTTACCCCTAGTCTAGTCTAGTTCCCCCATGCGTGTTCGCAAATATTTAAAATAATGACCCCCCTTTTCCAGATAGAGCTGATAACGGGGACCAATGGCTTAGCTATTAAGAAACATTCCAAAAAGTGAATACAACTTTGGAACAAAATACAAAAAGATGGAGGGAATAAACACACAATCAGGAAATTTTGTAATCTCCAGCAATTAGGGCTTAATCAGTTGCATTTAGTATTCTCAGTTACTAATTGGAGTACTGGGTTATTGATTCATATAAAGGGACCCTTGCATGAATAATGTATAACGGGAATTTATGAATGAATTAATAAGTGATCACGGTTGAGCCACTCGTTCGCCCGCGGGAAAAAATAGATTATCATAATACTGTGCAAATGGTATAATTGTATAGCGGAAAAAGGTTGAAAATAATACATAAACAAATAATATTTTTGAAAATAGTGAAAATAAACAAATACATAAATAACAAAACAAAGAAATGGTAAATTGATAACAAATGAATAGATAAGTGAATAAATAGATAAACAAAAAAAAAAGTATAGTGTGCACTTTATAGGAACGTACTGGGCTGGCTTTGTTTAACTTTGTGCTGTCTTGACAAGGAATCAGGCAATCCCGATAAGGCGAAAACATACGTAGTGCTTACGTGTGAGAGCTTACTACCACCAACATTCCATTTTTTTTTTTTTGTCTCCTTTCGATAGTTTGAACTCAGGCGACAAAAAACAAGACTCTTCTTGTAGTAATCGGAGCTCCTCATAGAAAACAATATAATTGTAACAATTACTAATTGTTAAATCAATTAATTGTTAAATACGTGTGTGTATGTGTGTGTGTGTGTGTGTGTGTGATCTTGGATCACGTGTTCGACTCGTGATCGACAGCTATTTTGCTCCCGAAAGAGAGCTCAGAGCTCATATGACCAATCTATTGGTAATGTTGTGACCTTATACGCACACAAACATCCAACTCCCTGCCCACGAGTTGGAGTAACGACTTCCAGGGCAGCGATACTGAATTTATTTCATGCCTGGGCGGGATTCGAACACGGACCGCCGTAATGGCAGCCTGAAACTCTACCACTGCGCCATCGATTGTGAGTGTGTGTGTGTGTGTGTGCGCGCGCGCGCAAAGCATGAAATAATGAAGAAACGTGGCGCTATAACTTGTTTGACATACTTCAGCTAGCATGATGAATTGAAACAATTGAATAAGTTTGATATCTAAGTGTACTTATAACTGATAAATAGATGAATAGATTAATAGATTGAGAAGTTAACACACCGTTGTATATCTATTTCTGTATTCTCGCGTGAATATGGTGACTACTCGTACAACTTGATTGTCTGATTGCAGCTAAGCGCCTTCAGGCGTGTTTCTTGTTGTACTAACAAGACTTTGCAGTTTCCACTCATTCGCAGGTTTCCATCTCGGTTGAATAAAATCGTCTGACGCTAACCAGAATAAAATAGACGACACAGTTGTTTAGAGATTAAGAGTTAAGGTTAAGAGTAAAGGTTCAGACTTGAGGATAAGAGTTAAGGTTAAGAGTTAAGACTAAGAGTTAAGAGTTAAGGTTAAGTGTTAAGGTTAAGAGTTAAGGTTAAGAGTTAAGAGTTAAGGTTAAGAGTTAAGGTTAAGAGTTGAGGATAAGTGTTAAGGCTAAGAGTTAAGACTAAGAGTTAAGACTAAGAGTTAAGATTAAGAGTTAAGGTTAAGAGTTAAGGTTAAGAGTTAAGGTTAAGAGTTGAGGATAAGAGTTAAGGCTAAGAGTTAAGAGTTGAGGTTAAGAGTTAAGGTTAAGAGTTAAGGTTAAGAGTTAAGTTTAAGTGTTGAGAGTTAAAGTTAAAAGTTAAGGTTAATAGTTAAGGTTAAGAGTTAAAGTTGAGAGTTAAGATTAAGAGTTAAGGTTAAGAGTTAAAGCTAACAGTTAAGGTTAAGAGTTAAGGTTAAGAGTTAATAGTAAAGGTTAAGAGTTAAGAGTTAAGGTTAAGAGTTAAAAGAGTTAAGAGTTAAGAATTAACTTTAAGAGTTAAGAGTTAAGGTTAAGAGTTAAGGTTAAGAGTTAAGGTTAAGAGTTAAGGTTAAGAGTTAAGGTTAAGAGTTAAGGTTAAGAGTTAAGGTTAAGAGTTGAGGATAAGAGTTAAGGCTAAGAGTTAAGAGTTGAGGTTAAGAGTTAAGGGTAAGAGTTAAGGTTAAGAGTTAAGATTAAGAGTTAAGGTTAAGAGTTAAAGCTAAGAGTTAAGAGTTGAGGTTAAGAGTTAAGGTTAAGAGTTAATAGTTAAGGCTAAGAGTTAAGTTTAAGAGTTAAGAATTAAGGTTAAGAGTTAAGGTTAAGAGTTAAGGTTAAGAGTTAGGAGTTAAGAGTTAAGGTTAAGAGTTAATAGTTAAGGTTAATGGTTGAGAGTTAAGGTTAAAAGTCTTAACCCCTTCTGTACTTGGTAATACTTTTCCTTTCGTTCTTATTATCGTCATGCTATTCTATTAATCCCCGTGACAGTTAGATCTGTATCAAAAAACAAAATGGGCCCAAAAGGCTTAAATATATTTCCAAACGAATGAATAAATGAACATTAGAATATTTCATTTGTCAATGAAACGTCTCCATCACGAAGAAAAAAAAAAAAAAAAAAAAGATAAATATCACGACAGCTCGGACGCGATGGTTGCCATTTTTTTTTTTTTCTTTTTTTTTTCCTCCAGAATTAATTATGTAATCTTTGTTTTTGCAATTCGAACCGGATTGAGTGAAAGGGAAGGAAATTATACTGCCGTTTTTTCTGAACGAAGTTAAAAAGATATTTAGACATTTCGGCCGTGGGATAGGTGACTTAGAATGATCACCGACAATTTGAAATTTAACGGAAATAACGAACGTCGTTTTTTCAAAATTCGTCGTGCGACAATGTCCTGATCTTAATTACGATCGGTAGGAAATACAAATAAGGAAAAAGATAAGTTACACAGAAAACACCAAAACGCTAACCAGAAGAAAATCTTTATAGTTGAACACAAATCTAGTGGGTCTATCTAGACGGCTTAGCTTAGGTATGTCTTGGGTCACTATGCACTAGATTAATGTCGTCTGTTGTTAGTCTTTTCCTAGAAATTATTTTTTCTATGTTGAATGAAAACACTCTGCGCTGCGTGTAATCAGAACAAAATGATTGACCATATTTGGGTTTGTCAAAAAAGAAAAAAAAAAAAATTAAAACAAATATATGAATAAATAGAAAAATGAAAAATAAAATAAAATAAAATAAAACAAATGTATTTCTTGTTAGTAGTTCAGAACTAATTATAGATAAATACAGGTACGTTTGAAAACAATATTCGATAGGTCTTTCATATAAGGAGGTAGCTGTTATAAAATAAACATATAAATGGATAGATAACTATAAGAGGTTGTATATAAAGAAGCAAGTTTATATGATAATTGTACATAAGATACTGACTTATGGTTTATGCTGATAATATGGTTTAACGTCACAAACTCCTTCCATCGGAAGGCTAGGACGGTACCCCTCACAGAGAACTTTGTAGCGTAGAATTTAATGAACCATTCCCTTGGTTCAACTTAGCCGGTGGCAGGATTCGAACCACCACCCCCTCGACCTTCGCCCCAAGTAACGACGGCCTAACCCGCTCAGCCAGCTGACTAAAATCAAAGTTAGTCAGGCTTACCAACTGAACAAGTTACTTCAGTTTAGAGTTAATTTGCTCACGAGAAAAAACAACAGATTACTCTTCATAATTTTACAGAGGAAAACGAACATTATTCAATGTGGCATTAATGGCGCATTGACCAATATATCATAAAATATACCGGAACAGTTGGTATGCTGGCTGTGCCTTTGTGTTGGAGGGATTGGTATGCCTGGTTGGATGGCGAAAGCTTTTAGCTTGCAATAGTAATCTTTTGTTGGCTCACGTCAGTGTGAATATTATTAATATTACTGACATATTATTAATATTATTATTAAGATACAGGGATGACCCGTCATCCAGTAAGTGTCAAGATGAGAGGGAGGGAAGAGGATAAAGAGAAGTGGAGTATGTTGGGATGGAATGGGTGGGAGTGGTTTCTATGTCATTGTTTTTTGGCTACCTCCCTTGTAAGGGGGAAAAAAACCTTTGGTATATGTATGTATTAGTATATTATTAATATTACTAATATTACTTCGGAACAATAATAAAAAATAATAATTCGCCATTAGCCGTGTATTTTTCTTGGCTGAATAAAATCGCCTGATGGCAGCCAAAATGCATATAGAGGTCGTAGTCGTTGGTGAAAAGGTAAATGGCTTCGTGAAATTGTGATCTAAAACACAGTCTGGTTCGCGGTATATCCTTGTTTACATAATTCGCGGAATATACTTTTTATATAATGTATATCTAACGGATTCCGTGTATGTATATGTGTGTGTGTGTGTGTGTGTGTGTGTGTGTGTGTGTGTGTGTGTGTGTGTGTGTGTGTGTGTGTGTGTGTGTGTGTGTGTGTGTGTGTGTGTGTGTGTGTGTGATCCACCATGGTCTTGGATCACGTGTTCGACTCGCAATCAACAGCCATTAACCACCCGGACGAGAGCTCAGAGCTCGTATGACCGATCTACGGGTAATACTGTGACCTTACACGCAGACACACACAACTCCCCGCCCACGAGAGTTGGAGTAACACCCCGCAGCGCAGCGATACTGAAACTATACATAGGATTAGCGCAACCCCTTTACTGAATATGTGTGTGTGTGTGGGGGGGGAGTTCGATTGAATAAAATCGCCTGAAGACAATTAAAACAAACGTTTAATAAAATCAAAATTATTAATCAAAACGATAAAGAAACCGTAATACTAAAATGATGCTTGTGTTAGCGTAGTCCATTCGGAACAGGTTGGGTGTGTATGCATATACATTGTATAAGTAAAAGGTTGCATTTGCACATGTATACATGGGCTCGGAATTGAAGTCCTTTAGTTATACACAATCGTAATATATGTATGCATTTAAATTCATATATGTCTATTTGCTCATGTGCATTCGCATGCACTACATTGTGTGTGTGTGTGTGTGTGTGTGTGTGTGTGTGTGTGTGTGTGTGTGTGTGTGTGTGTGTGTGTGTGTGTGTGTGTGTGTGTGTGTGTGTTTACATAGTTGTATCTTACGGGAAGGGGAACTACGCTCGTGGTGTCCCGTCTTTGTATCTCGCAGTGTCTAATTTCCTCTTAAATTCGTGTGTGTGTGTGTGTGTGTGTGAACGCGCGTGTGCTTATCAAGCGTATGGTAGAGAGTGCGTGCGTGCTTGTGTTTGCGTACATGTATTAGTGCATATTTATTTGCCGTGATGTTGCAAAAAGGGTTTGTTAATTAAATGTATACATGTGCTAAATTTGGGGCAGACTGAATCACTGTGTTTGCGAGACACGCGTACCTCTGGTGACATAAATGGCGCAGTTGTTGCATAGAGTTATTTTTGTTCTGACTGAACATTTTTGTTCTTCAGGGAAAGTAATATGGAGTGTGTGTGTTTGCTTGGAGACCGAACAGGCGTCACATTATCTCACATTCTTTGCCTTCCTTATTCGAAACTGTTTGGGGACAAATGAATGTGACACAGTAACGTGTATTGTATAAACATCATGATGCTGGGGACCAACAATGGTGGTTCTGTGTGATTGACATCGGAGTGAATCGTCTCCCCACCGCTCATCAACACCCTCATCTCCACCTGAGGGTACAGCCCCGAGGGGCTGGTACTCTATCTCTTGTCTTAAAGCAAGATCTCTCTCTCTCTCTCTCTCTCTCTCTTTGATTATTCGTCCATCACCTTTTTCCATATAAGGAGAGTTTGTTCCTTTCCTCCTTCTCCTCCTCCTCCTCTTCTCTTTCTCTTCCTCCTTTTCCTCTTACCTCTCCTCCCCTCTTCCTTTTCCTCTTCTTCCCTCTCCTCCTCTTCCACCACCTTCTCTTTGTCCTCTTCCTCCTCCTCCTCTTATCTTTCCCCTTCCTTCTCTTCTTCTTCCTTCTCTTTCTCCTCTTCCTCCTCGTAGTCAGCAGACTCACACTCACACGATACAGAGACGACCAACATTTCTTCCCAGAGAACTCTATTGGAATGTCAGAGAACTGTTGCGACAATATTAAAAGTCCGACGACAATATTGTGCTTTCCTCGTCTGCAAACAGATGGAGCCTTAGTCTCTTCAATTAAATAATGTAATTATATATTAAAAATGCCATTGATGATTAATTTCTGAAATATTACAAGAAAAATTTTTTTGAAGCACAATCCATTAAGAATGAACACAAAGCAAGATTCGGCATCACCGAAATGGTCGCTTAATACTCAAAAGAATGGAAAGAATTCGATTTTTTTTCAAGATTATAGATTTTTTTCTTTCAAAATTACAACACGAAACCATAAGAAAAATAAAAACCCTAAGACCCACTTTTGTACCCTGGAAGAGCTTTTTATCTCTAATCATACAAAATACCATGAAAGAACGTTTGAGCATTGTCTCTATGCGTAGTGCACATGAACACAACATCTTTCAGTAATGTTATGCTATATCATGGGAATGTTTAGAAATGACAGGGCACAATGTGCTGGACCATGCCTTTGTTGAGCTCATGCAATGATCCTATGCTGTACTCTGAAAGTGTTTCTATGTAGGATTGCATTATGAATTCAAAACTGACGAGGTGGGTAGAGTGGACGAAGGTACGAGTACATCACGCTTGCATATTGAATAAGATGAAGTATATTGTGTGTGTGTGTGTGTGTGTGTGTGTGTGTGTGTGTGTGTGTGTGTGTGTGTGTGTGTGTGTGTGTGTGTGTGTGTGTGTGTGTGTGTGTGTGTGTTTGGCTGCACGTGTAGGTTTGTGTGTATTTGTGTGTATATTTTGTTGTGTGCGGGTGTTTGGTTGTACGTGTGGGATTGTGTGTATTTGTGTATGTGTGTGTATCTGATGGTGTGTGTATATTTGGTTGTGTGTGTGTATCAAGTTGTACATGTGGGTTTCTGTGTGATCCACCATGGTCTTGGATCACGTGTTGGACTCGTGATCGACAGTTATTAACCTCCCGGTTGAGAGCTCAGAGTTCGTATGACCAATCTATGGGTAATACTGTGACCTTACACACACACACACACACACACACACACACACACACACACACACACACACACACACACAACTCCTAGCCCACGAGAGTTGGAGTAACAAACCGCAGCGCAGCGATGCTGAATATATTTCAGTGTGTGTGTGTGTGTGTATGTGTGTGTGTGTGTGTGTGTGTGTGTGTGTGTGTGTGTGTGTGCGTGTGTGTAAGTGTCTTATATACATACATATACCAAAGGCTTTTCCCCCCTACATGGGGGTAGCCAAAAAGAAAAAGGCATAGAAACCACTCCCACCCATTCCATTTCCTATATATTCCATTCCTCTCCACCCTCCTCCTTCTCTCTTTTCTTGGTACCTCCTGGATGACGGGTCATCCCTGCATCCTGTCCACTGCCCTGGGTCAGAAGCAGTGTCGCATGACACAGCATATCCACAGATCTTTGTCTTAGATTCGTTTAATATTGTTGACTTGGATCATATTTTCATCCAACTTGTTCTATGAGTCTGCATTTCTGTGTGGAAAATTACGCTATCTAATTACTCTTACTCTGCTGATTGTCAGGCCAGACGGCCTTTCACCGCTTTCACTATGCCTCTCCAGATGGTTCTATTCTCTGCCAATTCTTTCCAGTCCTCTCCACGTCCATCTCTATTCCATTCATTCATCTGTACCTGGGTCTCACTAATGGTCGTCTGCCCTGTACTCCTCCTTCTATCACCTTCCTTCCTAACATTTTTCAAACAAGTTTTTTTTTCTTCAAAATTTCACCATGACCTTTCTTTGATCTTTGATCCCATGCCAGCAAATTCTTTCTGTTTGTTTATTTGTACACCTTTCTCTGGTCTTGATATTATCATCATGTCTACTCTCTTCATTCTTCTGTGGGAAATCCTAGCATTTTATAGCTTTCTTCATATGTTTCGTTATGTACACTTTAAATCTTCTTAGTTGCTACCCTTTCCATTTATTTATTTATTATTATTTTCTTCACCTTTAGGTGTGGCGACCAATGCCGCCGATGAATTTTTCAGTCTGGGATGAATCAGACTTTCAATTATTTTCTTCATCATATCCTCTTCAGAGTAGCGAAATGCCAGTCTTATATTTTTCAGGAATTCATAGGTCTCTTCTGTTACTTTTATGATCTTCAGGCTCGCGCGCGTTTCTACGTGAACGTGTTGTGAGACAGTGTGGTGTGGTGAGGTATAGTGTAATGTGGTATATGATACATACTATTTGATATATCACATATATGATAAACAATGCATTATAGAGAATGTATATATGATGATATAGGATATATATGATAGAAAAATTATATGTCAATTGAGACATGTTCAGTTTTTGATACCACATATCATATATATCACATAACATATATTTTTGGAGTGAAGAATTATCCACAGTCATAAAATAATGTCCTTAAAGGTACGACTAAAACTCATAATAAATTTACTTTATCAAATTTGGCCATTAATTATTTCGTATAGGGTTTGTGATATATTATATATACACATTATATATATATATATACACATTATATATATATATACACATATATATATATATACATACATATACATATGTATATGTGTGTGTGTGTGTATGCGTATGTGTGTGCATAATATACCTTTTCATATTCTTGGTACGAACAGCATATATATATATATATATATATATATATATATATATATATATATATATATATATATATATATACACACACATATTAATACATATATAAAATGCAAATAATATACACAATATGCATTGGTATACACTTTGTATATATACATATATATATGTATGAGCCCAGTGCGAGGCAGAGGGCGAGGAAGCTTGCACACGCGCTTAAAGTTAACCCGGCAGGAGGGGATTAACTCGGTATCTGCCGGTCGGATGAAACCTCCGCCGGTGGTCTGCCGGTCTGCCGGTCTGCCGGAGTGACGGCCGGACAGCCCGCGAGCGATTATCGCAAATTCTGCCTTTGCTTATTCATTTTCCATTTCCGTCTGCGGTGGCCGCCATTGTCACAAAACAATTTGTCCCTTATCCGATAGTTTTGCTGCCAAATATTGGGCTCGCCTCTAAACACGGTGTAGGTAGTTTGCAACATGATCAGTATTTTTATTTCACGTTTTTTTTCTCCATTTGTTTGTATGTATTTTTATTTATGTAATGTCCACCAAGAAATTATCTGGTTTTGGTCATTCCTTTTTATTTTTTTACATATCAATTATCATTATTATTATCTTTATTTATTGACCCCTATTAATTCATTTAATTTCATCTATATATTTGGTCTATTTCTTTATTTGCTATTTCCTGTTTATCTATTTTCTTATTTATTTCTACTCGCAAAACTTTCTAATACTGCAGGGAATGCATATCAACACAGATGATGGTACAAGGACACGTACACACACACACACACACACACACACACACACACACACACACACACACACATATACACACGCACAGAAATACACATACACACACACATACGAACGCACACACACACACGCGTGCGCGCGCACACACGTACACATACACACACGCACACAGACACACACACATACACACACACACACACACACACACACACACACACACAGACACACACGCACACACACAGACACACACACACACTACACACACTTACACAATCTCTTTGATTTATTTTTGTGTGTTGGAACTGGAGGTATCGAATAATAAATTAGATAAATAAATGAATAAATAATTTAACCAATCAACAAACAAAAGAGAATAAAACAACTCTGTGGTTGAAACACGTTTGTGAGTATGATAGTTTCTCATCAGATGAACAGAATTGGCTGTCACAGCAAGAGTTGAACATGAAGTAAATACAAATTTGAAACACTAAAACCTCCTCTTTACCTAAAGGGCAAGGACAGAGGCCCCGTTAAATTACAATCAACAACAACAACAACAACAACAACAAACAACTAGGAGGGTGTGTGAGGTTGTGTTATGGAATGTACAGAAACCTTGTTGTTGTCGGAAGCGACCATCCTTGGTGTTTTGGGAGTCCGTCTGTTGTACAGTGCATCAAGACTTCCGTGCGTTCCTCCGAGGTTGGAATCGAGTTCCGCTTTGTGCTTGGGGTAAGTTGGCATGCTTGACTGAAGTACCGGGTTTGGTGCGACCTCTGCTGCGCACCTGGATAATCTTTTTTATCCTGAATTTGTGTACTACGTCAAGGATGTAGGGATGGGATGTAGCATAACTTCTGTGCAGGGAATGTCTATATGCCACAAAAATATATTTGGGGTGTGGAGGGCGAGAAAATACATATAAATCTCAAAGAAAAAAATTATGTACATGAAACCAACACATCTGGTGCCGTCACTGGCAAAATAAAGGGAAAAGTATCACCAAATACGGAAGGCTGGCTTTAGTTTTGAAACTTTATTTTTCTCTTCTGATCCTTCTTCCAGTAGACCCGCAACCCTGAGGTATTCGGCCACGGCCATAGAATTGGCACAAAGGTCTCTTTGTATTGTCTGAATTTAATCTGTATTGATTAGTGTAGGATGATGTATTTTGCATCTTCCTTGAGATGATTGTACAGTGAGTCCTCCTTATACAGTAATTCTTTATCCGGTAAATTCACATACATACATACATACATACATACATACATACATACATACATATACCAAGGCTTTTACCCCCTTCCAAGGGAAGTAGCCTTTTTCTTTTTGGCTACCTCCCTTGTAAGGGGGAAAAAGCCTTGGTATATGTATGTATGTATGTATGTGAATTTATCGGATAAAGAATTACTGTATAAGGACTCACTGTATTTGCGTTTGACAGCGTCTCTTAATTGACTAGCTCTGTGTTGGTGGTGGTGGTCATGTGTCAAGTGGCGACCTGTACAATGTTCACACGTTCCCAAATGAACAGATGAAAGCCATTAATCATTTAAGAATTAACGCTTAAAAAATGAAAAGAAAATTGTGGAAATATTTAGAAAATGAGAAAATATTTAGAAAATATTTAGAAAATATTTAGAAAATGAGGAAATATTTAGGAAATGAGAACAAATATATAGCTTAATCACCATCCATATGCTTTTGTCGACTATGCCTGTTTTGTGTTTGTATGTAGATTTTTGGTGAATGTTGTTCCAATATTAGTTCCTATTCTATTTGACTAATTTTTTAATGAAGTCTGTATGATTATATTAGCCCTTGCTTGTATCTGTGTTTCTTTATAATTCAAAGAATATGTCCATGTGTACGTGTATATTTTATATATATATATAAATATATATATATATATATATATATATATATATATATGTATATATGTGTGTATGTATATATATACATTCATATGTTTGTGTGTGCGTCTGCGTGCGTGCATGCTTGCGTGCGTGTGTGTGTGTGTTTAT
>NC_134814.1:10770147-10777647 GCF_046742065.1 Oratosquilla oratoria
TTAAATCTGAATATCTGGGAAAGGATGCACAGGATGCGAAAGTTTGACATGTACTTGTAAATCACTTCTTGTGTTGTCTAGATATATACACATTAACATTCACTTGATTCATAATTCGACAGTAAATTGTTACATGATCACAGACGGAGGAGGAAGAGGAAGAGGAAGAATAAGAAAAGAGAAAACAAGAAGAAGAAGAAGAAAACAAGAAGAAGAAGAAGAAGAAGAAAACGAAGAAGATGATGATGAAGAAAAAGAATATGATGAAGAAGAAAAAGAAGAAAAGAAGGAATTCCAGGACGAAAGAAAGGAGGAGAAGAAGAAGAAAAAAGTCATTCCCATCTACCCGCCTTTACAATAGTGATTAAAGAGATAACTTATATATATATATATATATATATATATATATATATATATATATATATATATACATATGTATATATATATATATATATATACATATATATATATATATATATATATATATACATATATATATATATATATATATATATGTTATATATGTATATACATATATATAATATATATACATATATACACATTTTCCACCAACGAGATTCCTAAAACCACACACGTTTGAAATTCAAGCTAATAACGGTCAAAACCGCGACCCACCCCAAACCCGATCTCGCATATTTCACACATTATTCAACAACAAGTACCAGCAGGAGTCTCTATCGAAGTTGAGTCCGACTGATGTATAACACAAGTTTCTGCTCTCCACGGGAAAGAAAGCGCAGGACACAGTTTATAGATGTTTGGGACTTCTGGATAGAATTATATACGTTAATCTTTCTTGGCCGCGTCCATGCCTTTGGCCGTTATATCAAGTAAGGGCAAAGTTGAGATTGGTATATTCTTGGAGTTGCTTTAGACGGCGGAGGAGGAAGAAGAGGAGGAGGAGGAGGAGGAGCTGGAGGAGGTGGTGGTGGTGGTGTTGGAGATAATGGTGGAAGTGGAGGAGAAGGCGGTGGAGGCGTTGGAAGTCTCCGATGGTACAACTTGGCTCCGGAACTTGCGATCAAGAATTTGTGACGTTTCGAAGTCTTGGGAGATGGGAGGATGAGGGGGGGAGTGGGAGGTGAGGGGAGGCAGAGAGAGGGGAAGAGAAGAGAGTGATGGAGAGCAAGAAGGTAAAGAAGGTGAAACGTTGGAAGAGAAATATGAAGGAGAGAGGAAGAAAGAAAAAGAAATGTATGTGTAAGAAAATACAATTAAGAAAGATACAGCTAAGGGGCAAGGGGAAAAAGGGGGGAGGGAAGAAGTTTATAAAGGAAGGTATAAAAGAGAATAAAGAATATTCTCTTGGAAGAAGAAGAAGAGGAGGAGGAGGAATAGCAGGCACTGGTACCTTTAGGGAACAAAAAAAAGAGGAAAAAAAGAGGAAAAAAGAGAGAGGAAGGAAACGAGAAAGGCATATACGAAGAAACGAAAGAAAATAATGAGAGAAGAAAGGAAAGTTGATAGTAGAGGTAGATGGGAGATGAAAAAGAAGAAGAAGAGGGGAAGTAGAGGAAAGAGTAGGTAAGGAAGAGAGAAGAAAGATGGCGATGGGAAGAGAAAAGAGAGGACGGGGGAACATGAGGAAAGGTGTGGATTGGACCGAAGGGTGTTGAGATGAGTGACAAAAGGAAGAATGACACTGACAAAGAAGGAAGAAAGATGAAAGGAAATAAAGATAGGAAGAAGGAAAGTAACTTGAGAAGTTTGTGGGTGAGATGGAGAAAGTGTATATGTGTGTGTGTGTGTGTGTGTGTGTGTGTGTGTGTGTGTGTGTGTGTGTGTGTGTGTGTGTGTGTGTGTGTGTGTGTGTGTGCGCTTGCGTGTGTGAACTTGTGAGTGTGAGCCTGTGAGTGTGAGTATAAGTGTGAGTGTTTTAGTATGAGTATGTGAACATGGGCGTGAGGGTGAGAGCGAGTGTGAGTGAGAGCATGAGCGTGAGTATGAGCGTGAGTGTGAGTGTGAGCGTGAGTGTGAGTATGAGTGTGTGAGAGCGTGGTTGTATTTGCAGGCGTAGATGTTTGAGTGTGAGAACTGTGACTGGGAAGGGCTAGATTGTGTGATGAAATTATCCAGATAGAGACAGATTCAGAGGTACATGGAGATGCAGGTATAGATAGAATAGGGATAAGTATATATATAGGTAATATATAGAGATAGATAAATATAGATAGAGATAGAATTAGAGTGTGACAGAAATATATAAATATTTAGCGATGGATACAGATAGCAATGGAGATCGATAAGGATAGAGATGGAGGTGTAGATATTTAGAGAGAGAGAGAGAGAGAGAGAGAGAGAGAGAGAGAGAGAGAGAGAGAGAGAGAGAGAGAGAGAGAGAGAGAGAGAGAGAGAGAGAGAGAGAGAGAGAGAGAAAGAGAGAGAGAGAGAGAGAAAGAGAGAGAGGGAGAGAGAAAAAAGAGAGGGAGAGAGAAAAAAAGAGAGGGAGAGAGAAAAAAAGAGAGAGAGAGAGAGAGAGAGAAAAGCGAGTCAAGCAACTTAAATGCTCAGAAAGTTATGTGACAAGAATAGGGAAGGGAGGAGGATGTGGATTGAGCAAAGATGAAGGAAGAGGATGTGGACAGAAGAGGATGTGGAGTGAAGAGAAGGGATGAGAGGTGGGAGAAGAATGTGGAGCGGAGGGAAGGGGTGAGAGGTGGGAGGAGAAGAATGTGGAGTGGAGGAAGGAGGATTGAGAATTGAGTGAGGAGGGTGTATAGTGAAGGGAGGTTTTGTCTGGAGTGATGGAGAAATTGGAGTGGAATGAGGAGGATGTGGAATGGAAAGAGAAGGATGGAGAACAAAAGGAAAGAGGTAGTGGAGCAGAGAGAGGAGGATGTGGAGCGGAGGGAGGAGGATGTGGAGCGGAGGGAGAGAGGTGTGGATTTAGGGAAAAGGATGTGGAGTAGGAGTTGGAGGAGGAAAAGGAAGGAGGAGGAGGAGGAGGTGTGGAGGAGGAGGTGTGGAGGAAGGAGGATATGGAATAGGAGTAGGAGGAGGAGGAAGAGGAGGAGGAAGAGGAGGAGGAAGAGGAGGAGGAAGAGGAGGAGGAGAAGGAAGAGGATTGGAGGAAGGAGGATATGGGGTGGAGGAAGGTGGAGATAGAGGGAGGAGAGTGTGGAGTGAGGGAAGGGAATTGTGGAGTGAATGGAAGGGAAATGTGGAGGGGTGGAGGGGAATGAAATGTGGGAGGGGGAATGGGAAATGTGGACGAATGTTTTCTTTATGTGGAGGAGGAAAGAAAGTGGAGTTTGGAGACAGGGCCAGAGGAGTTGTACTCCTGTTGATTTATGTGGAGTACACTCCACTACAGCTTATGTGGAGTACACTCCACTACAGCTTATGTGGAGTACACTCCACTACAGCTTATGTGCAGTACACTCCACTACAGCTTACCCCAACCAGGCATTTCTATGATAAAAAGGATAAGTGAATAAATGAATAATTAATGAACAAATAAATAAATGAATAAATGGGTGGATAGAAAAACAAATAAAGAGATGAATAATCAAATAAATGAACAAATACATGTAAATGAATGGATAAATGAATGAATGAATGATTAAATGAGTGAATAAAATGAACGACAGAATGAATGAGTGAATGAATGAATGAAAGATTGAACGAACAAATCAATTAATGACCTAATTTATCAAGTGGATTAATAAAAAAATCGCGAGAGGCAAACATGGTTTTAATCACTACAAGGGATCTGATAATGACCTAATTTATAAATGATCAAATAAAATAAAAAATCGCGGAAGTCAAACGTGGTTTCAATCACTACAAGGGATCTAATAATTATTTAATTTATAAGTGAATAAATAAATACAAAAAATCTCGGAAGACAAACATGGTTTCAATCAGTATAAGGGATCTAATAATGACCTAATTTATACGTGAATAAATAAAAAAAAATCGCGAAAGTCAAACATGGTTTCAATCACTACAAGGTATCTAATAATGACTTAATTTATACGTGAACAAAAAAAAAAAACCGCGGAAGTCAAACATGGTTTTAATCACTACAAGGGATCAATAATGACCTAATTTATAAGTGAATAAAAAAAAATCGCGGAAGTCAAAGATGGATTTAATCAGTACAAAGGATCTAATAATAACCTAGTTTATAAGTGAATAAATAAAAAAAATCGCGGAAGTCAAAGATGGTTTTAATCAGTACAAAGGATCTAATAATAACCTAGTTTATAAGTTAATAAATAAAAAAAATCGCGGAAGTCAAAGATGGTTTTAATCAGTACAAAGGATCTAATAATAACCTAGTTTATAAGTAAATACATAAAAAAAAATCGCGGAAGTCAAAGATGGATTTAATCAGTACAAAGGATCTAATAATAACCTAGTTTATAAGTGAATAAATAAAAAAAATCGCGGAAGTCAAAGATGGTTTTAATCAGTACAAAGGATCTAATAATAACCTAGTTTATAAGTAAATACATAAAAAAAAAAATCGCGGAAGTCAAAGATGGGTTTAATAAGTACAAAGGATCTAATAATAACATAGTTTATAAGTAAATGCATAAAAAAAAATCGCGGAAGTCAAAGATGGATTTAATCAGTACAAGGCATCTAATGAGTTTTCCTGAACTGATCTTTATTCATCAAAGTGGAAGATTCCCTTGAAAGCCTGAAAACATAAACAAATTCCCCAAAACCAAGTAACGAGGAGGAAAGGGAAGAAGATGAAGTTGGAGAGGAAGAGAAGGAAGAGGAAGAGAAGGGAAGAAAAAAGAGGGAGGTGGAAAGAGAGTAAAGAGGAGGAAAGAGAATGAGAAAATAAAGAGGTGGAAAAAGAAATGGAGTAAAGATGTGGATGGGCATTAAATGGGTGGAGCATGAAAGGAAGACATGAGGAAGGAGGAGGAGGAGGAGGAGGAGGAGGAGGAGGAGGAGGAATAGGAGGAAGAAGGGGAGGAAGAGAAGGGTAAGAAGGAGGAGGACGAATAGGAGGAAGAATAGGACGAAGAGAAGGATAAGAGAAGGAAGATGGGAATGAACAGGGGTAGAAAGGAGGAAGAGAAGGAAGAAAAGGAGGAAAAATAGGATGAAGAATAGGAGGAAGAGAGGGATAAGAAGGAGGAGGAGGGGGATGTACAGGAGTAGAAAGGAGGGAGGAGGAGAAGGAGGAAGACGAAGAGGGGAGGAAGAGGAGGCGAAGGAGGAGGAAGAGGGGAGAAATGAAGGAGGAGAAGAAGAAAGAGAAGGAGGAAGAGAAGAAGAAAGAGAAGGAGGAGGAGTAGAAGGAGGAAGAGGAGAAAGAGGAGCAGCAGGGAAGGAGAAGGGGAAGAGAAGAAGAAAGGGAGGGAGGAGGAAGAGAAGCAGGACGAGGAGGAAGAGGAGGAAGGAGGAGGAGGAGAACAAGGAGGGAGAGGAGGAGGAGGAAGAGGAGGAGGAGGAGGAGGAGGAAAAGGAGGAGGAGGAGGAGGAGGAGGAGGAGGAAGAGGAAGAGGAGGAGGAGGAGAAGGAGGAGAAGGAAGAGGAGGAGAAGGAGGAGAAGGAAGAGGAAGAGAAGGACTGAGAAGAGAAAGGGGGAATACGACGACTATCAGGAAGATGAAAAAGTAAAGTTTCAAGGAAGAGAAAGAGGAGGAGGAGGAAGAGGAAGAGGAGGAGGAGGAGGAGAAGGAAGGCAAAGACAAGAAGGAAGAAGGAGAAGGAACAACGAGGGAAGAAGAGGAAACGAGAAGAGGAGAGTGGGAGGACAAGGAAATAAAAAGGGGAAATAGAATAAGGGAAGGAGAGGATACTATGCAAAGGGAAGAGAAAGGAGGGAGGAGGGAGGGAAGGAGGAATAGGAGGAGGAAGAGGAGGAGGAAGAGGAGGAGGAAGAGGAGGAGGAGGAGGAAGAGGAGGAGTAAGAGGAGGAGGAGAAGGAAGAGGAGGAGGAGGGAAAGGGAAGACAGAAGAGGAGGAGGAATAACGTAGAAAGGAAAGGATAGGAGGGATGAAGGAAAGGGATAGAAGAAGTATGTACGGAAGAGGAGGAAGAGAAGGGAAGACCAGGAGGAGTCAGTGAGAGAGGTCAGAGTAGGGAGGAGGAGAGAAGGGAGACCGAGGAGGAGAGGAAGGAGGAGGAGGAGGGAGAGGGGAAGTGTGCATGAGTAGCTTGGCAGTTGCAATGCTCATAAGTTGTTAACTTGGGCGAGAAGTTAAGGAGTTCAACTTGTAGCAAACAGTAGAAGCCAATGTGGAAGGGGAGGGCAAGGAGGCGGAGGGGAAGGAAGAAGAGGAGGAGGAGAAAGGGGAGAAGGGAAATGGAGAAGAGGGAGAGAGGAAGGAAGAAGAGGAGGAAGAGGAGAAGGAAGGGGAGAAGGAAAGGGGAGAAGGAAAGGGAAGAAGGAAAGGGGAGAAGGAAGGGGAGAAGGAAGGGGAGAAGGAAAGGGAAGAAGGAAAGGGGAGAAGAGGGAGAGAGGAAGAGGAGGAGGAGAAAGGGGAGAAGGAAAATGGAGAAGAGGGAGAGAGGGAGGAAGAAGAGGAGAAGGAAGGAGATAAGGAAAGGGGAGAAGGAAAGGGGAGAAGAGGGAGAGAGGAAGAGGAGGAGGAGAAAGGGGAGAAGGAAAATGGAGAAGAGGAGAGAGAAAGGAAGAAGAGGAGGAAGAGGAGAAGGAAGGGGAGAAGGAAGGGGAGAAGGGAAGGGGAGAAGGAAAGGGGAGAAGAGGGAGAAGAGGGAGAGAGGAAGAGGAGGAGGAGAAAGGGGAGAAGGGAAATAGAGAAGAGGGAGAGAGGAAGGAAGAAGAGGAGGAAGAGGAGAAGGAAGAGGAGAAGGAAGGGGAGAAGGAAAGGGGAGAAGGAAAGGGGAGAAGAGGGAGAGAGGAAGGAGTTTTCATCATCTGAAAAAAATCAACCAGGGACAATAAATAAATAAATAAATGAATAAATGCAACTCGATATATTGTAGTTGACATCTTATTCAAGCTCAGTAACCTGAACAGTGCGTTTACGTTTTTTATTAACTGAATATCTTGGCGACAGTGTGAACAAAGATAAAAAAAAAAAAAAAGTTATTGAGTCGATAATATAAAAAGGCTGAACTCTTTCGATGAATGGTCTTTCATAGCGGCGATATTCACACTTGTGGTAAAAAATAGATAAACAAATAAACAAATAAATAAATGAATAAATAAATAAATAAATAAAATATAAAGAAAATTAAGAAATAAAAATAAAAATAAAATAAGATAACATAAAAAAACAAAATAAAGAAAACCTGATATGGAATTCCTTTTTCTTCTTTTTTTTAATCCCACAAGTTGAGGTAGCGCGGCTCATTTTTCCAATTAATTGATTCAATTTCTCTTGTCGGGCCGCTTTTCGCGCCCCTTTTCTAACACAATTTGCAGCTCTGACGTTTGTCCCTTTGACCTCCATTTTTTTTTCTTTTTTTTCGCTCGCTTCTCCCCGCCCCCCCTTCCTTCTGCCACCCCCGGCCCTTTACCCCTTTATTACCATCCTCCCTTA
>NC_134814.1:10782647-10785147 GCF_046742065.1 Oratosquilla oratoria
ATGAAGACATAAGTAGAACGCGTTGGAGAAGAGGAGGAAAAAAAGTGAGAGCTTGAGAAAATAGGTCAGAGTGAAATGTTGCAAAGGCTCCAGGTGGGAACTGAACCTGTCCCTTTAACGATAGGATTTCCTAAATCGCCCAAAGACAAAATTATCAGATACAAAAGTGCACGCTAAGTTAAAAAATAAATAAATAAAATAAATAAATAAATAAATAAATAAATAGAATATAATGAAATAAAAATAAAACAAAATAAAATAGAATAGAATTAAATTAAAATAAAACAATTTAAAATAAAAATAGAATTAAAACAAAATTAAATTAAAACAAAATAAAAATAAAATAGAATAAAAAGTACTCAGTACCATTAGATAAAGAAGGAGTTTGTGCTAGACTGAGCTCCCTCACTACCTAGAAAATAACATAGAGCTGACTAGAATCACCTGCCGTTCACCATAACTACACTAGATACGGTACAGTAACCGATTAAAATAATTTGTAATCAGAGAGAATCTGATAATCTAGATCGTAACGAAAAAGTTAATCTCTTGGTTTAAAGGTCTATTTAACCTTGTTAGTGCGATGACGCAATCTTACTCAGCCGTCGCCTGGTAAGCTCCCATGTACAACCCAGACCCATCAACGTCAATTCCGAGCCCACCCTTTTCAAAATCGTCTATATCGAACCAGAATAAATTTGATAAAGTAACAGAAGAGTTTCACCAGTGTATTGAATGTAACATTGAATGCAATTTGCTCGCTGATTTTCATTGGGGATTTTTTTTTTTTTTCATTCGGTCAAATGTTCATTTCTGGCAGCAATCGTGTTCCAGGGGCTCCTGTCAGATGCAAATGTTACCCTTGACAAGCAAATATGGGTCAGCCTGTATGCTTGCATATATGTTTAGTGAATAATTAGCACGGAAGTGTAATGTTCATATATATATATATATATATATATGTATATTATATATATATATATTACAAAGGATTACAAAGGCGGAGCATGCCGACAGGAGACCTTTTGATCCATATCTAGGTCGGATGCGAAAAAAAATCATGATAATGATAAAATAATGAATAAAAACTATAATAATGTAAATAACAAATAAAATACATAAATAAATGCATAGGTATAGTTAAATAATAAACAAACAGGTAAATAGTAAGTAATAATAAATTGACATATAACTAATAATAAATGAAAATCAGAAAGACAAATGATAACAAAACAAAAACAAATAATATAAGATAAATTATAATCATTACAGCATCTTACTTAGGTATTTATCTAAATGATTCTTAAAGCTTCGAACTGAACTACATTGCACTACCTGTGCAGGAAGTTTATTCCATTCATTAACTACACGGTTGGCAAAGTTGTTTCCACCTACTTCCAAATTGAATCTATTTCCGGACAGTTTGAGACCATTGTTTCTTGTCTGATTCTCATTCAATGTGAAAATTTGGTCACTTTTGATGTTGTCAATTCCCTTTAAAATCTTAAAGATCTGTATCAAGTCACCTCTGAGTCTACGCTTTTTTAGGGAAAACAGATTCATGTGTTTTAGTCGATTTTCGTATGATTTATTTTTGATATTTGGAATCAGTTTTGTGGCTCGCCGTTGTACTTTTTCCAGTCTGTCAATGTCTTTAATGAGATTCGGTGACCATACGAAAACAGTATATTCCAAATGTGGACGAACTAACGATTTATATAGCTTGTTAATGAGTGATGGACTTTTGAAATCAAAAGATTGCGCAATCAGTCCCAGAATCTTATTTGCTTTCTCAGAGGCTGAAATACACTGCTTGGATGATTTGAGGTCGTTACTGATAATTACGCCGAGATCTTTTTCACTATCCACTTTTGTTAACGAATTTCCAAATAGCTTGTAATCGTACTTACTGTTATTTTTACCTATGTGCATTACCTTGCATTTACTTGTGTTAAATTTCATTAGCCACTTTTCAGACCATTGCTGTAATTGATCTAAATCTTCTTGAATATCTAATTGGTTTGAGTGATCATTTGCCACTCCGCACAGTTTTGTATCATCAGCAAATTTGGAAACAGTAGATTTTAGTCCATGGTCTATATCATTTATATATACTATGAATAGAAGTGGCCCAAGAACAGAACCCTGAGGAACTCCACTTACAACACTTTTCCATCCAGAAGATTTTCCATTTAAAGCAACTCTCTGTTTTCGACCATTCAACCAAATACTAGTCCAACCTAATAGGCTACCACTTATTCCATGCAAAGCTAATTTAGTAAGTAGTCTTTCGTGTGGGACGGTATCAAAAGCTTTTGCAAAGTCTAGATATATTAAATCTATATAGTTTCTTTTGTCATAATTCGAGATAACTGTGTTGTAGAATTCGAGTAAGTTAGTCACGCAAGAACGTTTCCGTCTGAAACCATGCTGGCTATCATTTATTTATATATATTTATATATATACATATGTATATATGTATATATACATATATGTATA
>NC_134814.1:10792647-10852647 GCF_046742065.1 Oratosquilla oratoria
TTCAGATTCCAATTTTCAAATATTGCTTAGTCGAATCTTATTCCGTTTGATTCCATTGGATCTTATATATCGTACATCTTATTTTATTCTATTTTATGCCGATTTATTGTATTTTGTTTTATTCTTAATTTATTTGACCATATTTTATCTTATTTTATTCTGCTTTATCTTATTTTGTTTTATGTTTTTTCGTCTACTTTATTGTTTTATTATATTGTATCTATTTCCATTTTATTTCATTTTATTTTATTTTATCTCATTTTATTATTTTCCATTTCGTCTTATCGTAGTATACTTCAGCATTGTTTGGTATAGTCTAGTTTAATTTTGTTCAATGGATTTCATGTTAGCATGGAAAGTTAGGCAAGTGGGGAAGATTCTGCCAGAAGTAGCTAAGACTTTTTCTTTACGTTTTCTTTACGTTTACTTAATCTTATTCTATTTCACTTAGTTACTAAATGTTGTAGGATATCTTATTTGTACTTTATGTTATTCTATTTTCATGAGGATACAAAGTCGAAATAAAGAAATCTTGATAATAATGACGATTAATGACAATAATGATAATGATAATAATAGTAATAATAATGATAATAGTAAGAATAATAATACTATAACGAATAATAACAATGATAATAATGATAATAATATCAATAATAATAATGATAGTAATGACGACGACGACGACGACGACGACGACAACGACGACGACGACGACGACGACGACGACGATAATGATGATGATGATCTGCTTTTTTCCTCTTACAAGGGAGGTAGGCAAAGTCAAAGGCATAAATCCACTACCACCCATTTCATCCCCACATACTCCACTCCTATTCATCACCCCTCGCTCCCTCTTTTCTTGGTTCCTCCTGGATGATGGGCCATCCCTGAATCTCGCCCACTGCCTTGTGTCAGAAGCAATGTAGCAAGAGACAGCACGTCCACAGTAAGGTCGCTTCCTTTAATCGGCGACCCCCCACCCCACTCCATCCCCTCATGCAGAAAAAGACAGAGAAATCCCTTCGGGCTGCGTCAAAATATCACTCACACATACTCCCTTATCCCCTATCCACTCCTTTCCATGCATCATAGCATCATCCATACACAACCATTCTCCACTCACCCCCTATCTTCTGTCTTCTCCCTTCCATCCACCTCATCCCCGGTCGTCCCTCATGTGCACTCCTTCCACCTGTCTTCCACACCTCTTTTACTAATCTTTTTTCACTCATTCTTTCCATGTGTCCAAACCATCCCAATACTCTTTCATCAACCCTATCTCCCAACTCCCTTTCCACCCCCACTCTCCTCCTCACCTCCTCGTTTCTCACTCTATCCAGCCTAGTAACCCCTATCATACTTCTCAGGCATTTCATCTCAAACACATTTAAACCCTTCCTCTCTTATGTTCCATGTTTCTGCCCCATACAGTGCTGTTGGCACAATCACTCCTTCATACTATCTACTCTTAGCATACATTCCCAAACGTCTATTTCTCATTACACTTTTTAATCCCCAAACGGCATTTAATTGCTTCTCTCAATCTACATTCTACCTACACGTCCAATCATCTCTTTCCCGCCTCATTTGTACACAAGTATTTAAAGCTATTCACTTCCTCCAGTCTCTCTCCCTTAATACTTACTTCCAATTTGCTGCCCTTGTACATCTTATCACCTTACTTTTACCCATATTTATCTTCAACTTCCTTCTTTCGCACATCTTCCCAAACTCTATCACTAACTACCTTAATCCTTCCTATGGTCCTATTTCAAGCGCAGTGTCGTCAGCAAACAACAACTGGCTTATCTCCCTTTTTTTATTTTCTTTTAACCATCTCCAATCCTCGACCATTTACCCTTGCATTTACCTCTCGCACCACCCCCATCCATGTATAAATTGAACAGCCAGGGCGACATACCACATCCCTGGCGAAGTCCTACCTTTACCTCAAACCACTCACTCTCTCCAATTCTAGTTCTAACACAAGCCCTACTACTCTCGTAAAAACTCTTGACTGCTCATAACAGCTTTCTTCCTGTCCCATACATCTGCAACATCTCCTACAGTGCCTTCCTGTTTACCCTGTCACAAGCCTTTTTAAAATCTATAAAGACCCAAAAACATCCTTACCTTTCCCTAAAGCTTTCTCACATATCTGCCTCACCACAAAAACCTGATCCACGCAAGATCTATCTATCCTAATCCTACACTCCTCACCAATTACTCCCTCTGTTCCTCTCCTAATTCTCTCAATCAAAACCCTCTCATAAGCCTTCTCAACTACACTCAACAAACTGATACCTTGGAAACTACTACACTCACATTTATCCCTTTTACCTTGAAAAGCAGAACTATACAGTCACTCCTCCGGTCCTCCGGTACTCTACTCTCTCTTAAACAAACGTTAAATAACCTCACCATCTAGTCCATCATCACTGTACCTGCCTTATTTTAGACACTCCGTGTGACATCCATCCAACCCAGGTGCCTTACCTGCTCTCATCATTCTAATAACTGCTTTTACCTCATCTTTCTTTATTTCCTCATTCATCACTGTCATTTTCTTAGCGACTCCCACTGCAACTACCTTTCCCTCTCTGACCTTCTTCACATTTAGCAACTCCCTTTCCCTCCCTATCCTCCTTCACATTTAGCAACTCCCTAAAATATTCTGCCCATCATCCTCTTACTGGCTTCTCTTCCATTATCATCTCTCCATCTGCACCTTTTACTTTTTCTTCTCTACTTGATTCGCCTCCTCTTCCTCTCTTAATCTCCTTCCACAACATCTTTCATTACTTTCAAAATTTTCTGTCATACCCTTACCCCACTTCACATCTGCTCTCCTCTTTGCCTCCTTTATGTTTTACTTCTCTTTTCTTTGTTGATAATGATAATGATAATAACAATAATAACAATAATAATAATTATTATTATAGCTATGATAATTACAATACTACTGCTATTTCCACTACTACTACTACTAACAATAATGATAAAAATAACACTAATAAAAAATAACTAAAATCAACCAAATTAACAAGAATAATAATAATAACAATAAGCTATGAAAAAAAAATTATATGAATAGAAATAAAAAAGAAAAACAAAAAATCCTTAATCCTCGAGTGACCTTCGCGATGGAGACGTCAGGTCCTAAAATTATTCCATTAGAAATGCTAAGCCTTTAAGTGGGACTCGAGAAGCCGCTGACCTCTCACGCATAATGTCGCACCATAAGGCTCGTTTCACACGTTTCGACTTTTTGTCGTGCGCCGTCCACGACACGACGTCGTACTCTCGAATGACCATGGATGTCTATGGACACTTTCACATGTCATGACCACGACCACGTGTGAAAGCGTCCGTGGATACCTATGGTTATTTGAGGACAATACGTCGTGTCGTGAACAACACACGACGAAAAGTTGATACGTGGAAAAGGACCCGAAGGGATTTGTTCTGGCCAAAGACGGCCGATTTCATACATTCCAATTAGTGGACACAGGCCTGAAGAGGGCATTGCTTGGTCGACACCCAATTCTAAATTGGAAGTTTCTCGCTCAGCGGTCTAAAATCGCCATTATTTAACCAGAAGAAAATGAGCCAAATGTGTTTGTGTTGATTGGATTGAGGAAGTGCAGTTGTTTTGAGGATTTTCTGTTCTGAAATGATGAGTTGTTTTCCCTCCATCCATCCCTCACTCCCTTCCTTCCTCATCCCCTCCTTTCCTCATTCCCTTCCTCTCTTCTCTTCATCTTCCCTTTTACCCTCCTTCATTCCTACACCCCTTCCATTTCTCCTTCCCCCTCTTCCTCCCTTCCATCCCCCTCCTCCACCTCCCTTCTTTTTCTCTTTTTCTTCTCTAACTCCTCTAGCTCTCCATCTCCTGACCCTCTTTCTCCCCTTCCTCCCTCCTCCTGCGCCTCTTTCTCCTCTCCTTTTCGAACTCCTGCATCTCTCCACCTCCACCTCCTCTCCCACCACCTCCATCTTCCCAATCCAGGTCACCTTTGTAATCCTTTGCCTTCGTCTTTGCTATTCCCTTTGAAAAACTACAAAGACAACGCAAAGGAAGTGACCTTTGCGAGTCCATAGTTGACCAAAAAATTCTGTTTACATCAGTTCTGCCTCCGTGGATGGTTGGTTTCGTTCCCGAATCACACGTCACGTGGGTCCTGTGGTCAGTTTTCGGCAGTTCCTGGCGATGGCCCCCCTTGCCTTGGCAGTCCCAGCACATAGGGCAAAGGTGACACATGTTGAGGTTGGTCACAACTAAGCTCTTTCTAGTACAAGGACCTTTGAGGTCAAGATAGGTCGGTCGGATTTTGAATTAAAAGTAATAATGATTCGGTTTAACGTGGCGAACTCTCCCTATTAGGAGGCGAGGACGGTGCCCCTTACAAAGGACTTTATACCGTGGAATTTAATGATCCATGCCCTTGGTCCACCTCGACTCGACCACCGTCGCAATTGGTGACGCTCTAAACCGAATCAAATCATCTGGCCTTGACCATAATAAAATATGTAGAGCATGCGTGGTGAAAGAAACAACAGATATATAATCTTAACTCCTTTTGTGGTATCTCGTTTGCTGAACTGAATCGTTTGGGCTCAGTTGAAGACAATCCATGGGATAAATAACTGAAACCAAGAGTTGACCCTTTGTATACGGAGGGTAGATGGTATTAAGGGCTTTCCTCTGGTTGAATAAATCATCTGGCGGCAGCTAGCGTGGACGACGAAATGTCCTAAAACGAAATAATCAATTGAGGTGGTCTTAATCTCTTCATTACTGTACGACCTCAAAGCTTGATGGAGTCTTCTGGAGTCGGCCAAAGTAGAGTCTTTGGAATCTCTCATCAAAGAAAAAAAGATCCATCTAGTTAGCCCCATATCTACGGTGATGTTCCCTTAACTGATTAAAATCAGTAGGCGTTACGAAGGATATCCCATATAATGATAATTGTTGCCCTAATTTTTAATGAAAATTTGCAGCCTCGCAATATCCTGTTACGATCCTCAGTTGCTGCCACACACACAGATCTCCCTGAAATGAAACGTTGTACTGATGTCGGTCTATTTCAGTGTCACCATTTATGAGGAGGAGGAGGAGAAGGAAGAAGAGGAGGAAGAGGAAGAAGGGGAGGAAGAGGAAGAATAAAAGGAAGATAAGGAGTAGGAGGAAGAGGAAGAGGAGGTGGAAGACGAAGAGGAAGACGAAGAGAAATTGGAGGAGGAGGAGGAGGAAGAGGAGGAGAATTTGAGCGGCCACAGATTGTCAGTTCCCCTTGTATGAAATTGCGGAGGAAAATGGGAGAGAAAACCTCGGATCCAGTGCGGTGAGCGAGCGCCATCCCCTCGGGAACGCTCCTCCACATGGAAGGTAGGGTGTTGGTGGGACTTGAAGACGAACGGCGGAGAGGTCACGTTCTTTTCGACGTTCGCCTTGTTGGCGCCGTTCGGACACAACGCTGACATCAGTAGTGCATCATCATAACAAGAGATGGGATGATCTTAAATCCTCATTACAAGAATATTAACTTGGATGGTTTTGATTTCTTTGCTATAATGAGAACTTCTAAGCTGAATAGAATCTTTTGGCATTAGAGTACACAATGACGGTGGGGACCCGCGTTCGAATCCAGTAACTACTAGGTTACTTATACTTGTTCCGGAAGATTATGGAACAGGAGAATGGCTTTTAATCTAGACTGTCCATATCCCAAGAGAATAAGAAACGTTAAACCCGGCCCAGCTATACAATATTTACAAAGGGACTGACAAATATCTTATGTGTCCTAATTTTTTATTTTCCTAGATGTATTATTTGGCTTCAGTAATAAAATGAATCTACATTTTCAACTAGATTTGGGTCACAAATGTTATTTTTTTTTTCTTTTTATAGTATTAGTTTTTGACTTTGGGTGAAAGTTTCGAGAAGATTCTATGAAATATCAAGGGGTGAACACCGAGAAGGACATAGCATAGAGCAGAGGTTCTCAAACTTTTCCATCTAACGGAACCTTCTCATATATGCTGGTACTCAGCGGTACCCCCAACGAAAAAGATTTTGACAGACTTAAAAAGATTTAAGATTAACCGTCACCAACACACACAGTCGTATGTGCTGGTAATCGGCGGAACTTCCAACAATTTTTTTTTTTTTTTTTTTTTTGACAGACTTAAAAAGACTATCTGTCACCACACTCGTATTTGCTGGTACTCGGCGGAACCTCCAACGGAAAATATTTTGACAGACTTAAAAAGATTAACCGTCACCAACACACACAGTATACAGTCGTACACTCGTATTTGTTGGTACTCGGCAGAACCTCCAACGAAAAAGATTTTGACAGACTTAAAAAGACATAAGGCTAACCGTCACCAACACGCACAGTATACGGTCGTACACTAGCACAGACCCCCCCCTCTCTCTCTCTCTCTCTATCTCTCTCTCTCTCTCTCTCTCTCTCTCTCTCTCTCTATCTCTCTCTCTCTCTCTCTCAAATGCAAAAAAAAAAAAAAAAATTCATCACTTTTATATTTTATTCATTCCTGTTCAAATAAATAAATATTTATCAATTTTGCCACGGAACACTTGAAAGGACCCTAGTGTTCCGCGGAACACAGCTCGAGAACCACTGGCATAGAGCAATGGTGACACCGCAGAGCTAAGGCTAAGCGCCTCCTTGCGTAGCCTCAACATCTCTCTGAACCACCTCTCTATGGTGGGTTCTCCTAAGCTGAGAAAATCATTTGGTGTAGCACACCAACTATGGTTCCACTTACACCAAGCTCTCTATACATTACCATGACATAATCTAGAATTTTTTTGACCATCAACTATGAGTAATGACCGGCCTTTCACTATCCACAGTTCCACTTTGACCATCTATGGCTCTATCCTAACCACCTGTATCTCCACCTTGACCACCTGTATCTCCACCTTGGTCACCTATGGCTCCAAATTGACCATCTATGCTTCTGCCCTGACCATCTGTAGCTCCACCTTGTCTACTTAAGAGTTCCAACTTGACCACCTGTGACTCTGCCTTGACCACCTGTGACTACACTTAAACCACCTGTGACTCTGCATTGACCACCTGTGACTACACTTAAGCCATCTGTGACTACACTTAAACCACCTGTGACTCTGCATTGACCACCTGTGACTACAGTTAAGCCACCTGTGACTCTGCATTGACCACCTGTGACTACACTTAAACCACCTGCGACTCTGCATTGACCACCTGTGACTACACTTAAGCCACCTGTGACTCTGCATTGACCACCTGTGACTACACTTAAGCCACCTGTGACTACCTTGACCACCTGTGGCTACACTTAAACCACCTGTGACTACACTTAAACCACCCGTGACTACACTTAAGCCATCTGTGACTCTGCCTTGACCACCTGTGGCTACACTTAAACCACCTGTGACTCTACCTTGACCACCCATAGTTCCCTTCTGACCACTTGTAGCTCCACTTTGACCACCTGTGGCTCCACCTTGGACATCTGTAGCTCCGCCTTGACCACCTGTAGCTCCATCTTGACTGCCTGTAGTTCTACATTATCCATCTGCGCTTAAACTGAAGCTATTACCATCTGAAACTATTAACCCTTATTTACCACCTGTAGCTCCATCTTGACTGCCTGTAGGTCTACATTATCCATCTGCGTTTAAACTATGACCATCTTAAACTATTACCAACTTAAACTATTACCCCCTTATTTACCACCTGTTACCACCACCTGTGGCCTCGCGAGTCATGTTACTTCATCTGGATTACTCCACTTGTGGTATCGTTTTCCTCTTCCATTCCTTTTTCCTCTTCCACATCTTATAATTCCTTAATAGGTCTTTCTTCCTCTTCTGTTCTTTAATCCTCATGCATACCTCGAAAATTCACCACCACTGCCATAACAAGTATCACCACCACCACCACCATAACCATCACCACATCCACCACTGGCACCATAACAATTATCACCACCATGATAACCCTTACTACAACTCTATTACTTCCACCTCTACCATCACCTTCATTACCGCCATTACCACCTCCTCCTACATTACCGCTACCACCAAGATTACCACCACCACCAAGATTACTACCACCACCAAGATTACTACCACCACCAACATTACCACCACCACACCTATATTACCATCTCCACCATCATTACCATCACCATCAAAATTACCCCCATTACCACTACCACCAACATTACTACCCACGATACCACCAACACCAGCATTAATACCAGCAATAGCAACAACAACAGCAACACCATCACCGCTACCACCAGCACTTACACCACCACATACTGTTGTTGCTTCTAGCGTGACCAAATTTGCCACTATTTCTACTTCCCGCGTTCCAAACAACTCCATTAATATCAACTCCACGCTGACTCCTTCTTCCCCGCTATTCCTGCACAACTCCTCCCAACACTTCCTATCTCCACCTTATTTCCTTCTCCAACACCACACGTATCTCCAACAGTACTCCCCCATTATAACTTCCTCCACCATATCTCCCTCTCCTTAGTTTATCACTTCTGTTGTGGTACCTTTCTCCTCCTACAACGTTTCTTGCTTCTTCGCTATTACTGTACTTAGCGCTATCCATCCCTCTGACACTGGCCATCATTCCTTTCTTTATCAATGTTCCTTCCTCCCAACCACTCTATCCTACAACAATGCCTCTTCCTACTTGCATCAAATATCTATTTTCTCAAATTCTACTTCCACCACTACTCCCTCCTTCTTCCACCATTTCTTCGTCTTTCCTCCAACCACATCTTCCTCCTCCTCCTCCTCCTCCTCCTAATATTTTTTTTCTACACTTCCTCTTCCTTCCTCCTCCACTACTCCCTCCTTACTCCACTACTTTTTCCTTCATCCTCCACTCCTTCTCCCTCTCTCCTTCGCCACTACTCCCCTTTTCCTCCACCTCTTCTTCCTCCACTTCCACCACTTACCTCTCCATCTTTTACCATCCATTCTCCCACCATTTCTTCTCCTACCTCCATCCTTCCTTCCTCTTTCCTCCGCTCTTCCTTCCAGTAACACCAAAGAAGCCCCTAAGACATTGATGACATCATCCTTAAGACTGACAAACCAAAGACGGACTCAGACTAACTCGAAACAAACATCAATAAATCCGAGATAAACTCTACAAAGGACCTCTGGGGGCCAAGGATAAACTCTCCTAAGGACCTCTTGACCCCCTAAGGAGTCCGGAATTAATCCTCGCTTAAATAAAACCTCACGAAACCCTGATGGCTCTCTGGACTCCTGGAAGACGCTTAAGCTCAATTCCTTGCGGGGAAAGATTTGTTTAAGATTTTATTCTGGCTAGCACCGGGCGATCTTACTCAAACTGGGGACTGAATGGGTGTTCCTCTCAGGTCCATTTTTGTCCAAAACGCGCCCTCTTTGAGCTGAATAAAATCTACTGGCATTAGACAGAATCATGTGTATAACAGGCGTCTCCGTACTGGAGGGATGAAAAAAAAAAATAAATAAATGAAAAAAAAATAAAATAAAATAAAAAAGAAGAAAGTCGACCCGAGAAGACTTTCAGGAGGAGTGCCTTCCCCGAGATGAAGTAAGCCATCTGACGTCACCCAAAACAAAGACTGAGGAGTTGGTCGCTCCTATAGCGAAGGGGTTTCCAGCGGCGGATACCAAGAGGGTAGAATCCCTTCAAAGAAGGAGGAGAAGATGAAGAAGACGAAGAAAAAGAAGAAGAAGAAGAAGAAGAAGAAAAGGAAATAATTTCCTGTATTTAGAGAAGGCCCAGGGGGCTATGCATATAGGACTCCCCATGGCGAGAAGATAAGGTAGAAACCACAGAATGAGTTGGGGGGAATTGGGATAAGGGGGGAAGGTAGGATCGGGGAGGAAAGTGGGATTTCATTTCTTGGGGGGAAGAGTTGCTTTAACGAATGGTGTTCTGTTTCTCACTTCCCCACTCCCCCCTCCCCCCCCCCCGCTGTACTGCCTATAGATGCAAAAAAAAAAAATCATTTTTTTTATAAAAAACATATAATAAAAAAAAAAAGACAAAAAAAAAAATGGATATTTTCGATTTTTTATATTTCCCAGGTCCATAGACCATGATTAATTTGTGCATACCTTATTGCATATCCTATTTTATGTGTATGTTTAACCAATCATGACAAGAAAATTTGGAGTGTTTAATCTTTGAAGATTATACCAAGTAGATTTTGTAAGTTAGCCATATTGGCCCATATATAGTATCTACACTTGTTGCAGTATCTGAGTCATGACTAAAAAGGTCAATTACTTGTTTATCTTTATACTGTGTCTGATGTCTCTTTGGATAAGGTAGATACGCATATGTGGAGGGATGAATCAAGTACTTACACCTGTTTTCATATACTTGATATTTAACATTTGAACAAATTTGGACGTGTAAAGAGTAAAAAAAACAAAAAAAAAAAACAACAACTTGTGATTAGAAAAACCCTCACTTCCCTCTGTGTCCCCTCCCCTCTCTTCTCTCACCTCCCCCTTGTCCATTCCCCCTCGTCTCCCCTCACTTTGTCTCCCCTTCCCCGCCTCCTTTCCCTCGTCTCCCCTCGCCTCCGTCTTCCACCCCTTGTTTCATCCTCCCCACTTCCTTTCCCTCGTCTCCCCTCCTCTTGTCTCCCCTCCCCCGTCTCCCCTCACTTTGTCTCCCCTTCCCCGCCTCCTTTCCCTCGTCTCCCCTCCTCTTGTCTCTCCTCCCCCGTCTCCCCTCACTTTGTCTCCCCTTCCCCGCCTCACTTTGTCTCCCCTTCCCCGCCTCCTTTCCCTCGTCTCCTCTCCTCTTGTCTCCCCTCCCCGTCTCCCCTCACATTGTCTCCCCTTCCCCGCCTCTTTTCCCTCGTCTCCCCTCACATTGTCTCCCCTCCCCGTCTCCTCCCCCTTTTTTCCCCTTCCCCGTCTCCTTTCCCTCGTCTCCCCTCTTCTTCTCTCCCCTCCCCCGTCTCCTCTCCCCTTTTTCCCCTTCCCCACCCCCTTTCCCCCATCTCCCCTCCTCTTGTCTCCCCTCCCTCGTTTCCCCTCCCCTTGTCTACCTCCTCCACCACCTCCACCTACTCCCCCTCATCCACCTGAATCACCTCCTCTCCCTTGTAACCTTCCTCAACCTTCTTTAATCCGTCTCTACCTCCTCCACCACCTCCACCTACTCCCCCTCATCCACCTGATTCACCTCCTCTCCCTTGTAACCTTCCTCAACCTTCTTGAATCCGTCTCTACCTCCTCCACCACCTCCACCTACTCCCCCTCATCCACCTGATTCACCTCCTCTCCCTTGTAACCTTCCTCAACCTTCTTGAATCCGTCTCTACCTCCTCCTCCTCCTCCACCTACTCCCCCTCATCCACGTGATTCACCTCCTCTCCCTTGTAACCTTCCTCAACCTTTTTCAATCCGTCTCTACCTCCTCCTCCTCCTCCTCCTCCTCTTCCTCATCCACCTGATTCACCTCCTCTCCCTTGTAACCTTCCTCAACCTTCTTGAATCCGTCTCTACCTCCTCCACCACCTCCACCTACTCCCCCTCATCCACCTGAATCACCTCCTCTCCCTTGTAACCTTCCTCAACCTTCTTTAATCCGTCTCTACCTCCTCCACCACCTCCACCTACTCCCCCTCATCCACCTGATTCACCTCCTCTTCCTTGTAACCTTCCTCAACCTTCTTCAATCCGTCTCTACCTCCTCCACCACCTCCACCTACTCCCCCTCATCCACCTGATTCACCTCCTCTCCCTTGTAACCTTCCTCAACCTTCTTGAATCCGTCTCTACCTCCTCCTCATCCTCCACCTACTCCCCCTTATCCACCTGATTCACCTCCTCTCCCTTGTAACCTTCCTCAACCTTCTTGAATCCGTCTCTACCTCCTCCACCACCTCCACCTACTCCCCCTCATCCACCTGATTCACCTCCTCTCCCTTGTAACCTTCCTCAACCTTCTTCAATCCGTCTCTACCTCCTCATCCTCCTCTTCCTCTTCTCCCCCTCATCCACCTGAATCACCTCCTCTCCCTTGTAACCTTCCTCAACCTTCTTAAATCCGTCTCTACCTCCTCCACCACCTCCACCTACTCCACCACATCCACCTGATTCTCCACCTCTGCCTTGTAACCGTCATCAACCTTCTTCAATCCGTCTCTACCTCCTCATCCTCCTCTTCCTCTTCTCCCCCTCATCCACCTGATTCACCTCCTCTTCCTTGTAACCTTCCTCAACCTTTTTCAATCCGTCTCTACCTCCTCCACCACCTCCACCTACTCCCCCTTATCCACCTGATTCACCTCCTCTCCCTTGTAACCTTCCTCAACCTTCTTGAATCCGTCTCTACCTCCTCCACCACCTCCACCTACTCCCCCTCATCCACCTGATTCACCTCCTCTCCCTTGTAACCTTCCTCAACCTTCTTCAATCCGTCTCCACCACCTCCACCTACTCCCCCTCATCCACGTGATTCACCTCCTCTCCCTTGTAACCTTCCTCAACCTTTTTCAATCCGTCTCTACCTCCTCCACCACCTCCACCTACTCCACCTCATCCACCTGATTCACCTCCTCTCCCTTGTAACCTTCCTCAACCTTCTTCAATCCGTCTCTACCTCCTCATCCTCCTCTTCCTCTTCTCCCCCTCATCCACCTGATTCACCTCCTCTTCCTTGTAACCTTCCTCAACCTTCTTCAATCCGTCTCTACCTCCTCCACCACCTCCACCTACTCCCCCTCATCCACCTGATTCACCTCCTCTCCCTTGTAACCTTCTTCAATCCGTCTCTACCTCCTCCACCACCTCCACCTACTCCCCCTCATCCACCTGATTCACCTCCTCTCCCTTGTAACCTTCCTCAACCTTCTTGAATCCGTCTCTACCTCCTCCTCTTCCTCTTCCTCTTCCTCTTCTCCCTGGCCGGGCGTATATGTTCCAGATTAATTCATGAATGTCGGTCGGGATTGGCTGGGGAATTGCACCTGACCTTTCGGCTTCCGTTCACCCCCCAAGTCTTCCTACGTTCTTCATCCGTTCCCCTGTTCCCCCATTCCTTCCTTTCCGTTCCTGAGTCCATTCGTTACTCCGTCTCTCCGTTCCCAACCCCTTTTCTCCGTTTTTACGTTCCTACGTTCTTCGTCCGTTCCCCTGTTCCCCCATTCCTTCCTTTCCGTTCCCGCGTCCATTCGTTACTCCGTCTCTCCGTTCCCCCCACCCCCTTTTCTCCGTTCTTACGTTCCTTCGTTCATCCTCACCTTCCTTTTTCCGTTCTTCTTTTCTCCATTCCCTCTATTTCTTTTTCTTTCGTTCGTTCGTTCGTTCGTTTCGCTGGTTCCCCATTTCCCCACTCTTCCGTTCCTCAGTTTCTCTGTTCTTCCGTTCCTTCAAACCTCAGCCCCATCGTCACCCCTTCTTTCCGTTTTTCAAACCTCACGTTCCGTTCCTCAGTCTTTCCTTTCGTCCGTTTTTCTGTTCCTCCGCCTCTCCTTTTCTCTGTTTCTCCATTCCTCTGTTTCTCTGTTCCTCTATTTCTCCGTTCCTCTGTTTCTCCGTTCCTCTGTTTCCCTGTTTATCAGGTCCTCCGTCTTTCTGTTCCTCCGTCTCTTCTTTCCTTTGTTTCTCCATTCCTCTGTTTCTCCGTTCCTCTATTTCTCCGTTCCTCTGTTTCTCCGTTCCTCTGTTTCCCTGTTTATCAGGTCCTCCGTCTTTCTGTTCCTCCGTCTCTTCTTTCCTTTGTTTCTCCGTTGCTCCGTTCCTCTGTTTCTCCATTCCTCTGTTTCTCCATTCCTCTGTTTCTCCGTTCCCCTGTTTCTCCGTTCCTCTGTTCCTCCGTCTCTCCTTTCCTTTGTTTCTCCATTCCTCTGTTTCACCGTTTCTCTGTTTCTCCGTTTCTCTGTTTCTCCATTCCTCTGTTTCTCCATTCCTCTGTTTCTCCATTCCTCTGTTTCTCCATTCCTCTGTTTCTCCGTTCCTCCGTTTCTCTGTTTATCTGTTCCTCCGTCTCTCCTTTCCTTTGTTTCTCCATTCCTCTGTTTCTATGTTTCTCCGTTCCTCTGTTTCTCCGTTCCTCCGTTTCTCTGTTTATCTGTTCCTCCGTCTCTCCTTTCCTTTGTTTCTCCATTCCTCTGTTTCTATGTTTCTCCGTTCCTTTGTTTCTCCGTTCCTCTGTTTCTCTCTTCCTATGTTTATCCGTTCCTCCGTTCTTCTGTTACTCCGTTTTACTGTACATCCATTCTTTCGTTCCTCCATTCCTCCGCTCCACCATTTTTTCGTTCCACCATTCTTTCGTTCCACCGTTCCATTGTTTCCCCGTTTTCTTTTCCTCCACTTCCTACGTTCCTCCGCTCCACCATTCTTTCGTTCCACCGTTCCATTGTTTCCCCGTTTTCTTTTCCTCCACTTCCTACGTTCCTCCGCTCCACCTTTCCCTTGTCCTTCTGTTGTTTTGCCATTCCGTTTCTCCGTTCTTCCGTTGCTTCATTTTTTCATTCTTCCGTTTTTCCTTTGCTCTTTTCTTCCATTCTTCTATTGCTCCGTACAATCATTCCTCCATTCTATCGTCCCCCTGTTCTGCCTTTCTTCTATTCAATCGATCTTGCGTTCCTCCGTTCCTCCGTTCCTTGATTCGTCCATTCCTTCGTTCTTCCGTCCCTCCGTTCCACTGTTTTTTGTTCTTCCGTTCTGCCTCTCTTCTATTCAATCGATCTTGCGTTCCTTCGTTCCTCCGTTCTTCCGTTCCTTGATTCGTCCATTCCTTCGTTCTTCCGTCGCTCCGTTCTTCCGTTCCACAATTCTTTGTTCTTCCGTTCTTTCGTTCTTCCCTTCGTCTGTTCCTCCGTTCTTTCGTTCTCCTGTCCCGACTCTCCTAGATGGAATTGTGGATCTACTATGAAGGCCAAGGTGGAGGAAGGGAGGAAGGGAAGGGACGAAAGGAAGGGAGGAAGGGAGGAAGGGAAGGGACGAAAGGAAGGGAGGAAGAGAAGGGTGTTGGAAGATCGAAGGAAATGAAAAATGAGAATATTAGGAAGAGGAGATAGGAAGGAGGGAGAAAAAGGGGGAAAGTGATAAAAAGAGGATGAAAGGGGGTGTGGCACCAAGAATTGCCATAGACGTATCGAGGAAGAAAGGGAGGGAGGAAGGGAGGGAAGAAGCGAAGGAAGAAGGGAGGGATGAAGGGAGAGAGGGGAGAGAAGAAGGGAGGGAAGAAGGGAAGGAAGAAGGGAGAGATGAAAGGAGGGATGATTGGAAGGATGAAGGGAGGGAAGACGGGAGGGAGGAAGGGAAGGAAGAAGGAAGGGAAGAAGGGAGGGAAAAAGAGAGGGAAGAAGGGAGAGATGAAAGGAGGGATGATTGGAAGGATGAAGGGAGGGAAGATGGGAGGGAAGAAGGGAAGGAAGAAGGGAGAAAAGAAGGGAGGAAAGAAGGGAGGGAAGACGGGAGGGAAGACGGGAGGGAAGTCGGGAGGGAAGAAGGGAGGAAAGACGGGAGGGAAGACGGGAGGGAAGAAGGGAGGGAAGAAGGGAGGGAAGAAGGGAGGGAAGAAGGGAGGGAAGAAGGGAGGAAAAATGGGAAGGATATAGGGAAAGAAGAAAGGAGAGAAGAATGGAGGGAAAGAGTAAAAGAGGGAGGGAAGAAGAGGGGAAGATGGGAGGGAAGAAGGGAGGGAAGAAGGAAAGGAAGAAAGGAGAGAAGTGAGTGAAAAAGGGAAGGAAGAAAGGAGGGAGGAAGGTAGTGAAAAGGGGAGTGACGAAGAGAGGGAAGAAAGGAGGGAAGAAGGGAGGTAGGAAGGGAGGGAGGAAGGGAGGGAAGAAGGAAGGCAGTGAAAAGGGGAAAGAAAGAAGGGAGGGAAGAAGGGAGAGAAGAAAGGGTGGAGGAAGGAGGTGAAAAAGAGAGGGAAGAAGAGAGGGAAGAAGGGAAGAAGGAAGAAAAAAGGGAAGAGAAGAATTACCGAGAGGTACTATACGACGTATGGAGGAAGAAAGGGAGGAAGAAGGAAAAGAAGAAGGGAGGAAAGAAGGGAGGGATGAAGGGAGAGGAGGAAGAGAGCAAGAAAGAGGAAGAGAAGTAGGGAGAGGAGGAAGAGAGCAAGAAAGAGGAAGAGAAGTAGGGAGAGGAGGAAGAGAGCAAGAAAGAGGAAGAAGAGAGAGAGAGAGTGGTGGGCAAGAGGAGAAAAAGAGGAAAAGCTGTGGGCAGTACACATACTAGAATGTCCCTTCAGAGGAGGGTGGGAGGGAGGGGAGTAGGGATTGATTTAGGGAGGCAAAGAGGGATTGAGAAGGAAAGGAAATAGATAAGCAGAGGAGAGAAGTTTTAAAGAATTTGAAAAGAAATAAGGAAGGAATAAAAGAAAAGAGTGAAGGGGTAGAGAGACAAAGAGAAAAGAAGGGAGAGAGGGGAAGATAAACAAAAAATAGAGGAGAACAACAAATGTTAAGTGAAGAAACGAAGGGTAGGAACGTAGGGAGAGATGAAGAAGATAAAATATTTTAATCACTATATCGCCCTCAGGCGAAAGACGCCACGCCCCCCTTTCATTTCTAACGAATCACAATTGGTGTTGAAAGACGCGTATTGGGTAAAGGAAGTCTGTGTCAGTTACATGAAGGATGCAATTGGCCAGTAATTGAAGAAGGCGTGGCCTATTTCGCCTGAACTCACGGCGTTGGCTACAGTGTCATGACGGGACAGAAGGAGAAGCAAGAGAAATTAAAAGATCAAAGGGGAGAGGAAGAGGAAGAAAATGTGGAAAATATAGAATAGAGAAAATTTACAGAATAATTCAAAGAAGGCAACCTTCATCAAAATGAGGCCTCGCTTTTGTTGGATAGAATTGCAAGACGTACACACGTATGTACGTACGTGTACACACACACACACACACACACACACACACACACACACACACACACACACACACACACACACACACACACACTTAGATGCACGAAAATAATCTACCTCAATCACCACCGCTTGTATATTTAACTACCTTACTTTTGCCCACATTAACTTTTATCCTCCTCCTCCCACACAATCTCTCAAACTTTGCCGCTGACTGCATCAGTTTATCTTCCATAAACTATAAGTGGGTCATTTCCCCCCTTCAACCCCCCATTTTCTATCTGCAATACCCTGTCTAGTACCCTCCCGTTTTCTTTCCTCAGCGTGTCATCTATAAACATGAATCACAATGGCAAAAGCCGACAAGACTGTGAGAATAAACACCTTGTGAGATCGAAACCTTTATTAGTACTACGTTTCGCTTGTTAAAGCTTTAACAAGCGAAACGTAGTACTAATAAAGGTTTCGATCTCACAAGGTGTTTATTCTCACAATCTATAAACACGCTGAACAACCATGGCGACAGTCACCAACTCTGACACAGCCTTATTATCACCTTATACTACCTATTCTCTTCTTTCCCTACAATAACACATATTCTACTTTTCACGTAAAATTATTGACCGTACTTATAATATCTATTCTATCCAATACCTCTGCAACACATCACAAAACGGCTCTATACACCCTGTCATACGCCTTCTCTAAATCCATGAAATCTTATATGACATCATTACTCCTTGCCTAAAACTTCCTGCATATATGTGTTATTAGGAATACGTATACACACACCCTCTGCCTCCTCTAAACTCACACTTTCCTTTCTTAATTACTCCTACTGTTCACCTTTAAATCACATTTTTTTCTGGCGGGGCTTACCGAATACACTTAACAAAATCGTATATCCCAAACTATACTACATTCTTATTTCTCCTTTTCTTTGTATACTGGAAGTATTTATGACCTTCAGTCCTCTGTAACATTTCCATTTTTTAGATACACATTAAACAATCTCACTCGTCATGCCACTATAACTGATTCTTCTTTCGTCAGAAAACTTACATGACACCTGAGCATCAATTTCAATGTTCACTTTCTTTTAAAATAAGAATAATAATTATCGTGATGATCATGATGGTAAAGGTAATGAGGTAGGGGTAATGATGTAATGCTATTGATGTTATGGTAATGACGTAAAGAAGTAATGGTAATAATGCAATGTTAATGATGTCATGGTATGATTAATGACGTAACGGTAATGACGTAATGCTATTGATGTTATGGTAATGACGTAAAGAAGTAATGGTAATAATGCAATGTTAATGATGTCATGGTATGATTAATGACGTAACGGTAATGACGTAATGCTATTGATGTTATGGTAATGACGTAAAGAAGTAATGGTAATAATGCAATGTTAATGATGTCATGGTATGATTAATGATGTAATGGTAATTATGTCATGAGGTAATGACGTAATGATGTAATTATTTCAACAAAAACGTTTAAGATATTAAAGGGAAAATAAATGTTTGTGTAGGTTTACAAACTCCGCAGTATTGAAATTATTCAACGTTTGACAGATCATTAATTTGGCGTTTTTCAACCTCGTCAAGAGACGTGAACAAAAAAATACCGGAGGCCTGTTTTTCACTGGTAAACAAGTTAATATTCAGACAGTCCTCTTTACTCGTGACAAAAAGTCCGGAAATGACAAATGTTTGATATCAGGACTATTTTCTAGTATTCTGGTACTTTTGCGAAAAGCGTTTTCATTGTAACTACTGAAGATTTCAATAAATTATGAAAGAACGAGGTGGACAGTACTCTCCATGGCAGTCCTACACAAGTCTGTTGACTGTCTCCTTCGGGACTACTGGTGTGGCGAGGAAATTGAGCGTTGTGACCATATCTATATATTTGTTTATCTAATTATTTACATATCTATATTTAAGAGTCGTGGAGCCTGATAGATAATTAAATAGAAACTAAATGAATAGATAAATAAAAAAGTACAAATTTTGATAAATAATTCTATTGATTGATTCCGTAATCATATTGTATAGATGTATGACTAGATTGAATCAGATAAATAAGCTGTTCAGTAGATTATAGAATAATGTAAGCAAAAATGAACAAATCAATAAATAAACAACTATATGAATGTACGAGTATGAGTATCTACATAACTATATACTGATAAGTGCGAAGTAAATTTACAAAAATATATACAAGCAAATTAAAAAAAATATATATACTATATATATACATTATATACACATATATATACATATATACATATATATATACATATATACATATATATATATACACATATATGTATATACATATACACATATATACACATATAATACATATATATACATATTATATTATATATATATATATATATATATATATATATATATATATATAAGCAAACAGGTAGACTAGAAAAGAGAAATGGTTGGAGGCGTTTGAATACAATGTCTTTTATTGAACGTATTGCAATTTAATTGTTGAAGTTTTTGCACTTCTTTTCGTAAACATTTGTTCAAACGAACCTTGAATTTAATTTGAACTACAAACTTGGCCAAATCTCGGAAAGAGAAAAGGTTTTTCACTCGAGTCGAGATTAAAACAGGGATTTGACGATAAATCCCTTTGGAGCAAAGTGAAGGGGAGGAGGAGGGGAGGAGAGGAGGGGAGGAGAGGAGGAGAGGAGGGGAGGAGGAGAGGAGGGGAGGAGGAGAGGAGGGGAGGAGAGGAGGGGAGGAGGAGGAGAGGAGGAGGAGAGGAGGGGAGGAGGAGGAGAGGAGGGGAGAAGGAGGAAGGGGAGGAGGGGAGGAGGAGGAGAGGAGGGGAGAGAAGGAGGAGGGGAGGAGGAGGAGTGGAGGAGAAGGAGGAAGTTGGGGTGGAGGAGAGGTGGAGGTGGGAGAAGGAGAGGAGGAGGGTAGGAGGTGGATGTGGAAGTGGAGATGAGGTGGTGGTTGTTTTGGTTTAAAAAATGGTGGTGGTGGAAGAGATGATGGAGGTTGAAAAAGTGCTGATGGAGGAAATGATGGTGATAGAAGAGGTGGAAAAGGTGGAGGTAAAGCTAGGGGAAGGGGAGGAGGTTGATAAGGAGGAGGAGGAGGAATAAGAGGAGGAGGAGGAGGAATAAGAGGAGGAGGAGGAGGAGGATGAGGGGCTGAGTGAAGGGGGAAATAGAGACGAAGAAAATAGATGTGCCACTACTCTTTGATAGTTAATTGTAATGGTCTACCATTGCGCTCTACTATTGGTAGTTTAATCTACACAGAAGGACCAATGACAGGTAGTTACTAACAGTGGTCCTGTAAGATGGACAACTGAAAGAATAATTTCCCTGTTGACCAATTCCTACAGCCGTCAACAGACTCATGTCTTACTGGATGTGCAGCCCCGAGTGTCTGGCAGTCGGTCTCTGGACAGGGCCCAAGAACTCAAATCATTTCAACAAAATTTCCTCAAATATTTCACATAAGAGGAGCTGATGAGGACGATTGTTTCCTTCTTGTTACGTTTTTTCAGTTGGAGACAAAGAAAGTTACATATTAGAACAACAGAGATAGCTCTCAAGTTCCATTAAGAATATACTAAACGCCACTTCTTCTATGTAATCCAGCACTGGAAGCCCATAATTCTGAGGTTAATTCTGAAGTTCTTCTGGGTACGTCTTTAGAAACATCAAGTGACACAATTCTGGCAACCTCCGTGGTCATCGTCTCAGATAAAGACACAACTAAGAAACTGAACTATTTCCTTACCCTATATGTTACCGGGACCTACAGTGTCGCCTCAGCGTCTAATTTCCTAGAAGTTTTCCTTGTTTTCCTACCTGCCAAAGATGTCTTCATCGCTTCGTTAGATACTGAAAGTTTGTTTGCAGATATTCCTGTGGACTGTACCATTTATTAATTTATTTTCTATTTATTTATTCATCTATTTATTCATTTATTTATTTATTTATTTTTTTTTTTTTTTTGTGTACCTCTACTTTGGTATCATACCTCTCAAAACCCCCGAAAATAGCCAGAAGGCGCTGCTAGAGTTTTTTTTTTTTCAAAAGTAGTTCCCTTCATCTGCATTAACGGAGAGATGTATAAACAAACCGACAGTGTAGTAATGAGCAGCTCTCTAGGAGTGCTGTTTACTAATTTCTACATGGATACCATTAAAAGAGAGCTTCCAGCAGAGGCCCGCACCCTCTCTCTGTACTCTCCCTACGTAGACATTTTTGTACGAGTAAAAGAATCTGAATGAACTGCAAGATTTGAAGAATAGCTTCATTGCAGTCTTTGGATTTAACTTCACTTACGAAGAATCCTGTGCTGGACGACTCCCTTTCCTTTGGGTCCTCATCACAGCGCAAGAACCGGGCTTCGTGAAGACTGTGTAGAGCAATGGTTCTTAACCCCTGGGTCGCGACCCAAATTTGGGTCGCCAAGCCATTTTATTGGGTCGCTAAGGGTTTGCAGAAAATAATTATTTTCCCACTACAAATATATTATAATTATATACTGTAATAATTAAAATACATGATGCCTAGTTTTAGGATTCTAAGCAGACCATGATTAAATAAAAACTCCAAAGCAGAAAATTTATTTGAAGTGTTTTGAAATTTCAATGTATATCTATGTAGGCTTGGGTCGCGATGCTTGATTTGTGCAAAATTTTGGGTCGCTGCCAAAAAAGGTTAAGAACCACTGGTGTAGAGTCTACACAGTCTTCAGGAAGCCCGGTTCTTGCGCGGTGATGAAAGTCCCCGTTGAGAATGCCTGGTGTAGACCAAGAGTTGACAAACACTGGGTTCTGTCTGAACGGGAGCAGTTAGCGCCCTATACGTTTTTTACTCTCCATCTTCGGCGATGACGTTAATAGGACCCTTTTCCATTAGTCCTCCTAGGTATAAATCCATCGATGATTGAAAAGGTTTTGCTCAAGTGGTCGACAATGTGTGCGCCAATTCTGACGTATCTCAAATGAAATATAGAGGGTTTTGAAGAAATTCTGTGGAGACAACGACGCACCAAACTGTGGTAGCTCCATCTATATATACTATAAGAATCACATGTCTATTGATTAGATAACAGATGATAGAATATAGATGACAAAATGTGTAACCCAATGCCCCCGCAAAAAAACGCTAAAAGACTGAAGAATATAGCCCAGTTAATAATATACAACCACCCTAACACCACCAGACCACTACCACTGGAGAACCACCAAAAGAGTACCACCACTAGAATACCACCATAACCCTATCAGAACACCAGAACTCCACAAGAACACCACGAGAACACCATTATAGGATCACCATGACACCAACAAAATCAACATGACCCTTAACATGTCATATTACCAGAGCAATCGATTCATTAAATCGCATTATAGCTCATCACACAACAGTCTGTTAACAAGAAAAGATCTAAACCTAAATGCAACTATAAATAGACAAGAAACAAGATCCTCGTAGGTTATTATCCCTGGAAGCCCTGTACATCCAGGCTAAACAACCAACCATAAACATCCAGGTTGTAGATCTTCAAGTCTTGCCATCCATGAATCGGCTAGTATCAAAACGACCACCGAGCACCACCGCGCTAGCTCTAGCCAATCAGAATCAACTCCATCCCCCGGAGCCAATCAGCGTTGATCACATCTCACAAACACTCTGGTGGGGAACTGGACGGGTTAGAACCCTGTGTTACTTGGAATAAAAAGCCGTGTTTCTGATTACATTTCCCATCTTATTTGATTAAGATTTTTTATTCTAAATGAACACAGGGTTCTGACTTGTCCAGTTCCCCACCAGTCACCAAACACTTTCCTTTGTTAATTCAGTTACAACATGACTTTTCCTTGTCCAGTTATCATGCATCTCCGAGGTTTGTCTTGCTTACATAGCCTTTCTGTGCAAAATTTACTTTTGTTTATGTGTTCACAATATTGATACCCGTTTGTACGCTTGACCATCCAACCCTTCATAGAGTACACTTTGTCCTCCATCTTGGTGTGGTTGCTCGGATACTTCCTCATTTTCAGAATTTTGCTTCTTTGTTTTTATCTAAAAAAATTATTGCAATTTTCTTTATGTTAACTTTTTGCATGTTAAACTGTACACGTTTGACAATTTGTCATGTTTAATGATGTGTGATTGCCTCAAAGGTCCTCTCCCAGTTACAGTTACACCCCGGACCACAGAGAATTCAGTTCACAGTATGTAACTATTACACCCCAGAAGACGATTCCTGGACGGAAATCGAAACGCCAGGCATAATAAATCCTTTGAATTGAGTTTACTTTTTCTCCGATACACACACACACACACACACACACACACACACACCCACACACAAATATATATATATATATATATATATATATATATTATATATATTTATATATATATATATATTATATACTAGCGAATTTCTCACATATATAGATATATAGATGGTCAACCTGTCATTATTCACAATGCATTACTATCGTATTAAACTGGCAAATTATCTAGTTCCCTGCAGTGGAGGGCTCGAAGAATTTCATTCTGGCTCGTACCAGGCGCATCTATTCATCTTTGGGGGCACCACTGAACCAAAGGGATTACAGGAGATTTGAGAGAGAGGAAAGGCAAAGTGTGTTCTTCGGAAGCTGAAACCCCTATGTGCCCTGAATCCTGTGTCGAAATCCTGTCCCTAAATCCTATCCCCGAGGCCCAGGACAATTTGTATCTGTCATCTCGCGTCCCCTTCCTGGGTGAAGATGTGTCACAAACCTCGCTTTTTCTTTGCGGATTTTACTATTGTCATTTTTATGTTGCTGCTATAAGTGGCAACGTGGAGCTAACAATAAGGAGATTATTTGAGTGTGGTGGTTCTGTATATTACACATGGGACAGCTGACAACCAGCGACTGCTAACCTCCTTTCCCTCCTACGCTTCCTACCTGACTAATACAACACAGACAATAACTCGCTGCTTCTTCCCAGAGAGATCAATGGAAGAGCCTGAGGACTATTCCCAATCGCTGTAGAGTTCCTCATCATCAATGGGAAGCATATATAGAAGTGAGAGTCATTTCAATTAAACGCTGACGCCATTCCCCGCCGTTTCTTCGAGCAAGCTCTCATGCAGTCACCCTTTCTATTCCTAACAGTTCTCGAATGGACCAGTCGACTTGTTCCAGGCCCGAGTCCTCCGGTCGTCCCCTTTGTTTCTTCCATCGAGAGTTGTCTCCTGTGGGCGAATGAGATCATCGTCAGGGAAGTGTGCCACATCCTCATCAAGCCGGAGTTGATGTTTACGAATGATGCTGCCAACATGTCTTAACCAAATCTCACGGAGCAATCTTTGATTTGATGCAAAGTCATTTTCAGGAAAATCATACAATTCTTCGTCAACACTGCACCAAAAACGTGGAGAGGAGATTTGGAGATTTCGATCTTAGACATATATAAGTATCGACAACGGCATAAAAAAAAAGAGAAAAAAAAAAAAAAGTCCACAAGACTATAAATTAAACGGAGCAAGTGGGTCTGCCCCACACCTATCATACCTCTAACTTCCTTCCATTTCGTTCTTTCCTTCCACTAAACCCCCAATCCCCCCTCCCTCCCTCTCCTCCATCTTATCTATCCTGCCCTCTAACTAAAAAACTCTAACTGAGCGAGTCCAGAAGAGCATAGGCCATACTAACCCTTTGAAGGACCTCCTGTCATGAATCGATACTATTATGAACTAAACTACCAAGGTATACAAGATTTCCCAGAACCTCAATGTCTTTGCCACACGCATGGACCAAATGAACGGTATCATACAGGAAGCTCCCAATCACGTTGACTTTGGTCTTGGTCTCTAAGAGACCTGCAGACCAGCGGTCTCACCTCTCTCTAAAGCAGTGGTTCTTAATCTGTGGGGAATGGCGGAGTTGCCAAGTGGGGAAAAAAAATTAAGGGCCGTAAAATGGAACAAAAAAGCAAAGCGTATATTTACGTACTAAACACTGCATGGGTTAAAATCGAATTTGTCAAAGACCGATGCTGTGGTGGGAAATGGAGAGTTGGCTCACTAAAAAGTGGGGAATTGGAGAAAAAAAGGTTAAGAACCCCTGCTCTAAAGTGACTCGAAGTCTTTCATCGACTTCGCAAGAAGTACGGCAAAGACGAAATCGGTGACCTTGATGTTGTCAATGGATCCTACGTGATGTCGGGGCGAGAGGACACCCCAGCCTCACTCCTGAATTAATGGGAAAGAAGTCTGAGACTCCTCCTCTGCACTTCATAGTACTCTCTGCCCCACAGTATAGGTCAGATATAAGGTCAGTGATCCTCGCAAGAATCCTACGAACCTGCAAAAGATCCCAAATCACTCCCACAATGCGTTGCATCAAACGTAGGTTGCAGGCAACCCATGCTGAACCCTAAAACGGCGTTCCAGAAGATCAGTTTTTGAGTTAATGGACGTGAATTCAGACAACACAGACCTCTGAATCTTTAGCAGATGGGTGGGAAACGTTCTGTCGTCGTGGTTGTTGCCTTTGTTATTGATAATGTAATGCAGTTGCTGCTACTTTTGTCGTTGTTATTATCGTCGTTGTCGTCATCGTTGTTTTTTCTACCATCGATGGTAATGTCATTGTCATCGTCGTTGTTGTTACTAATGTTTTTGCTGCTGTTGTTGTTTTCAACGTGGTTACTGTTGTTGTTTTTGTTTTCACTGCCGTTGTTGTTGGTATTGTCGTCGTTGTTGTTTTTTAACTTAATCATCATCATCATTATCATCGTCACCGTTGTTGTTGTTGTTACTGTTGTTGCTTTTGTTTTCGCTGTCGTTGTTGTTGTTACTGTCGTCGTTGTCGTTTTTAACTTCGTCGTCACCGTTGTTGTTATTGTTACTTTAGTTGCTTTTGTTTTCGCTGTCGTTTTTATTGTTAATATCGTCGTTGTCGTTTTTAACGTCGTTGTCACCGTTGTTGTTATCGTTACTGTTGTCGATTTGCTGCTATCGTTGTTGTTGTTGTTGTTAATATCGTCGTTGTCGTTTTTAACGTCGTTGTCACCGTTGTTGTTATCGTTACTGTTGTCGATTTGCTGCTATCGTTCTTACTTATGTCACTGTTGATACATTTTGTCGAGGAACTTTGGAGCGACGTACAGCATCATGACCATTTGCGAATTACAGAACTTTTTCATCACGACTACGCTCACGCCTTGCTTATCTCACACACTCACTTCCCTCTCCCTCTCCCTCTCCCACCTTACTACTCTCCCAGCCCACCTCTCCAACAATCCCATCTGTCTTGCAGCCTCTACTTCTTTCCTCTTCCTTCATTTCTCCCAACCTCACTCCTCTTCCACCCTCATCTCTCTCCTATTTCCAGCTCTCTTCCATCCCTCTTTTCCACAGCCTCTCTCTCTCCCACCACCTCTCTCCCATCCCACTCTCTTTCCTACTTCTCTCCCTTACCTACCTCTCTCTCTTCTCTACCTCTCTCCCTTACCTCTATCCTTCCCCTACCTCTGTTCCTCCCTCACCTCACTCCCTTCCCTAGCTCTTTTCATTCTCTATCTTTCTTCCTTTCCAAAGTCTTTCCCCTCTCTTGCCTCTCACTCTTCCCTCTCTTTTCCATCCGACCTCTCTCCCATCCTATCTTTGCTCACCCTGTTTCCTTTCCCGCCCTACCTCTCTTCCTGCCTATCTCTCACCATTACCTCCCTTGCCCTATCTCTCTAACTTACCTTTTGCTTGCCTTGCCTCGTTTCTTTAACTTTACCTCTACCTACGCCTTATTTTACTTTCTTGCCTCCTTCGCTACTATAGCTTTCGCTCGCGCCAACTTCATCTCTCTCTCTCTCTCTCTCTCTCTCTCTCTCTCTCTCTCTCTCTCTCTCTTTTCTCCAAACCAGGCCTTTCCCTCCTATCCTCCTCTCCTATCCCCCTTCTCCATCCCATTCTCCCTCCTTCCTATCCTATTTTCTCTTTCATCCCGTCCTATTGATTTCACCTGTATGATTAAATCATGCATTTAATTTTCAATTTATCAAATATACACGGCAAACGTTGGATCCATTCTGTCATCCGTGGGTAGTCCAGAGATGTCGGTTAACTTTGTGTATGTATGTGTGTGTGTGTGTGTGTGTGTGTGTGTGTGTGTGTGTGTGTGTGTGTGTGTGTGTGTGTGTGTGTGTGTGTGTGTGTGTGTGTGTGTGTGTGTGTGTGTGTGTGTGTGTGTGTGTGTGTGTGTGTGTGTGTGTGTGTGTGTGTACGTGTTGTGTGTGTGTGTGTGTGTGTGTGTGTGTGTGCGTGTGTGTGTGTGTGTGTGTGTGTGTGTGCATGTGCGAGTATGTGTATAGTTGTACGTGTGTGTGTGTGTATGTGTGTGTATGTGTGTATGTGTGTGTGTGTGTGTGTGTGTGTGTGTGTGTGTGTGTGTGTGTGTGTGTGTGTGTGTGTGTGTGTGTGTGTGTGTGTGTGTCTGTCCGTTTTATGTATTCTCTACTCAATACACGAGTTATTCTTTTATAACTAGCTCAGCTGCTTTGTGTCTGTCCACATCCCTCTCATGAACCCCCTCTCCTTTACCTCTCCATCTATCCCCTTTCTCTCTCTTCCTCCATCTCTCTGTTCCCCCTCTCATTTTTCCCGCTCTCTCTGTCCCTCCTCTCCCTCTCTCTCTTTCTCTCTCTTTTCCCCCCACCCTTTCTCTCCTCCCCAAAACTCAACCTCTCTTTCTCTCTCTCTCTCTATCCTCACCTTCTCTCTTACCCCATTTCTCTCATCTCCTCTCTCGCCCACTCCCTTCGTCTCCATATTCCCAACTCCCCTTCTCCCTATTTCTCCCCCCCCGCACTCACCGTATCCAAGAAAAAAATGCAGACACACACACACACACACACACACACACACACACACACACACACACATACAAAAAAAAAAAAAAACTCGATAAACAGGGGGCGGGGGGGTGGGAGTGGGTTGATACTCCTGGCCGGGGCACAATGGACTCCTTGAGGTACGATCGCCTGCAACCCGATGTCTTGCTCTACTTTATATGGCATTACGTCTGCGGTCAGAGGCGCGCCCGCACAAAGGAGACCCTCTTTACTTGCGCCGCTCCTTCTTGTCATCCCTCCAGTCCCGGCCCGCTACCTCTTGTCGACTTCGAGTCTGAGGTTATTAATCGTTCGCTTCTTTTCATTATGATAATATTTCCCTCAGGGGGTATAAGGGGGATGCGGACATAGCTACTCTGGTTAAAGTGTGTACGTGTGTGTGTGTGTGTGTGTGTGTGTGTGTGTGTGTGTGTGTGTGTGTGTGTGTGTGTGTGTGTGTGTGTGTGTGTGTGTGTGTGTGTGTGTGTGTGTGTGTGTGTGTGTGTGTGTGTGTGTGTGTGTGTGTGTGTGTGTGTGTGTGTGTATTCACTTGGTCTTTCACTTGGTCTTTTGGATCACGTGTTCGACTCGTGATCGACAGCTATTTCCCTCCTGGAAGAGAGCTCAGAGCTCGTAGGTCCGATCAATGGGTAATGCTATGACCTTTCACACACACACACCCCCAACTCCCCGCCCACGAGAGTCAGAGTAACGACCCGAAGCGCAGCTGTACCGAAATTAATTTCGGCCCTGGGCAGGATTCGAACCAAGCACTACGCGCACCACCATGCTAGTAGTTCATCGTTCTTCCAACTGCGCCACCGAGTGTGTGTGTGTGTGTGTGTGTGTGTGTGTGTGTGTGTGTGTGTGTGTGTGTGTGTGCGTGTGTGTATGTGTGTGTGTGTGTGCGTGTGTGTGTAAGCACGTGTATGTATGTCTCTGTCTATTTCCGTATCTATTCCTGTCTTTGCCTTTCTATATATCTACTCGTATCTATCTCTCTATCTATTCCCCTATCTATTTCTATCTGTCTCTGTCTACTTTCTATATATCTACTCGTACTTATCTCTCTCTCCCTATCTATTTACCTCAGTATCTCTTTATTTCTGTCTCTCTTTGCCTTTTTGTATATCTGCCTATCTCTCTCTCTATCTCTCTTATCTCTCACATCTCTCCTATCTCTCTCACATCTCTCCTATCTCTCTCGCATCTCTCCTATCTCTCTCACATCTCTCCTATCTCTCTCACATCCCTATCTCTCTCACATCCCTATCTCTCTCACATCTCTCCTATCTCTCTCGCTTTGCTCTCTCGACCGCTTCCTCCGTTATGTAACCTTCATTACATCTCCTTTACCACCTGTGCGACTTCCCCCCCCCCCCTTTGGTTGGCGCCACTTCTTGTCCCCAAGGAGGAGAGAAACAGTGGCTATTGTTGGAAAAAAATTATTCTCGCTCGTTTGTCTCGCTCTCTTTGTCGGTTTTCACTCTCGATTTCTCTCTTTTTCTCTTCCTTTCTCTCCCTATTTTCTCCCTTTCTTTCTCTTTCTACGTTTCTTTTTCTCTGGTTTTCTCTTTTTGTTTTTTATCTTTCTCTTCCTTTCTCTTTGTCTCGTTCCTCTTTTCATTCTTCTTTCTCTTTGTCTCTATTGGTTCTCTGGCTTTATCGTCTCTCTTTTCACTCTCGTTTAACTCTTTTTTTTCCCCTAGGCTGTATTTCTCTGGCTTCTCTTTTCTCTTATTTCTATCGCTTCTTACTCGCTCTAGCTTTTCTCTCTCTCACTTCTCTATCTCTTTCTTGTCTCTCTGGCTTCTCTTTTCTCTTACTTCTATCGTTTCTTACTTGCTCTAGCTTCTCTCTCTCTCTCCCTCTTCTCTCTCTCTCTCTCTCTCTCTCTCTCTCTCTCTCTCTCTCTCTCTTTCTCTCTTAATTCTCTATCTCTTTCTTGTCTCTCTGGCTTCTTTTTTCTCTTCTATCGCTTCTTACTCGCTCTAGCTTCTCTCTCTCTCTCTCTCCCTCTCTCTCTCTTACTTCTCCATCTCTTCCTTGTCTCTCACTTCTCTCACCGAATTCTTTCTCTTGCATTTCTCTCTTGCATTTCTCTCTTTCTTGCTTTTTTTCTCTCGTTTTACTCTTTTTTTCTTCTGCTTCCGTGTACTGCACGCTTGAATGTGTATAAATGGGAATGGTTAGGTAGGGACAGAGTAGAGATTGAGGGGCCCTGCTCTCTTAAAGGTGTACTAATTAGCCTCGCGCGGGGTGGGAAGTAGGAAGGAAACTACCTCGTCCTCCTCCTCCCTTTCCTCCTCCTCCATCACCTCCTTCACCTCTTTCTCGTCCTCCTCCCCCTTTTCCTCCTCCTCCTCCATCACCTCCTTCTCCTCCTCCACCTCTTTCTTGTCCTCCTCCTCATTTTCCTCCTCCACCTCTTCCTCGTTCTCCTCCTCCTCCTTTTCCTCCTCCTTCACCTCTTTCTCGTCCTCCTCCCCCTTTCCTCCTCCTCCTCCTCCTCCACCTCTTTCTCGTCCTTCTCCTCCTCCTCCACCTCTTCCTCGTCCTCCTCCTCCATCACCTCCTTCTCCTCCTCCACCTCTTTCTTGTCCTCCTCCTCCTTTTCCTCCTTTTTCATCACCTCCTTCTCCTCCTTCACCTCTTTCTCGTCATCCTCCTCCTCCTCCACCTCTTTCTCATCCTCATCCTCCTTTTCCTCCTCATCCTCAATCACCTCCATCTCTTTCTCGTCCTCCTTCTTCATCATCTCCTTCTCCTCCTCCTCCTCCTCCACCTCTTTCTCGTCCTCCTCCTCCTTTTCCTCCTCCTCCATCACCTTCTCCTCCTCCTCCATCACCTTCTCCTCCTCCTCCTCCTCCACCTCCTTCTCCTCCTCCTCTTCCTTCTCCTCTTTCTCCTCCTCTTCCATCACCTCCTCTACCTCTTTCTCCTCCTCCCCCTCCTTCTCTTTGTGATTCTCTTTTTCTACCTAGTTCTGATTCTACTCTTAATTCTGATTCTCCTCTTCCCCTATTTTTTATTCTTCTCCTCCTCCTCCTCCTCTTTTTCTTCCTCCTCTTGCTTTTGTTTTTCCTTCTGCTTTTCCTCTCCCTCCTCCTGTTTTCCTCCTCCTCATGTCTCTCCTACTCTTCCACCTCCTCCTCCTAGTTATCCTTCTACTCTTCCTCCTCTTGCTTCCTCTTTTCCTCCTCTTCTTGTACGTAGACAGTGTCAATATTCTGTTTCTTATTTTCCTTTTCTTGTCGTATATCAAAGGTGACACCAATAACAGACTTTATAATGGCGGACGACACACAACCTAATTACGAGAAATATCTATTCCATTCTATGAAAGCTCACTGGTCAAACGGGTTAGGGTGTCGTAACTTGCGACGAAGGTCGAGGGGATGGTGGTTCGAACCCTGCCACCGGCGAAGTTGGACCAAGGGCATGCTTCATTAAATTCCACGCTACAAAGCCCTCTGTACGAGGGACCGTCCTAGCCTCCCAATAGGGGTAGTTTGTGACGTTAAATCATCATCATCATCATCCTGACTAATAACAGATAGCTTGTTCAGATGATTTTTCCTTCCAATGAATAAAATCGCCTGGCGACAGTTAGAACACTAGAATCGTGAAACTCAGAGAAAAGATTAACTTTATCCTGAATTCACTCGAACTGGTAACTCAAGTTTAGTGAAGAGAGCATACAACTCTGACCATAGGTTACCAATCAAGACAAGAACACGAAAAGGGGTTAGTAATCTTTCTAGGAAGGGAGTGATTTGGTCCTAGATAAGACTTGAACTTAGTCACCGGTGATCAAGACCCATAACGGTGTAATGAAATCGTCTGGCGAGGCATAAAGAGACAGAAAATGTAAGATGAAATTAAATTAGCCTCTCGACATCTAATTCTATTTTTTTTTTTTTTTTTTTTATTAAATCACTCGGGATGAGCAAAAATGAATTAGTAAACGAATAAATAGATTAATTCATAAATATATAAACAAATAAATAAATAAATATGAAAATAAGTAGATCGGTAAAAATAGATAGATAAGTTGGTTAATTGATCAATTAACTAGTAAATAATAGAAAAGTTAACAAAAATAGATACAAAGTTCATTGAGACGGGAACCTGCTTGATGGGGACTGGATTGTGTGAAAACAGCTGAAAATTTCAACCACTCACTCGTACACAGCCAGTTAATAGTCAACTTTATTTCGTTAGAGAGTTGATCTAGATACAATAGATGTCTAAAATTGTGTGACAAATTATATTTGTAACAGGTACAGGGCGTATTTATAGATTCGGGGCGAGAAAGGGCAATCAACCTAACAGTTTGGATAACTAGATAACTAGGTTACGTTAAACCGGTATGAGCCATTATTGGCTACGAGGTAATCCCCTTCCATACCGTGTGGCACTTTTCCCTTTATTCTGTTTATCGCCGTGTGATTTTATTCATTTCTGGGGGCATCATTTAGTGAGCATTTTTAGTTGATCTATTTATACAATTCTAGTTCAATTCATATGTTTTATTTTTTATTACTATTTCTTTGTGTGATTCACCATGGTCTTGGATCATGTGTTAGACTCGTGATCGACAGCTATTTCTCTCCCGGAAGAAAGCTCAGAGCTCATATGACCGATGGTGTGTGTGTGTGTGTGTGTGTGTGTGTGTGTGTGTGTGTGTGTGTGTGTGTGTGTGTGTGTGTGTGTGTGTGTGTGTGTGTGTGTGTGTGTGTGTGTGTGTGTGTGGTTGGTCTGGCTAAAGCCAATATAATATATTTCTCTCCTTAGTACCTACTAGGCACCCACGGGTTTTCCATTATGACGTATTTTTATACATCCCTAAAAAAAAAAAAAAAAAAAAAAAAAAAGGATAGATGGACCTAGAAAGTGTAACATGGAGCTGGAGGCGATGTCAATTTTCTATATCTAGAAAAACGCCAGCGAAAATTGATGAAAAAAAAGTCGACGGGGAGTCCAGGTATAAGCCATCGTTGCATACAAGCTGGCTATGTTATTGGGAAAAACGTATCCCAATTTTTTTTTAAGAAAAATAGAGAGAAAAAGAAAAAGAAAAAGAAACTAGTATAGGTGGCTCTAGAGCGTGTAACAGGGACGCAAAATCGAAGAAAATTTTCGTTATTTCCAGCAACAGGTCAGAAGAAAAAAAAGAAAAAAGAAAAAAAAAGAAAAAAGAAAAAGAAAGAAAAATCAATGTATAATATACCATGGGGCCAGACGAGCGCAGCTCTCCCAACTCAGAAGAAGAAGAAGAAGAAAAAAAAAAAAAAAAAAAAATCAATGTATAATATACCATGGGACCAGACGAGCGCGGCTCTCCCAACGGATCAAAGATTCAGGAGAGAAACCATGGCGACAAGAAAAACGTGGAGTGGTCAGGTCAGGTCATGGAAACTTTTCATTTCCATCCCGGCAGACTTGACCTAAGGTCAATTTGAGGTCAGCTAAGGTACATCATGAGGCATATTGGCTTCAGGTCACAGAGCATCTGGGGAGGATTCGGCCTCCTATTGTAGATCTGAGAGTGAGAGGAAGGAGGTAGAATTAAGTACTTTTGAGGAGGTATGCAGATGCAGAGGCAAGAGATCATAAGTTATGTATGCTGGATGTAGAGACAGACGTAGACTAAAGGCTCAATCTCTCGCTAGTGAAAGGATACCACGAGGTTGAACAAAAGAGACTGACAAAAAAAAAAAAAAAAAAAAAAAAAAATGAAAAAAATATAATATATAAATAAATAAATAAATGGATATATAATAATAATAGTAATAATAATAAACAATAATAATAATGATAATTAATGATAACAATAATAACTGATAATATCAATAGTAATAATAATGATAATAATAATAATAATAGTAACAATTAATAATTGATAATAACAATATCAAATGAATAAATAAAATACAAAATAAACAAATAATTAAACAAAAAATAAACAAAAAACAAATACATGAAATAAAATAAGTAGATAAGTGAAGAATTGAATAAATGAATACAATAAAGACAAGTGGACAAATAATAGATAACTAAAAAAAATAGATAAGTAGATAAATTAAATTAAATGACGGAGATAAACAGCCTGACACCTGATGACGTATGCGAGAAGCAAGAGTCTTCAGAAGCGAAACATGTCCCGAAGAAAAAGTCAAAATTTCGAGAAGAGAGACGCTTTCCGAAGAGAAATCGAAGTCCAGAGGTTTTGAACAGAATGGAAGACGCCTTGAGGAGCTCGCGAATGTTTCTCCCTCCTTCGTGACGTCAGACAGGTAATGACATCACTGACAAAAATTGACGTCAGTGATATGTAGATACGTCACTGACAGTTATTGACGTCGCTGATAGGTATTAACGTCACTGACAGGTAATGACGTCACTGATATGTAGAGAAGTCACGGACAGGTATTGACGTCACTGATATATAGTGATGTGTAGGGAGTGACGTCAATGACATGTAATGACATCATAAATGGTACCTTTCCTCCAGTCATTCTTCCTTTCAATACTCCATAGAACCAACGAGAGTCAACATGTAAGGTGTACGTGGGAGAGCATCATCTCCCCATTTGTCCTCAACCCCCTTGCCTGTGGAGGTGCAACCACAGGAGGCTGGCACTCGGTCTCAGAATCAGGCTAAAATTATCTCCATGAATTTCGAGTATTTTTGTCCTCAACTGTTCCATTGAAGATCTGACAACAGGCTGTTCTTTCTCCAGTCCAGTGACCGAAATAGATCCACACTAATAAAACACAAACAATAGTCCAGTCTTTCTTCCAGTCGGCGAAGAAGAACAAGACAATATTTGCAGTTTCCTTTATTTTCTTTGTTTTTTTCTTTCCTTGTGTTTATTACCTATCTTTATTTTCTCCTTCTATTTCCCGTCTTTTTTCTTTTATTTCTGTTCTTTCCCTTTCTATTCTTCCCTTTTTAATTCCTTTCTCCTTTCATTCCTTATTTTCCTTTGTTTTACCCTTCCTGTCCTTTTTTCTTTTCTTTTCCCATCTCCTTTATTCCTACCTTTCTTCCATTCTCGCTCCCTCCCCTCCTCCCTATCTTCCTTCCTCCCTCCCTCGCTTTCCTCCTTCCTCCCTTCCCTGCTTCCTCCCTTCCCTTACATCCTCCCTTCCTCCTATCCTTGCTTCCCTTCTTCCTCCCTTCCCTCCTATCCTCCCTTCCCTCCTATTTTCCCTTCCCTTCTTCCTCCCTTCCCTCCTATCCTTCCTTCCCTTCTTCCTCTCTTCCCTCCAATCCTCCCTCCCCTTCTTCCTCCCTTCCCTCCTATCCTCCCATCCTCTTTTCGTCCCTTCTTCCCTTCCTCCTTTCTCCCTTTCCTGTCTTTCTCCCTTCCTTCTTCTTCTCCTTACTTTCATTCTTCCCTTCCTTCTTTCTTTCTTCCCCCCCTTCTTCGCTCCCTCCTCCTTTCTTCCCTCCCCTCTTCCCTTCCTTCCTCCCTTTATTTTTCCTTTCCTTCAATCCTTCCTCCCTTCTTCCCTTCCCTCTTCCCTCCGTTCTTTCCTTAATTTTTCCTTCATTCTTCTCTATCTTTTACCCTTCTTCCCTCCCTTCCTTCCCTCCTTCCTTCCTTGTCCTTCCCTTTGCCCTCTCTTTCGTCCATACTCTTTCATCCTTCTATTTTTCCTTCCTCCTTCTTTCCTTTCTCCCCATCTTAAACCTTATCTTGCTTCCATTTGTCTCGCGTTTCTCCTTGATTTATCTTTTTTAATTTCTCATTTTCTGTCCATCAGTAACACTACTTAGTCTTATGAGCTTTCCTCCCCCTCCTGGCTAATTTACCTCTGCCCTTCTAATTCACACTACTTGCGTCCCCTTATTTAATGCTGCATACTCCAATTTGCATGCCTTTTCCGTGTTTATGACCGTGGCTTCTATCTACGTTCCCTTGTTTTGTTGACACTACCTTTGAGCTAGGTTATGGTCTTTCTTGATTTAGGGCCGGCCTCTGTGCTTCCAACCCCCCTGACGAACATCGAGAGGAGGTGGAGTGTGGTCAACCTTTCCCGTTGTTTTTCTGTCCATTTTGTCCACACACTGTCTGTCTTTCTGTCTGTCTCTCGCTTTCTGTCTCTCACTCTCGCTCTCTATGTTTCTCGCTTTCTCTATCTCTTCTCGCTTTCTCTATCTCTCTGTCTCTCGCTCTCTCTCTGTGTATCTGTCTGTCTGTTTCTCTAATTCGGTCTCTCGCTCTCTGTGTCTCTTGCTCTCTCTGTCTTTCGATTCCTCTGTCTCGCTCTCGTCCTGTCTCTCTCACTCACTCTCTTTGTTTCTCGCTATCTTTCTGTGTCTCTCTATCCCCATCTCTGTCTCTACCTCTGTCTTTCTGTCTCTAATTCTAAATCTGTCTTTATTTTTCTCGCTATCTCTCCCACCCTCTCTCTCCACGCCCCCTCTCTTTCGCTCTCTCTCTCTCTCTATTACTGTCAATAAAGTTAGAACGAGGCATTGTAATAATAATAAGCGTCGGTTTTCTTTGCGTAAAGTGTATTTTTCTTTTCACTAATGCGTTTTCTCTGCTCAAAACTACTACAATCCTGTTTTTTTTTCTTTTTTCCTGTCATGCATTGGACAAGAAACTACGAACGCTCCTATTGTTTTCTGTATATTAGACTTGAAATAAATTAGACTCGGTTTGTGGTAACCACTTCTACTGATATTGGGTGGAGGATATTCACTTATCATCCCATTCTCACTCAGTGGGAAGTGAGAAACCCTGTTTGGCCAAAGCCAAGTCAGTTGCGGGCCCCCCCCTTTTTTTTTTAGTAGTAGTAGTAGTAGTAGTAGTAGTAGTAGTTACATATAAACGAGTACGAATTTTAACACTTACTTAGTAGTGGTAATTACACATAAATACGTACGAATTTTAACACTTTTTGAAACAGCGTATAGTTATCACCGTAACGCGTTCGGTTCTGCTCTCGTCTCGTTTACATGAAGACCCGAGTTTGATCCCAGATTAGGTCTGGGTGACTAGGTTAACTTTTCGACTTGGAAAGTTGTTTACAACTTTCGTTAATAGAATGCCTACATATTCATTTCAATATACACATTTTCTATAAATTCAGTATATCTGTATCATATCCATCTACCAATTATAATTACTGAATCTAAGTATTTTGGTCTAGTTAAAGACAAGTAACTTATATTCAACTAAGGAGTTGATCTCGATTGATAGATCTTCTATAACACTTGGACTTTTATATTGGTTCCCTTTAGCGGGATAAAATCGCCTGGCGACAACCAAAGGGATTATAAGAGTCGATTTACACACCAAAGGGATCGAGACAGACTTACTGACTCTCACTCTGACTGAATGACTAATTGACTCTCATTCTGACTGAATGACTAATTGACTCATTCTGACTGACTCTCACTCTGACTGAATGACTAATTGACTCATTCTGACTGAATGACAAATTGACTCTCATTTGACTGACTCTCACTGACTGAATGACTAATTGACTCTCATTCTGACTGAATGACAAATTGACTCTCATTCTGACTGAATGACTAATTGACTCAGACTGAATGACTAATTGACTGACTGAATGACTAATTGACTGTGACTGAATGACTAATTGACTCTCATCCTGACTGAATGACTAATTGACTCTAATTCTAACTGACTAAATGCCTCTGACTCTCACTCTGACTGACTAACTGACTCTCACTCTGACTAATTGACTCTCACTGACTGAATGACTAATTGACTCTCACTCTGACTGAATATCACTGTCATACTCACTGACTCACTCTCACTCTGACTATGACTCATTCTGACTCTGACTCGTGCCCTCCATTTGCTAAGCAGGAAACCAACTAGAAAAAAAAAATCACCGGACAGCAACTAGAATTAAATACCTGAATACACAGGTCTGCCCTCAGCCTCGTAGAATTACTTCTCAATTGTTGGAACGAAGATCAAAGCTAAGTTTGACAAATAGAGAGAGCGACGGAACTCGACGAACTTAGTTATTTTCTTGTGTATCATAGTAAAAGGAATACAATAAGATAAACACACAGACAGACACAGACAGACACACACACACACACACACACACACGACTTGACGGCGCAGTGGTAGCGTTCGCGCTGCCAATACGGCGGTCCGGGTTCAAATCCCACCCAGGGCTGAAATAATTTCAGTATCGCTCTCTCTCTCTCTCTCTCTCTTCACTCTCCGTTCCACTTGTCTCACCCCCACCTCCTATATTTCCCTTCCGTATCTTTCCCTCTATCCCTCCCTCCTGTCCCTCCTCCTTACCCTTTCCCTTCTTTACTCCTATCCATACCCCTCTTTCCTACCTCCTGCACCTTCTTACCCTTTCCTCCCTTTCCTTCCTTCTCCACTCTCCCCTCCCTTTACACACTGTCCTCCCTCTTCTTCTTCCCCTCATTCTCTTCCTTCTTCCCCTCTCCACTCCTTCCTCTTCGTCCTATTCCTATCCTTCCCCTACCTCATACCAACCTATCTCCTACCTCTCTCCTCTTCTATCTCTATCCCTACCTCCCCTCCCTCCTATTCCATCACTACTTTCTATCCTTTTCGTCCCTCCTATCCCTCCACGTAGGCCTCCTCGTTGCCTCATTATCCCAGAGCATCTGCCTCCTTTGACTACCTCATTGACTTGGCAAACAGACGCCATTTTTTTTTCCTTTTCCTCTTTCCTCTCCTCATCTCCCTTCCCCCCTCCCCCTTTATCGGGATTGCCTCTTACCCTTTTTTTTTCGAAATTCGTCCGCTCCATGTCTTGTTTCTCTCTCCCTCTGTCTGCCAACTCCAGATTTAACACCTGATCTCCTTATCCCATTTTTATCTAATTTCTTTCTCCGTCTCTCAGTTTTTTTTTCTATTTCTGTTTATTTGTAGTTCTGTTTTTCTCTCTCTAGTCCTGTTTCTTTTTCTTTTTTTCGTTTCTTTTCCTATTTTCTTTTTATCTACCCCTTGCGTTCTCCCACTCTCACTCTCTTTCTCTCTCATTCTCTTCCCTTTGGTCTCTCTCCACCCCTATCTCCTTTCTTTCCCTGTCCCTCTCTTCCCCTGTTCCCTCTTTTCCCCTGTCCCCTCTCATCTTTTTCCCCTTTCATACCCTAACTCTCTCTTCACACCTGTCCCTCTCTTCCCCTGTTCCCTCTTTTCCCCTGTCCCCTCTCATCTTTTTCCCCTTTCATACCCTAACTCTCTCTTCCTCTCTTCGCCTTTCCCCCCTATCCTCTTCTTTCTTTTCTCTTCCTATCTCCGTCTCTTCCTGTAACCTTTGCTTTCTCCATCATTTCCTGTTGATCAGAGTGAGAATCGATCATTCAGAGTGAGAGTCATAGTGTTTGAGTCGTAGGGAGTTGAAACTATAAAACTGATCACAAGAGAACGACAGTGGTTTGCGTTCTCCAAGCGGAAGTTTTTTTTTTTTTTTTTTTTACTTTATGAAACATAAAAAAGAAGGAAGAAGAAGCAAAAGAAAAGGAGGAAGGAAGAAGAAGAAAAAGAAGAAGAAAAAGAACAAGAAAAAGAACAAGATGATTTAGAAGAAAAAAAAGAAGAAAAAGTAAAAGAAGGAGAAGAAGACGACGACTAAGAAGAAGAAAATTAAGAAGAAAAAGAAGAAATGGAAGAATAAGAAGACTAAGAGAAAGAAGATTAAGAAAAAGATGATTAAGAAGAAGAAGAAGAAGACTAAGAGGAAGAAGAAGAAGAAGATTAAGAAAAAGATGATTAAGAAGAAGATTAAGAAGAATAAGATTAAGAAGAAAAATAAGATTAAGAAAAAGAAGTAGAGAAAGAAAAAGAAGTGGAAGAAGTGGAAGAAGAAAAAGAAAAAGAAGAAAAAGAAAAAGAAGAAAAAGAAAAAGAAAAAGAAAAAGAAGAAGAAAAAGAAGAAGAAAATGAAATACCATTGAAGCCTGCAAAACCTCTGAAGAGCCTTCCAGCTGTAAGGGGGTTGGTTTCGATCTCTTCGGTAGAGCTAATGGCCCCCACCTGAGAGCCTTCTGGTAGAACGAAGATGAAGGCAGCTGTCACCCACTATTAACTCTCATATGTTAATAGATAGATATATGAATGAATGAATGAATGAATACGTAAATAAATAATAGATAAATAGATGAATATATAAACAAGACTAAATAGATAAATAGATGAATATATAAACAAGACTAAATAGATAAATGAATTAGATAAAAGAATATAAATAAACAAACAAATAAAGATTCAAACAAATAAACAAATACAAAAAAATATATAGTAAACAATAAAGAAGGAAAAGATTGCTGAAAATGATAAGAGATCCTAAGACCGGCCATGAGACGGAGTGCCAGCCTCTCGGGGTTGAACCTCCATACATAGATGAAGATATTAATGGAATATGAAATAGATCGGTGTGACGATAATACTCTCCGACGTCCGTCTCGCAAGGCCATTTTTTTTTTTTTTTTTTTTTTAAGATTTGATTCTTGTCGAAAATGCAGTACTTCCCATTACAGAGCACCTTTACGCGACTCCATGTGTGGGAGGAATGTCTATGACTACCCAGAAAAATGTATGCTAAAAGATATAATAATTAACCCATCCTAACCTTACTAACTTACCGTCTTTTGTAAAGAGAGACAAAAGTGGCGCGCTAACAAACGAAACAGAGTCGTGTGAATTTTCTTTTCTCGAAAAATTGTAAATTATATATTTTCAGCAGAGCTCAGACCTCAAAATACCTTAATCTCGAAAGAAAAGGAAAAAAGCGAGATAAAAGCAAAGTTACAGTGAAAAAGTCTTTACGGCACGAGATTAAATATTTACCGTTTTTCTTGGTTTGAATGCTTGCATCGCGTAGCAATTGTTACATTGTATTCACAGAAAAGTACAATGTCAAAGAACGCCGCCAGGAAGCTGTTTGCTCTCTACAAGAGACGCACATAATAATGAAAATAATAATAATGAAAATGAAAATAATAGTAATGAAAATAATAATAATGACAATGAAAATTATAATAATAATGAAAATGAAAACAACAACAATAACAACAACACAAGCATAATAGAAAGCAAACTGAAATAGTTTTTATCATTACTATCATTGTTGTTATTACTATTATCATATCTTTTTCAATCTTATCCAACTCATATAAATTGATCAACGAGTCTCTTAGGCTTTTGCAGATACTTGATCTATTATATTTAACCTAGTTACCGCCAGGTAACTTTATTCCACTTTGGAGAACCGCTCAACAAATCAAAGAGTTATATCTACCACTGTGACCCCTGTAATGTCCATCTTATTTATTCTGGTTGCCGTCAGGCGATTTTATTCAATCGAGCGAGCCCCCTCAACACATATTTCTGATGTTTCCAGCCCGCATTTCTCCAAATTTTGGATTTTGAATTCATCTCTTTTCAAAATTTTCTCAAAACTAGTTCGTTAACCTTCTTTAGGCACTTTCATCTAATCTCTTATAACACATCCTCAGTAGCAAAAGGGGGTTTAGTCCATACCTACTAACCCCATCCACATGGGGTTATTTGTAGCAAAGAGGTGGCGTAATTGGCAACATGGAGGTCTCGCATTTGCTTAGTTGTAGGTTCGAATCCCGCACTCCTCTTCGATTCCCAGCCGGTGACCAACAGTCTAATTGCACAGGGAAGAGGTGACAGCTTCGGCCACAGCTACTCAGCGCCTCCTGGCGTAGGCTCCCCACCTTCTTCTTATCTGCTTTCTCTCACTCCTACCATCTCCACAACATTACTCTCATTTTCCTCCTTTCCCTCTCCATCTCTTTATCTCCACAATTCATCTCCCCACTCCAGTCTCACCCCTCTCCAACATTTCCTAATCTCCTAGATATCCTTCCTTCCCTTATCCCCACTTCCTCCACTCCTATGTCCTATTTTCCTATTGTCCTTCCATCATTTACCTGAACGCCTACTCCATTCATTCATTCGCTGTGCAAACCCCCTTCACTTCTTATTGCCTTCCCACCGGCTCCTTGAAATCTCCCTCATCTTCCATCAGTGTCCCTACTCAAACCATTTCTATTTTCGCTCCCATCCTAATTTCACCCCTCCCTCTCATAGTTCCCCATGCAATTTTCAATCTTTTTTGTTACCCTTCCCACCTACTGAAGGGAACTTCCCTACCCGTTCACCTATCCGCCACATCCTTAACTTCCCACTTTCTTTTTTCTTTAACTTCCTTCTCTCACTTCTATCCTCGTAATTTCAGAAGGCTGGTGATGATATATATATATATATATATATATATATATATATATATAAATAATCTTAAAAAATATATATATATATATATATATATATATATATATATATATATATATATATATATATATATATACACACACACACACACATTATATATATATATATATATATATATATATATATATATATATATATATATGCTCACCTGTCGATACGGATTTGAGTCGAACTGCTACCTGTGGCTATTGATAAGGCAGCCCAATCTTCTCTTGGTGGAAGTTCTTCACTTTATCATAACTTTCGCAACCGATATAACGGACATAACCGTCATCGTTTTCAAAACCGTAGGCGTCAACCAACCATTCATGAAAAAAAAACAGACTGATCATACTTTACCCCAATCACGAGTCACTTCCCATGCCAATCTCACCTTAACTTCTAGTCTTCTAAATGACGGTAACAAACTGTTTATTTTCTTATTTTTACTTTCATTTATTCACGCATTTATTTATTCACCTATTTCTATCCTATTTATTTCTATTTATTATTTTTTTACATTGTATCTAGTTGATGGAAAAAGATGTGGAAACTGGAAAAAATCTAATGAGCTTTCAGAATAAACATCTTTAATCAGCGAATTACTTCGGATATTCCTTACCTATCGCCAATCGATGTCATTCAACTCGCGAAGATAAGTCCCAAGTCCAGCACGTGGTCCAAAGACCAAGGTAAACACACACACACACACACACACACACGCATACACACACACACACACACACACACACACACACACACACACACGCATATACACACACACACATATACACACACACACACACGCATACACACACACACACACACACACGCATATACACACACACACACACGCATATATATATTATATATATATATATATATGTATTATATATATATATATATATGTATTATATATATATATATATATATATAATTATATATATATATATATATTACTTTTTCCTAACACCACACGATACAAGTTTCCAAATAATTATGCTATATATTCAAACTACCTACCTCCCTTCTTTGACTCCGTCTCTTCTTATTCCCTACCACCACCACCACCACCAAAAAAAAAAAAAAAAAAAAAACGCCAGAAGGAATCATTTGTGGTACAACTCACCATACCACTACCACGTAGTGGGAAGTGAGAAACCCCTTGTTTGGCAAAGCCCTGCCAGTTGATTCAAACTTTTTTTTCTATCCGACGTTGGATCGCCTCCCTGCATGGCCAGGTCTGTCAGGAAGTAGCACAGGAAGCCCGCAGTGAGCCTCAAGATTCAAACTCATGACTACCTGTTTACGAGTTTAAGACGGCATTCACCGGACTACGCGGTCTATATGTGGTAAAAAAAAAAAAACCTAAATGGGGCTGAAAGTGGAGTCAAAGGATTTCCCCTTTCTGTAATTTTCTCCCAAGAGTCAAAGCATATTTTGACAAGGCCACCGTTGTTACATACATTCTCACTTAGGTCTAGCTTCCCTATTCTGCCTTTCTACCACAGAGACACTTGTTACATACATTCTCACTTAGGTCTAGCTTCCCTATTCTGCCTTTCTACCACAGAGACACGAGTTTTCCAGGGTGTAATACCTATGCCATAAAGCTGCCCAGACACTCAGTGACACCAGCAATACATTCAACTTGTGACCAAAACAATTGGGAAACAACACACATCGACAACTTTCTCCTTTAGCGTTCCGCGCCCTCGCCCAACACCGCACTCTCCCAAATACAGGATGCCCCCCGCCCCACCTTCCCTCCTCTCAAACAACACACAACAACCCTTCCTGCCTGCGTTTAAAAAAAGGGTTTGTAAACAAACATGTGCGAACATGTCCCAACTCGACCCAAACACACAACAATGGTGGAAAAAGGGAAAACCCGGAGACAATAAAGATTCAGAGAAAATGGGGGAAAAAGTGAGAGGAAACAAAGGACAAAGGGAGATGAAGGGAGATGAAGGGAGATAAACACACGGTAGCACGTGAGAGATGCTATGGATATCAGTCCAGAGGGAAAGATTAACGCAGAGATAAGATAGCTAAAAGCTATATACAGAGCCTAGAAAGAGAAGTAAAAATGGCTTAAACAATATAAATACAAATATGTGTAACTATTTGTGTGTGTGTGTGTGTGTGTGTGTGTGTCTGTGTCTGTGTCTGTGTGTGTGTATGTGTATGTGTGATTCACCATGGTCTTGGATCACGTGTTGGACTCGTGATGTGTGTGTGTGTGTGTGTGTGTGTGTGTGTGTGTGTGTGTGTGTGTGTGTGTGTGTGTGAGAGATAGATAGATAGATAGAGAGAGAGAGAAAGAGAGAGAGAATGAGAGAGAGAGAAATTCACCATGATCTTGGATCACGTGTTGGACTCGTCATCGACAACTATTACCCTCCCGGAAGAGATCTCAGAGCTCATATATGACCGATCTGTGTAATACTGTGACCTTACACGCACATACACACCCAACTCCCCGCCCACAAGAGTTGGAGTAACGACTCACAGCGCAGCAATACTGAAATTGTCTCAGCCCTGGGCGGCCGCGAACGCTACCAATGCGCCATGGAGTCGTATGTGTGTGTGTGTGTGTGTGTGTTGTGTGTGTGTGTGTGTGTGTGTGTGTGTGTATGTGTGTGTGTGTGTGTGTGCGTGTGTGCGTGCGAAATTATACGTATATACGTATATACATATATACACATATATACACATATACACATACATATATACATTCATATACGTGTACATATATATCACCTTCGTCTTCGTCTTTTTCTACTTTTTTATTCGTCTTTTTCTTCTTTTGTATTCGTCTTTGTCTTCCTCCTTTTCTTCGACTCATCTTCACCTTCGTATTCGTATTCGTCTTCGTCCTCATCCTCTTCCTCTTCCTCGTCTTCGTCCGCGTCTTCCTCTTCCTCCTCATCTTCACCGCCGTCTTCACCTTCATCTTCATCCTCGTCTTCGTCCTCGTTTTTGCCATCATTGTCTTCGGCGATGTCCTTGTCTTCGTCTCCCTCCTCATCCTCACCATCGTCTTCACCTTCATCATCCTCGTCTTCGTCCTCGTTTTTGCCATCATTGTCTTTGTCGATGTTCTCGTCCTCGTCCTCACCATCGTCTTCACCTTCATCTTCATCCTCGTCTTCGTCCTCGTTTTTGCCATCATTGTCTTCGGCGATGTTCTCGTCCTCGTCCTCGTCCTCTACCTCGTCTTCGTTCTCGCCTTCGTCGTCGTCTTTATCATCATCGACCTCTACGTCGTCCTCACCATCTCTTCCGTCTGATCATTGGGTTTCGATTTTCCATACTTGTTAACTCGACTACACACGACTCAGATTACCACCACCGCACGTCGCCGAGGCCCCGTCATCTCGACACTCCCCTATAATTGATTTGCATATCATTATGCACGCCAAACGCCCATCAAAGAGAACGGAAGGTGTAAGACGACTCCAAAGTGGTACAATTGGTGTGGTTCACGTAAGTTATCCTCCACTTGTTAGCCGTCTTGGTTCACTACAACACGCAATCTCGCGTCCACTATCACGCACGCTCGTACATGGATATAGGAAGTAGCGCGCACTCAGGCGTATGAAGATGCATGTCCATGCACATGTATATGCGCATACTCACACACACACACACACACACAATTATATATATATATATATATATATATATATATATATATATATACACACAAACACACACACGCACTAGAATATATACATGCACATACACGTACATGAACACGCACACACAAATACACACACGCACACATATATAGACACACATACCCACACACACATATAAACACACATACCCACTCACACATATAGACACACAAATACATACACACATACCCACACACACAAATAGACACACTTACACACACACACAGACACACATACCCACAGACCCACATACCCACACACACACACACACAGATAGACACACATACCCACACGCACACACAAATAGACACACATACACACACAGACACATACCCATACAGAGAGACACACACACACACACACACACACACACACACACACACACTCACGCACACACAAATACACACACACACACAAATACACACACACACACAGATAGACACACAGACACACACAGACACACATACCCATACACACACATCCACACATCCACACACACACATACCCACGCACACACAAATACACACACAAACACACACACACACACACGCGCACACACACACACACACATATATAGTCACACATACCCACACACACATATAGACACACAAACACACACACACACACACACACACACACACACGCACACACGCACATACACACACACACAATGTATTAACCTGAAGAAAATATGGAAAGTACTTCACCGTTTTGAAGAATTCAACCCTTTACTTGACCACAGACTTGAGTCATTCCTACAACTTAATGAAATCGCTTGGCTGCGGTCGGGGCAGACTGCACAAGTCGAGGTGAGTGCGGCTCTCTCCTCGCGCGCAAGGGTTTGCCTCGTCTAAATGTAGTCGCCTGGCGGTAGCCAAGACTCATTCAAGTCAATAGCAGAAAGATGATAATTAAATTGCATCTCATGATTTTGTTGATTTTCAGTATTATATTATGTGTGTATGATATATATTTGTGTATATGTGTATATGTATGTATATGTGTATGTATGCATATGAATATGTATATTTATATGCACTGTATATGTATATGTATATATATATGCTTATGTATATGTATATACACTCAACACACAACCCCACAGCAGCTGCAAAAAAAATTTGGTCCATTCTACAGATGTCTTTGTTGCCAGTTGACAGCTCTCTTCGTGTTCAGAAGTGAAGGAAATATAGACGATGATAACAAACAATAATCTTGTATCCATTCAGAGCACTGAGTGTCAGCCCTTCGGATTTGCACCTTCGAAAGGATGTAAGGAGGTTGATGGGATTTGAAGACAGACTATAGGGAGACGTCCTTCTTGAAGGACCAAATAATGTAGGTGCCTGCCATCGTTGCCTTCGGTAACTAAACGTCAGTATTATCTCTTGTACCAAGTTTTACTGACAGGAGTCCCATCATCATCATCATAGTAGCCAGTCATGGTCCTGAGGCCCTTATATAAGACCATCTCCCTTTGGGAGAAAACCCTACACTGTTGGCTGTTGTAGTGTGCAACAGCATCTACAACACGAGCAAACAGTAGAGCAATATACGTTTATCAGTTCTCAAGTGGAAACGTAGAGGAATTGCCTGAAAGTGATAAGAAAAGATCTTTGAGCCTGTCTGGAATGTGAATGCTAGCGGTGTAGGTGTCTGTGTTGGTAGTTCTTGTAGCTTGTAGGTGGTCAGTCTTGATGGGATCGTTCAGAGGAAGCTGTTAGTGGTGTGGGATCGGCTGACGGATTGTAATCCTCCCGGGTATGTGACTCCAGATGTATTATCCTGGGTTGTACTCGTCTTTGGGCTTCTCTAGGGGTAATATGTTCAAATCTTTTGAGACTTATGACTTCTTTCTCCAATTCGTATACTATACAGTCTGAGGATGATGCAAGGCGACCTTTGTTGTAGTTTGTATGTTTGGCTAGATTTGAGCATGGAGAACTATAAACGGTGGCTGAGCAATGTACAGTATATATATGCCATCTAGGCGCCAATATCGTAGTTCAGGATGTCCGGTGCATTGGGCAGTATATTTGAGTAAATTTGAGCATGGAGTACCATATGCGGGGGCTGAGCAGTGTACACATACACCTTCTAGCCGGCAATATTGTTGTCTAGTGACTCTAGTGTGTCCACTGCACTAGGCAGTTCATGCAGCAGCATGGACATGGATCGTAATTCTCTACATTATGCCTGAGGTAATTTACGCTGAAGTAGATTGACAGTCGTGGTTGACTGAAAGTCAATAATACTTTGATAGTACGCGTATCAATCTTTGTAATGTCTTTATTAACCCGATCCTCTCTTCTCTCTATTTCTTGTTCTGTGGGATATCAATGTGGTGGAATGTGAACTACTCCCATACTGGTGTTAAATATATAAATTATATATATATATATATATATATATATATATATATACATATGTATATATATATATATGTATATATGCTAATAAGAACGCGGGTACATGTGTTCACTTATGCAAAGTAGACCGCTTGGAAAAAGAAACTAACGAACCAGAGCGCTTTCGTATATTACATCTTCAGTGCAAAAAGTAATGGGGGGGGGCTACTGCTGGGGTTGTTAAGGCTTTGACTATGTCAGCAAAGCCTTGATTCTAGTTCTAGTGCAAGGTTTTCCTTTTGGGGCTATAAACTGCTGGAATGGTCTACAAATTCATCAAATACTTTCACAGGACTTTTTTTTTTCATTTTAAGTAGATTTCTACAAGGTATATAAACTTGCCAAAGGTTAGAGGCTACTTACATACGAAGGGATTTGCAGAAAAACAAGTTAACATCCCGATTTTGTAAAGTGTTATTTGATGAAAAGTGTTTTCACAGTCGGCGTCCAAGTCAGAGAGGCTCATTTCACATCGTATTTCGGAAATGCGAACATAAAGATTTACGAAAGCGGCAGATTGTAAAATATTGCTTTTCAGAGTATATTGTAGGAGTAAAAATATATAACCATTTCAATTTGAGGATTGCCAGAGTTGAATGAAAATTTATCTTTGAAAATGCATAATCACTGTGTACATGCACAAACGCACGCACTCACACACTCAGGTACGCACACCGATCACGCACGCATGAGCACGCGCGCACACACAAGCACACCGATCACGCACGCATGAGCACGCGCGCACACACAAGCACACAGACACACACACATATACGCACACACTCGACTTGGCGGCGCAGTGGTAGCGTTCGCGGCCGCCATTACGCCGGTTCGGGTTCGAATCCCACCCATGGTTGAAATAATTTCAGTACCACTGCGCTGTGAGTCGTTACTCCAACTCGTGGGAGGGGTGTTGGTGTGTGTGCGTGTAAGGTCGCAGCAGTACCCATAGACCGGTCATATAAGAGCTCTCATCCGGAGGGGAAATAGCTGTTGATCACGAGTCAAACACGTGATCCAAGACCATTGTGAACCATGGTGAATCACAGATACACACACATATACACACATAAACACACACATACCAACATACACACACGGGTAAGAAGGGAAGAAGCTTGGTTAGAGGAAGCAAAGGTAGCCTAGTGGTTTGCAACCCAAGATCTTGGTGTCCCTAGGGGGGAAACTCTAGGGGTGAGGACTCTAGGGGGGAAGGACTATGGGGGGGAGAACCCTAGAATGAGGATGCTAGGGGTGGACGAATCTAGGGCGGAGGACTTTATAGGGGAAGATTTTAGGGGGAGAACCCTAGAATGAGGATTCTAGGGGTGGAGGAATGTAGGGCGGAGGACTTTATAGGGGAAGATTTTAGGGGGAAAATCTAGGGAGGAGAATCCTAGGGGAGAGGAGTTTAGGGAAAGGACTCTAGTTGGAAGGATTCTACGGAGAGGACCCTAGAAGGGGAGGACTATCGGGAGGATTCTAGAGGAGGAATCTAGGGAGCACTTTTTGGAAGGCTAGGGGATGGGTTTTCTAGGGTAGGAGTTTTCTAGGGGAAGTATCCTAGGGGGGACTTTAGGGGAGAACTCTAGGGGTCTCAAGATCTCTCTATATTTTAACTTTGTACTTCCATATGTACATCTCAAATAAAATCTTTTTATTGGTATGGAAGCGTCAGTAAACCGTGAGATAGTCCTCTTCTATAGGCATCTGTGTATTCGTCAGATACGTGTGGGTACTGCGTAGGTTATCATAAAAACATCTTTTATCAAGCGTTGTCATGGTGAACCTTGGAAATCGTTCGTATTTGTGAAATTTCTGGTTGATAAAGTCATACAGCAATAATAAAAATTGTGAGGAATTGAAATTCTCACCAGAAACTACTGTCGTTAGGCGAAACTTCTCCGAGGTGACCATACACCACACATCGTTTCTCTCTCTTTCTCTCTCTCCTTTCTCTCATATATATATATATATATATATATATATATATATATTATATATATATATATACAGAATCACAATCCTGTCTATAGTCCCGGAGCCATAGTTAAAAATGTGAAAAGTTATATATTTGTTTGTCTATTATTTCCTTGATTATCATTATTTATCTGTTATTTTATTATCATTTACTATTTACCTGTTTATTATTTGAATTTACTTATTTATTTACTTATTTTATCTATTATTATTATTATTCATGTTATTATAATTTTATTCATTTGATCATTATCATCATCATTTCTATTATTATTTTCTATTATTATCTTATTAATATTTCTTATTATTTTTTACTTCTCTTATTACTATTATTATTATTATTATATATATATATATTTCATTTATCTATTTATTTTTTTTCATCTGACCTAATTGTGGACCGAAAGGTTTCCTGTCGCCATACTCCTTTGTAATCCTTCACCCTGGAAAGATAACAAGCATCCTAGTATATGGGAACGGGGGGGAGGTTATCCAAAGGAAGTTTCATCCCCTGGGGAGTCTGGGAGGAGGCAAGTTCCCGATTACGTAACAAACCTCTACCCCCACCCCCTGGTTAGATCTAGTAAAGTTAGGCTATGCTACGTTAGGTAAGGTTAGGTTGGTTCTAGTTAGGTTAAGTTAGGTTATGCTACGTTAGGTAAGGTTTGGTTGGTTCTAGTTAGGTTAAGTTAGGTTATGCTACGTTAGGTAAGGTTTGGTTGGTTCTAGTTGGGTTAAGTTAGGTTATGCTACGTTAGGTAAGGTTAGGTTGGTTCTAGTTAGGTTAAGTTAGGTTATGCTACGTTAGGTAAGGTTTGGTTGGTTCTAATTAGGTTAAGTTAGGTTATGCTACGTTAGGTAAGGTTAGGTTGGTTCTAATTAGGTTAAGTTAGGTTATGCTACGTTAGGTAAGGTTAGGTTGGTTCTAATTAGGTTAAATTAGGTCATTTGAAGGGCTCTGACAATTGTTTATGACTTAAATCAATTGTTTTGCTCGTTTCCCTCATCCAAAATAAGAGTAAATGCATAAAACGAGTGATTTACAATAGAAATTTTTAAACTTATCCAGATTATATAAAAACACTGGAAAAACACAAATTTTTACCTCCAAAGAAAGACAAATGGAAAAGTGAAAAAAGGACAATTTAAAACCTATCTTCATTAGCCAATTGATGATAATAATCCTCCGAAAATCATAATCTGTTTTCGTAATGCACAATCAATTTGTCATCTTGTACAGATTTCCATTGTTTTCTACTTCTAAAGTGAGGCAATTCTATGACTGTCTCTAGTTGAGTAAAAGCAGCAATGACTGTGTTTGGCCTCTTCCCTACAGAACTGTCTCTAGTTATAAATACAGTCAACAGACTGAATTTTACTAAGACCATAAACACAAAAAAATTCAACCTATTCCAGTGACTAAGCGAAATAAAGAGAGAGAGAGGGAGAGGGAGAGGGAGAGGGAGAGAGAGAGAGAGAGAGAGAGAGAGAGAGAGAGAGAGAGAGAGAGAGAGAGAGAGAGAGAGAGAGAGAGAGAGAGAGAGAGAGAGAGAGAGAGAGAGAGAGAGAGAGAGAGAGAGAGAGAGAGAGAGAGAGAGAGAGAGAGAGAGAGAGAGAGAGAGAGAGAGAGAGAGAGAGAGAGAGAGAGAGAGAGAGAGAGAGAGAGAGAGAGAGAGAGAGAGAGAGAGAGAGAGAGAGAGAGAGAGAGAGAGAGAGGGGGGGGGGGAGACTGACTCCCAGCGCCAAATTGTCGGGAACAAGGACATCGCCAGCCCAAAATTGACGAGCCAGAATAAGCAAAACGTCCTGGCAGACGCGGAAAATTCGATCAATTTCACCCTAATTAGTCAATATTTCCTCTTCGCGTTGGTTGACACAACCGTGTTTCGAATGAAAACAATCGACAGACACCTTCCACCCCCACTCACACACTCTCTCTCACCATCTCTCTCTCTCTCTCACCCTCTCTCTCTCTCTCTCTCACCCTCTCTCTCTCACCCTCTCTCTCTCACCACTCTCTCTTTCTCTCTCTATTCGTCTCTCTTTCGCTCTCTCTCTTTTAATTATGGAAGAAAAATGCTTTAGGAAATTTAACTACTTTTTGTATTATTGCCTGGCGACCAATATGTATATGTGGTCTCCGTGTGTGTGTGTATTTACCTAGTTGTATTTACCTAGTTGTATTTTACGGGAAGTGGAGCTATGCTCGTGGTGTCCCGTCTTCATATCTCATTTTATCTAAACTATTTTTAAATTCATGTATTGTTTTTGCACACACCACTTTCTCATCTAACTTGTTCCAACAGTCTATTACTCTGTGAGGAAAGATGTTCTTTTTCAGATCTCTTCTATAGCATGTGTGTGTGTGTGTGTGTGTGTGTGTGTGTGTGTGTGTGTGTGTGTGTGTGTGTGTGTGTGTGTGTGTGTGTGTGACACCCACATTAATGAACATTGACATTTTAGTATAAAAATGAATTGTATCCTTCCAGGAAAACCAGCTGAATTTTCTGCATTGAAATCCAACCCTAATGTAGCACTTCCGATTCTAGTTTCTAACGACAGACTATTCTCATTCTAGTAAAAAAAGGACTTTCTAACTCAAACGGATAAATAATCTTAATTGAAGCTAATATCAGATTAGCTATTGACCTCGATTAAGCCCTTGAATTCGTTTAAGCTTTTGAACCAGATTAAAATTTTAAACCCGATTTTTTTAGTTTAACCAAGCACCCAAACTCGGTTAAGCTTTTAAACGGAGTTAGCTCTTGGATCTGATTAAGCTCTTCATCCTGATTAACCTCATAAAATTAATTAAGCTCCTAAAACTGGTTATGTTCTTGATCTCGATTAAACTCATGAGGGCGATTAAGCTTTGTTGCCGGGTTAAGTGCTTGGTCCCAATGGAACTTATGAATTGACCAATTTCTTGAACCCGGGTAAGCTCCTGGTGTTTTAATAACAAATATCAGTCGATTTAATGTAGGTGAGGGGGTCACACACACACACACACACACACACACACACACACACACACACACACACACACACACGCACATACACGCACGCACGCACGCACACACACGTAGATCCACACACACGCGCACACACACACATACACACACACACATACGCACATACACGCACGCACGCACGCACGCACACACACACACAAAATGGTGGCCAGCCATGTCGGACTGAATAAAAACAAAAGGAGTTTTTTCTCTCATACCAACATTCGAATGTACCCGATACGTGTCGGCTAGGAGCCTCCTGACGTACTCTCCTTTCTTCTAAACCCTTAGCTAGCCACCGCGTCTTTATTCAACTCAAAATCAAACCTCAGCCTCACTCGGGTCTCGACCCTTCGGAACCCCGTTCGAGGCAGGGTCCAGCCCTCAGCTGAATAAAATCGTCAGGCGGCAGTAATAACAGATTCCATTCAGTGGACCACCGTGTCAAAGGAGGTCACTAAAACACCTCAACCCGAAATCGCAGACAATTATCATCACTAAGCCCACTATGCATAAAGCCTACAATTGAAAAAAACGTTCACATTTTATAATGATATTTCAGTCTCCTCTTCTGTGTTTCATTACGGGTTTTTAATTTAGCTGTCGCCAGGCGATTTTATTAAGCTGAAGGTAAGAATAGATAGGTCTTAGGTTTATCTTTTTTTACCTACGTCGTTGTATCTTTCTTATCTTTTTCATCTAATTCTAAATTTCATCCATCTGAAAAAAAAATCACAAAAAAAATCACAACGGAAAGTTTAAAACCCATTTATGTTCACGTTGCACGTCAGATATTTTGTTCTTTATATCGCCAGGTCATTTAAATTAGCTGAGGAGGAACTGTGATGACGTAATCTACAGGTCTACTGGGTCTGCCGTCATGTGATTCTATTAAAACAAAAGCAGGGTCTCGTGGTGATTTAAATCAGCTGGGGAGGAACTATGAGGAGCTTAAGACTATCCCCTTCATTATGCTGACGCACTCTACAGGTCTTATACTCGAAGTAGCCGTCAGGTGATTTTATTAAAATGAAAGCAGGGCCTCGTGGTGACGGGGACGATAGTTTTGTGTCTGGGTATGCCGTCAGGTGATTTTATTAAAACGAAATCAGGGTCTCGTGGTGATTTAAATCAGCTGAGGAGGAACTATGAGCAGCTAAAGACTATCCCCTTCATTATGCTGACGCACTCTACAGGTCTTATATACTCGATGTAGCCGTCAGGTGATTTTATTAAAATGAAAGCAGAGCCTCGTGGTGACGGGGACAATAGTTGTGTGTCCGCGTGTGGCGCCATAGGTAGGTGGCACCAAAGACGAAAAGCATTCGGATGAATATCAGAAACTTGAGGACTCTGTCGCCGGCGACAAAGTACAAAACAAGTGAATAAAATATCTTGGCGACAGATAGAATAACAGAGGAAAGTACTCTACGGTACTGTGGCTTTTATTCTGGCTGCCGCCAGGCGATTTTATTCATCTCCAAATCTGTCGCCGTGGTCAAGGGTCCAAGTCATGACGTTGTCTCGACTCAGGTGGTGTAAGCAGCTGGGCTCGTGACGTCATCACGCAAGGTTCAGCTGGCACGGTGGAGGGGCCTCTGCTGCCAGCAGCTGCAGCAGTGGGGCAGCACCAGCTGCTGAGAGGCACCGAGGTCCAGAAGAAGACATGACCATAGGAGGTGGAGGAGGAGGAGGAACAGGAGGAACAGGAGGAGGAGGAGGAAGAGGAGGAGGAAGAGGAGGAGGAGGAAGAGGAGGAGGAGGAAGAGGAAGAGGAGGTGAGGGTAATGAAGTCGAACGGGGGAGGAGGAGGAGGAAAGGAAAAGGAGAAAAGGAGGAGTGCGAGGAGGATAAGGAGTGTGAAGACAAGGAGGACTGTGAAGAGGAATAGGAGAAAGTGGAGGATGGGTGGAAATGAAGTGGATAGGGGAGGAGGGGAATGAGAGGAAAAGGGATGATAAGAAGGGCGAAGAAGAGGAGGAGGAAGGAGTATGAGGAGGAGGAAGGAGTATGAGGAGGAGGAAGAGGAGTATGAGGAGGAGGAGGAAGAGGAGTATGAGGAGGAGGAAGAGGAGGACGAAAGAGGACTAATAACACTAATAATGCTGGTAATAAACGATAAAGGCACTAATGATAGTGGTGGTAATAAGAATAATAATGATTGAAAAAAAAAGACAAGATGCGCATATGATCAGGTTACCAGCCAGACTTTACACAAGTAGAATTTGAAGAAATCAATAAATATACACAGATGCTGCATGTGTGCACAAGAAATTTGTCATCTGTGCACATACACTCAAGAACACGCACGCACGCACGCACACGCACACACACACACACACACACACACACACACATACACACAAACACTGGTATACGAATACCTTCAAGTCAACTGCAAATATGATTATTCCATTTCCATCTATCTCCACCCCCTCAGGATCGGATGTCACTTTTTTTTTTTTTTTTCTCTGACTACCGCTCAACTATTCTATTCATCCCCGCGGCATCCCATGTGTGTGGAAGGGTTAGGTCCTGTTCACACTAGCGGTTTTAAACAGCCGCGGTTAGAGCCGTGGCGGTTAAATTTCAATGCAAGTCAACGGAAGCTTTGAGGAAAAGAAATGCACGGTTATGTGTGACCGCCTCCATTAACTTTGTAATTAACCAACCGCGGTTAAAACCAAGGCGGTTGAAACCGCTAGTGTGAACAGGGCCTTCAAGTAACTGGATGAACCCTCTTCAGTACTTAGGTGTTCTTATCATTTCGTACCAGACTATTCCATTCATTTCCGAAACGCCCGAAACTATGGCAGAGGTTAACGTCCTGACCTTCCTTACCAGGTAGTACCTTCTCCTTTCCCTCTGAGTCGCGCCGGGCTATTTCTTTCATTCCTCACAGTGCCACTTCCGTAAAGAAGGATTCGAACTGTCTTGGCTAATTATTTCCGAGAACGAAGTGTCTGTTGCCTCCTACCAAACTAATCTCTCAATACTCTATAACAGCGTTTCCCAACCTGGGGTGCCAACACCCCCATGAGGATGTCGAAACCAATTATATAGGAGGTGCTGGGACGTGATACACACAAAAATCACATTGATTACCTAGTTGTACATATCTGACTTTTTCCATGCTATTTCATTTTTCTAGTGTTCTTATTTCTTTTACAAACAGTATTGTCAATTTGTGTCAGTTCTAAGGAATCAAGAAAATAAATCATCAAGCAGTATATTTCACTTTCTTTTTTCCTTCTGATAACAAGATAGAGGTGCTGGACTGCTTAAACATGACAACAGGAGTGCTATGGTCGGAAAAGGTTAGGAAACGCTACTCTATAAGTTCCCCCTCTATGAAAACTGCTCTATTTATTTTCAGTTTTGGTTAAAACCAGACAATTTTATTAGACTCGGACTGTAAGATGAAGAAGTGATCTTCTTCATTACGGTGAAATAATTTACGTATTTTGTTCTGGCTAATATCAGACGATTTTATTCAGCTGATATGGATCCGAAATACTCAAGGGGTCGGCTTAACTGCCCATCCTTGTGAAGACGCTCTTCAGAGATTTCAATCTTGGTCAAACGCTAAAAGAGTTTATTCAGCTAAATGGGACTCGTCATACAGAAAGCGAATTCTCTAACTACCTAACTCGACTCGCGATTTTACTCTGCCTGCCGCCAGATGATTTTATTCAGATAAGAGAAGAATCCCCAAGAAGGGTTTAGAAACTCTTTCGAATTTTGATCATGGTGACGCACTATGCAGATTATATTCTGGTTGACGCCAGGCGATTTTATTCATCTCGGTGAGTCCGACCCTCGACCCATGCCAGCGATTGGCACCACAAAACATCGAATGCCATAGTATTCTCACAGTCAACTCTTTATTCTTTCTTCCTTTCATATTTTCCTAAGTCTCCCTCTTCTCCTTCTTGTTCCTTCTAATACATCTCCCCTCTCCTTCCCCCTCTTCTTTCCCCCCTCCCCCCACTTCCCCTCTTCTTTACCTTCTCTCTCTTTTTCTGTTCCTCTTTTTATCTTTCTTTTCCTTTTCTCTCCCCTTTCATCTCCTTCACTCTCACTTTACCACTACTCTTCGTCATTTTCATTCCCTCCTTCACTATCTTTCCCCTTCTCCCCTATTTACCTCTCCCCTATTTACCTCTCCCCTCTTTTCCTCCCCTCCACGTCCACCAACTCCCATTATTTCTCTACCTCTCCTCTTTCTTGTTCCCCTCATCCTTCTCTTCCTCTTGTCTTCTTCCTCCCTCGTCCTCCCCTCACTCTCCTCGTTTATTCTACATCCTTCTTCACTCCCTCCTATCTCCCCCTCTTTCCTTCGTCTTCTCTTCCCCACTTCCCTGTTCGTCTTCATCCTTCTTCCCTTCCTTCTCCCCATTTCCATATTTCTTGTCCTTCTTTCACTCCATGCTTCTACTCCCTTCATTTATTTTCGTTTTTTCTCCCGTGTTTCCTACTCCCCCTCCTCTCTCCCCTCTCCCTGCCATCACGCTATCACACATATCATCATCATAATCCTCGATAAAAGAGTCCTTGTAACTACAATGATAAGGCACCTCAGGCATAAACGGGACCTCAGGCTTAAACGAGACTCATACGGGGACCTATCCTTTCCTGAATAAAATCCTTTGTCGGTAAAAAAAAAAAAAAAAAAAAAAAAAAAAAACATCAAATGCATCACCTCAGGCACGGAATTAACCGAGATCATTTTAATTTTTCGAGTACGAGACATTCTGACTACATTCGTAGTGTAAGTCAAAATAAACTGAAAAAAACCCGCGTCATTGCAGCAGAGGGGATAAATCCTTCAGCAGCCTGTATGACATGGAGCCTTTAATGGCTCCTAGACAAGGCTAAAGGAAACATGAGGTGGAGGTGGAGATAGAAGCTTGTGAGGAGGACCTTGGAGGAGAAAAAGAGTCGGAGGAGAAGGAAGAGGAGGGCAAAGAGGAGGAGGAAGAGGAGAGAGTTGGTCCCGGGACGAACACCTCACCAGCCTTCCACCCTAACACCGACAGCAAACCACTAACGTCTTTATGGGCCATCAAGTGCTTGGGCAGAGCAGAAAACGGGGTGTCAAGCTATCTCCGCTGTGACCGTTATGGCGGTTATGGCCGTTATTTTTCGTAATATGGTTCGTGCTCTTGTGCGTTTTCTTCGTCAAGGGAAAGGACTTCATAAATGTTGTTTATTTGGGTCGTGACTTTGAATATGAATATGCTCTAAGGGCGAGTACGCCCTCCCATTGGTGGGAGTCGGGAGTAAAATGGTGTAACCACGCAGAAAAGGGGAGGCAGGGGGAAGGGGAGGGAGAGGGGAAATTGGGAGGAGGAAGAGAAGGACTGGGGAGGTAGAAGAGGGGAAAGAGAGAGGAAGAACTAGGAGGTTCTTGAGGAAGCACCCGTCCAAGTCGACCAAAGCATTTGGCACCATCGTTCTGTAGCTCTCAAGCTGATTAATGCAGTGACGTACTTTATATCTTTTGCTAAATCCAATCAATTTTATGCTGCTTTGGGCGTCAATGACCTAAACTGAGTCTCGGTCGATTGACATACCTTTCAGACCTGAACCCATTCCTTCAGCTAAATAAAAACCTAATCTTTTTTTTATTATATAAAAAAATCAATAAACACCGCATTAAAGGGATCAAAACGAGTTGAATAGGATGGATGAAAGTTGACACAGGAAATGAAAGTTTGGGGTGAAATCGACAGAATGCGTGGGGAGACGATGGATAAGGGAATAGACAGATATGGAGACAGTCGTCAACTGACAAAAATATATTTGCAGAATAAAAAATGGACCTAGACCATAAAGTTGGCGTAATTTTGTTGCCAAAAAGTAGCGCTTCTATTCTTGTAGAGCAATATTGTACCGAAGTGAAATCATAGAGGTAATAGTGGAGAGATATAATGAGGGTAACAGAAAACATGGCTATACTGTATAGTGGTTAGTCACTGTTCACTTTGGTACGTCTGAGCTGGGTTCGAGTCCTTGGCTTCACTGCGTATCAGTTTCCGCATATGTCTCCGTCGAGTGCATTTTCATTCTCGATCGTGATGACATGGAATTAAAACTGAAAAGTTAATGTGGTTGTGTGTATATACATATATATATTATATATATATATATATATATATATATATATATATATATATATATTCTTTGAGTAGAGATTAATTTCCACCTATAATACACCGTGATTGATCTGTATTTACTGTCAGAAAAATATTGACTATAAAATTATGTACTTAGTACTCCAACAGGGATTAGGAAAATGGAGATCAGGAGGAGGCTGCAGAGGGAACGAGAAAGCCGAACCCGTTGAGGAGGACAAGATGAGGCAGGACAGGAGGTAAAAGAAGACGACGACAGAGATACGAACCAGGAGGCAGATGAGGAGGCAGTAAGATAGAAGGCAAAAGACCGGAAGAGGCAGAGAGGTAAAGCAAGCAAAGGAAGAGGCACAAAACGAGGCAGGACAGGAGGTAAAAGAAGACGACGAAAAAGATACAAACCAGGAGGCAGATGAGGAGGCAGTGAAAAAGGACTGGCGAGATATAAGAACGAGGTAGATAAGAGGCAGTATGCAGTACGAGGTGGGGGGTAGAGGTAGATTAAACGTTAGATTGAATATCAACCTATTAAAGGTCCGTGATCACTTTCATATGTTTATTCTGGTTCGTGACAGAAGATTTCATTTCGAACATAAGAGCATAAGAATGGAGGAGACTGCAAGAGACCATAAGGCCTACACTAGGCAGTTCAATTCCATGTTCCTTACCCCTTGTCATCCTTATCCATAAAGTTATCTAATCTTCTCT
>NC_134814.1:10855147-10860147 GCF_046742065.1 Oratosquilla oratoria
AACGGGTGGCTTCGGCCGCAGTTACGTGCCTCCTGGCGTATTCTTCTCAAAATCGTGACATCCTCTCGCACTGCCATGAGAAACAGAATCTCTTCTAGGTTGTAGATCAACACATTTCCTATGATTTTACTTAAGCGGGCCTTCAACGATCAATATTATTGCGCAATATTCCGTATTGTGCAATAATATTGACCACTTTGCTGATGACACCATCTGCCGTTTGGGTTGTGGCAAACAGGTTCCAGAGATCTCTATCTCCATCACGAACCATTCCTACACCGTCAATAATATTGTACAATACGGGAATATTGCGCAATAATATTGATCGTCTAGGGCCCGCTTTAAGCTAATACCACACAATTTCATCCAGGTTTGGAGAACCACCACCGTATCAGAAAAAGGTGTAATGGAGAGGAATAGGGGTGGAGTGGGCGTGTATGGGCGTGTGAACATGGGCGTTGTCCAATTACAAAGGATTACGTGGATGACTGGGTTGGTGGTTTCTGGATATCCATCGAAGGATGAAGTAAACACGACTGGATTTTTTTTTTTTTGAGTGACATATCACTCCCACGGGCTTTGAGCCCATGCGTTGGTGTTTATGGAAGACACACTTTGTAGAGAGAAAGTGGGATGGTGTAGCTAGTCAGAGGAGCATAGGGAGCAATGGAAAAGAGAGGCTGTTAGAGCGGCGTGCTACGCCCATCGATTGCTTCATTGTGTTTCACGACGTCAGTTTAGATGCCGCCCGTTTTTTTTTGTTTTTTTTTCCTGGGACTAGCACCCACCCGGAACGAATGGCTATGATCGACTCTTATGCCTATTCTGGCTTCCGACAAGCGATATTATTCAACAGGGATGTAGGCCCAGTTTCAGGCCTTCTGGCGCCTATATTTGACTCTCTCTCTCTTTTGCTGTCGCCAGACGATTTTACTCAGCCATGAGAAACCCACGTAGACGTTATCATACAGAAACTTGATTAACACCTTTGCTATTGTATAACACTCTTTACTCATCTTATTCTGGCTATAAACAATTTTATTTATCTAGGAACAACCCCATACCTGCGATGACACAGGCTACATTCTTTATTCTGGTTCATTCCAGATGATTCCATTCAGTTCAGGGAACACAAATATAATACAGAGTTTGAAGATCACTTGATTAGAAACCACTTCAAGCCATTTCCACCTTTATAACATTAACCATTAAGGTCGATGGAACGTAGTCGTTAGACTTTTGTTTCCACGTGTCCATGCCAAGACCAATAATAGGAATTCATTTACAAAACTGGTTTGGAATCTTAGTGAAAAGTACGACTGGATTCGTTTCTAAGTACTACAGTGCTGGCGTCTTCTGTAAAGCGTATTCCGGATACGAAGAATTCTTTCCGGTCGTATACAAGACCCTAACACGTCATAAATCAACAACCCAAAAATACTCGTGTACGCTGCCCACACTCAAGATGTGTAATATCGCACCAACTGAACTTGAAACCATCGCTTCCGATCACGATTCATGGCGTTCAAAGGATACAAGACCCTAACACGTCATAAACCAACAACCCAAAGATTCTCGTGTACACTGCCCCACACTCAAGATGTGTAACATCGCACCAATTGAACTTGAAACCATCGCTTCCGATCACGATTCATGGCGTTCAAAGGATACAAGACCCTAACACGTCATAAACCAACAACCCAAAAATATACGCTGTCCATACTCAAGATGTGTAATATCGCACCAACTGAACTTGAAACCATCGCTTCCGATCACGATTCATGGCGTTCAAAGGATACAAGACCCTAACACGTCATAAACCAACAACCCAAAAATACCCGTGTACGCTGCCCATACTCAAGATGTGTAACATCGCACCAACTGAACCTGAAACCATCGCTTCCGATCCGTTCAAAGGGCTCACAATAGACCAAATACCTTGACGACCTGCAGGAGAAAAGACAGGTCAGCTCAACAACAGAGTTTATGCATCTGATCCAGAGCTAACTTTCCCGGAGTATGGAAGGATATCCACACCAAGAACTGGGCTCCATGGTCACCTCTGTTGGCATCAGCATCACCACCCAGCTTCACTCATTTCATTACACTTCTCAGGAGCACTGTTGTGCTAACAAGTATCTGTCACGCACAATAATTAGCTATCCATTTCAGTTGCTAATTACTAAATCAAAAGACACTAAAATGGTAAAAATTTAACCTCCTTGTAGCAAGGGTGGTAGCACCCAGCTTCACTCATTTCATCACACTTCTCAGGAGCACTGTCATCGTGCTAACAAGCATCTGTCACGCACAATAATTAGCTATCTTGAGTTGCTAATTACTAAATCAAAAGACACTAAAATTGTAAAAATTGAACCTCCTTGTAGCAAGGGTGGAAGCACCGCTGCCGCCATATATGTAGCAGGGGTAGTGCGGGTGATGTAAAGTCTCGGTGGACTTTGGCGATTTATTGGCAGGTACTTGGTATTTACAGCTTTGGGGAATGTCTCCCATACTTCGACTAGTGGAGAGAGTTATCCTCAGTTTCCTCTCCTAGGCTGCCTATCTATGGCGGGCGCAGCCGCCGTTTATAAAATGGAAAAGCGCTTGGGTAAGCACGTTTGGTGTAGTTGCTATTTAGGAGACGTGTTTGTGATAAAATATACATTGTTCGGGTATGAGCTGCATAGTAATGGTTTGTGATTGTGGTTAGTTATGGCGTATATATTGAAGTTACGATAGTGTAGTTGGAGTAGGTATAAGAAAGGGGTCACTTGATCTGTCTGGTGACATTAGGTACTTCCTTGTCGGGTGACGGCGCGATGGCGTCATGTTGTGATACGTTAGCATTGAGTCATGTGTTTGTGACTGAGGAAATGCGACGTCAGCGAGGTTGGAGGTCTTGCTAAAGACGAGTACCATCTCGCATGTGTGTGGATTACGTGCACGGCGTGTGATATGGTTTGTAATTGTTACGCTCCTAATATGTTAAGTTTTTGGTTAGTGAGCAAACTCCGTCAACATATTGCGCAATTTGGAGCTCATGAATTAAAAATAAGTAAATGGCAATCGTCTGCATATTTTGGCTGTCAGGCGATTTTATTCAGCTAAGAGAACTCATCGCTTTTCCCTTTCGGTCACCGTTTAATTGTTTATATTGTCCTGTATGATTTTCATGGCAATTAATGAGTATTTTCATACAAAAAAGGAACTCCATGATAAGACTATACATTTAAGAGACGACTTATTTTGGAGAGGGACTATTATTCGACTGGTTGCATGGTGATACACCCAGATACCTAATTTCTCTAAGCTATTTATGTGAGCATGTATCTGTACACTCACACACACACACACACACACACACACACACACACACACACACACACACACACACACACACACACACACACACACACACACACACACACACACACAGCGACGAAGGGAGGTAGGTAACCGAGTGCAAAACGGGAGGTCAAAGGCACAAGCGCAGGCAGGAACGACAGGAAACGGCTTACGATATAGCCTTATATATGCGCAGAGTTTAGGCTGGAAAATACGCAAGGTTTTATACACACACACACACACACACGCATATATAATATATATATATATATATATATATATATATATATATATATACATATATATATATATATATATAATGTGTGTGTGTGTGTGTGTGTGTGTGTGTGTGTGTGTGTGTGTGTGTTCGTGGGTGTGGTTGGTTGTGTGGATGTGTGGATATTCGTATGCTTACGTGTACATGCCATCGCCTGTCGTGTAAATGTCCTTTGCGTACAGAAATCTACAGTATGTATCGAAAACAACACTTTCACAGATGAAAAGGAGCGAGGGAGTGGGCTTGGAAAAATGTGTGGATGTGAATATGGGCTTGGATAAGGATTGTGTGTATGTGTGTGTATGTGTGTGTGTGTGTGTGTGTGTGTGTGTGTGTGTGTGTGTGTATGTGTGTGTATGTGTGTGTGTATTCACCTTGCTCCTTGGATCACGTGTTGGACTCGTGATCGACAGCTATTTCCCTCTCGGAAGAGAGCTCAGAGCTCGTATGACCGATCTATGGGTAATGCTATGACCTTGCACATACACACACACACACACACACACACACACACACAACTCCCCGCCCACGAGAGTCGGAGTACCGACCTGAAGCGCAGCGATACCGAAATATTTTCGGCCCTGGGCAGGATTCGAACCAGGTACTGCCGGCACCACCGTACTGGCAGTCCAGTACTCTATCAACCGCGCCACCGAGTCGTGTGTGTGTGTGTGTGTGTGTGTGTGTGTGTGTGTGTGTGTGTGTGTGTGTGTGTGCGTATGTGTGTGCGTATGTGTGTGCGTATGTATATCTGTATACGAGCGTTTATATATCTATGTACGTGCTGGAGAAAGGGAGAATGACAAATGTTTAAAGCTTTAACTGTACAGCCACCAAAGCAATACGATACAATGTGTCTCATTTAATTAATTTGTTTTGTTTACTTACCTGCTTGTATGTTTGCTTCATTATTTCATTTAATACTTTTTCCTTTGTGCACCCGATCACGTGACTGACCAAAAGCTCTCTTGTCGCCGAACTTTGTCACTGTAATTCACAGTAATTCACTGTAATCCACTGCAATTCACTGTAATCTATGGAGAAGGTAAAAACAAAAGCTAGTACTTGAGCGTGGACTAACTTGGTGGTGCACGTGTACAGTGGGCGCAAAGAGGACATGGGTTGGACTAGTGACGTAGAGGGCGTACTAAGGCGTGAGCGTAAAATCTTATGTGGATGCGAAAGTGGATGTGAATGTGGGCGTGAATGTGGGCGTGAATGTGGGTGTATGTGCCTTAGTGAGTGCTCCAGTTTGTTCCTGAATGTGTATGTAGAATATGAGTATGGGACTGATTGTGGGTGTGTATGTGGTACGAGTGTGGGCTTAAGTGTGGGCGTGAATGGAGATGTGGGCGTGGGTGTGACCACGAGCATG
>NC_134814.1:10862647-10872647 GCF_046742065.1 Oratosquilla oratoria
TACTATTTACATGCACATGGTGGCTGGTGTCACAACAGTTAACTATACATGATTTTCTCTTTGTGTACGCCTTACTCTTATTACTACAATGTACAGTGCATGAGCTGAGTATGGACACTCAGTATTTATAAATGGATTATCTATTTACAAATAGGAACACATAGAAATGTATTATATATATATATATATATATATATATATATATATATATATATATATGACGTGTGCTGATTTTGTAGTTTAGCAATTTTTGACTAGGTGTCCTGCTGCTCGGCCCAGATGTCCGCGTGAGGTCAGATGCGCTTGGCTCACATGACTGCTGTGAGGTCAAACATAATAGGGGAGTCCATTGGAAGTTCTCTGACGATGTTTAACGTTCTATCCTGCTCTCAATGCGTGCGTGTGTGCGTGCGTGCGTGCGTGCGTGCCTGCGTGTGCACACTAGGCATCTAAAGAATTGAATATTCCCTTCAATCGTCTTGCAACATACACACACATATTATATATATACATATATATATATATTATATACATATATATATATATTATATACATATATACATATTATATATAATGTATATATACATATATATGTCAATAAATACAACTAAATACAAATGGCTAAATACATAAATGAATAAAGAAATATATAGATAATGAATAAATAATTAAATACATTATTGAACAAATATATGAATAGATATTATAGATTAATAAAAAATAAGTAAATGAGTAAGTAAATGATATTCATATAAATAAATAGATAAACAGAAAAATAAATGTAAATGATAAAAAGAAAAAACTAGCTCAGGTGAAGAGAATCGTCTGGTTTTACCTACACTCAGACGCCCGCACGCACGCACGCACACACACACACAAAACACACACACACAAAAACACACACACAACACACACACAAAACACACACACAAACACACACACACAAAAACACACAAACACACACACACAAACACAAACACACATATACACAAAAAACACAAACACACACACGAACACACACACACACGCACCCGTGAGCATAAAAATTATATATAAAGGGCCTAAAAAAAGGACCTAACAGAGGACCTAAAAAGGACACATCCGGCACATTGGGACTAATGACAACTCCGGACACTACAAACACTTGCCCGGGAACAAAAACACAAACAATGGCAGGAGGTCACAAACAACACAGCTAACAATGAACCTGTTCCGAAGCTGCCTGTGTCTACTTTTTCACTTTGTGTGCGTTTCATACGCACAGAGGCATACGTACACATACACGTACACGAACGTAAAGCATACGCATGTGAACACAAACACGAACGTACGGTGCACATATGTGCGCGCGTATAATATACGTGTACACACGTTCACACACGCAGACACACACACACACACACATACACACACACACACGTACACACACACACACACACGTACACATACACAGTACTGTCACCATCGAAACGTTTGAAAACACAAGGCCCATGTTGAATCAGCCACTACGGTCCTGGCCGGCTACCGGTACACCGGGTCATGCAACAGGGCTACCGGGGTACCGGGCAAGGGACACTGAACACGGTGAACACTCTGAACACTTTGAACAGTTGGTCCCTCGGCAGCACAAAGCATATCAGATAATTGTCGAACTCAGTCCCTTTTGTCTCGCCAGCTGACAGGCAGAATAGAGGAAGGGGACAGGGAGGAGGGGCACGAGGGAGAGAGGAGAGAGGAGAGAGGAGAGGAGAGAAAAAAAAAGAGAAAAGAGAAGAGAAGAGGGAGAGATGGAGGAAGAGGAGAGGAGAGAGAGGAAAACGAAAAAAGAAAAGAGAAGAGAAGAGAAGAGAGAGAGATGGAGGGAGAGGAAGGAGACAGAGAGAAGGGAGAGACGGAAGAACAGGAAGGAGAGAGAGGAGGGATAAAAGGAAGGAGAGGAGAGATGGAAGGGAGTAGTAAAAGAAGGAGGAAGGAAAAACAAGTGCGTTTGTGTGTGTGTGTGTGTGTGTGTGTGTGTGTGTGTGTGTATGTGTGTGTGTGTGTGTGTGTGTGTGTGTGTGTGTGTGTGTGTGTTAGTGTACTGTATGTATGTGCATGTATGTATGTGTGTGTGTGTGTGTGTGTGTGTGTGTGTGTGTGTGTGTGTGTGTGTGTGTGTGTGTGTGTGTGTGTGTGTGTGTGTGTGTGTGTGTGTGTAGGTACGTATGTGTATGCGTGTGTGTACGTATGTGTATGTGTGTGTGTGTGTGTGTGTGTGTGTGTGTGTGTGTGTGTGTGTGTGTGTGTGTGTGTGTGTGTGTGTATGTGTGCGATTCACCATTCACCATTGTCTTGGATCACGTGTTGGACTCGTGATCGACAGCTATTTCCCTCCCGTAAGAGAGCTCAGAGCTCATATATGACCGATCTATGACCTTACACGCATGCACAGACACCCAACTCCCCGCCTACGGGGAGCTGTGTGTGTGTGTGTGTGTGTGTGTGTGTGTGTGTGTGTGTGTGTGTGTGTGTGTGTGTGTGTGTGTGTGTGTGTGTGCGCGCGTGTGTGTATATCCGTGTGTGTTATTGCGGCTAAGAGAGCTTAAGGAAGATGTGTGTGTGTGTGTGTATATTATATATACATATATATATATATATATATATATACAAAGATAGAGAAAGAAACAGAGAGAGACAGAGAGAGATATAGAGAAATCAGAGAGCCAATGAAGAGAGAAGATGGGGAGAGTGGAGAGAACGATTATTATATATAAAAAAAAAGACACGAACACAATTAGCAATACCGATAATACAATAACAACGAGTGTTGCCTCAAATTTCACTTACAGGAAATCCGTAGCTCCTAAGTAACCTAATGACCCCTTTTGTCCTCCCATTGATCTCTCGTGGAAAAAACTTTGGATTGTTTCTCCTGTGCTATTGCTGTGTTGTCTGTTTCTGTGGCACCGGCTAAGACGAAGACGTCGAGAAGGAGGAGGAGGAGGAGGGAGAAGATGAAGGGGAGGAGGAGGAGGAGGAGGAGGGGGAGGAAGAGGAGGACGGTTAGGGGCAGGAAGGGGAGGAGGAGAAGGAGGAGGAGGAAGGGGAGAAATGGGGAGGAGAAAGGAGTAGGAGGAAGGGGAGGAAGAGGAAAAGTAGGAAGAGGAAAAGGAGGAAGAGGAAAAGGAGGAAGAGGAAAAGGAGGAAGAGGAAAAGGAGGAGGAGGAGGAGGAGGAGGAGGAGGAGGAGTAGGAGGAGGAGGAGGAGTAGGAGGAGGAGGAAGAAATTCTGGCTGTCAGTTTGTGAAAAAGGCGGAGAATCGCAATTTACCAAAAGAGAGTCTTCGGCCTGTTTCAGAGGCTATGCGGTGGTGGTATTTTGAAGATGTGCTGTGGGGGAGGCGATTCTCTACGACGTCATTTTACAGGGCCAATATTACCACTGGTCCCTACTTAGGGAAAGTATTCCCTTAATCTATTGGTTTGTGTGTGTTAGACTTACAGTCCTGTCGCTGTGGAGGGTTGTTTTCAATCTCGTTCCTGTGGACGCGGACGCGGGTTCTACTTTAATGGCAGTCTCAGCTTACACGGCAAAGATGTCGGTTTCCGTCGTAGGTAAGTGCCTCCTGGCGTAAAATCATATTTACACACACACACACACACACACACACACACACACACACACACACACACACACACACACACACACAGACGCATACACTTTAGAAAAAGCGAATAAGTTAAGAATCAATGATTACTTGAAAACAAACAAACCAAACATCATGTGTCTGATGGAGACCAAGGAAAATAATCATATTCATCTCCAAGTTAATAATGAAAACGCAGCCTTGAGCAATAAACAGAAAACAAAAAAATGGGAAGCGAGGCGTTGATACGAATAAAACTCAATATGAATATGGATAATATGGTATTGGGAGCGAGGAGAGTAAGGCCACATCAGTAAGACAGAAATTACTAACCAAAAGTAAAGATAAAAGAGATTTAGCAGTAGCATGTTCCCGCCTCCTGGAGACAATGGTACAGAACAAAGTTGAATAATAAAGGATGTTAGACATGACCGTTCGCCTACATAGAGGGACTGAAACAAGTGACAATCTTGGTGAGTGATTTTAATTGGAATGATGTGAATTGGGAGGGTGGGAATCAGGTGGAAGTGAATTCATATGAGGTGTTACGCCGTTAGACAAGGCAATGAATGATGTAATGAACTAATGGGTTAAAGGTATGACAATGTTTAGAAAAGATAACACACAACACATTAAAGCACCCGTATAATATAGGAATAGCTGATCATTTTGGGCTCGAAACTCAACTTACAAAACGATATGTAGAGCTAAGAGATGAGTTATATAGACAAAGCAGATACAATTTCGTGAAAACAAACATTACCAGATTGAAGTAATTCTTTGAAGGAACAGGTTGACGGGAATTCAGGGAAACACGTGGAAAGTGGAAGAAATGGAAATCTTCATAAATTTTTACAGCCTCAAGTACGGAAAAATATATGCCAAGTGTTAATGGGAAAGAAAATTGAAAACGAGCCGATTCAAAAGAAGGTGCGAAACAGACAGAAAACTAATAAGAAATGGGACAAATGAAACTAGGGAATAAAAAAAATGCAACGACAGAAAAATAGACAATAGCAAGAAACTAACACAGGAGAATCCGCAAGGAAGATAGATGCATTGAAAAATGTATAATCGGTCAGTGAAAAGGTAGTTTTGTAGATTTGTTAAGTGACCGGAAACACAGGAATGAATTATTATAATGAAAGTACATGAAAAGGTCTATGAAAACACAATAGCACAAGCTGAAACAACGAGCAAAAATTTTCCGCTCAGTACTTATAAGAATATGCATGATCTATGAAAGAAAAGGAGAGACTAGGAATGTTGTATTAGAAAATATAAAGAGAAATAAAAATTACATAAACCACTCGAAACCATAGATGTAAAGAAAACTCAAAGGGCTGACTGCGTTTCTAACTAGGTACAATAAGAATGTAGGGAACATCTCATGGATAAGGTTCATAACTGTTGAAACACCCATTTCTGATAACCTCTCCCAGTTCCTTCCCTATCGGCCTATATGTACTCAGTGTTTGCCATATGTCTGCACTTGAAAAAGCTGTAACAAGCGAAACGTCGCGCGTACCAATAAAAGTTTCGATCTCACACGGTGTTGATTTTCACAACTTAACTGTCCTTTCATCAGAAGACAGGAGAGTGCCTCAGGATTGGAAGTTGACCAATGTGGTACCAATCTACAAAAGAGGAGAAATTACTGACTTATAGATTAATGTCTTTGCCAATTTTGTTAGCTATGTGGGAGAGGTGTGAAACAGATATATAATATATTTAGAAACGAACATCTTGTCATATAGCCAGTTCAGATTCAGAAATGAAAGATCATGTGTATCAAACATGTCAATCTTTTTCTCACGCACGGGAAATTCATGTGTTACAAGAGAGAAAAAGTGGGGCGAATATGTCCATCTAGATCTAAAGAAAACCTTGGATAAGACACCTCACAAACGGATATTGTTAGAATTGTAACTTTGTAGAAGACTTTGTAGAAAACCTTCAAGGATGGACTATAGACTTCCTGAGAGAACCGTAGAAAAAAAAAAAAAAAAAAAAAAAAAAAATTATTTATACATATATATATTTGTATATTTATATATATACATATATATATATATATATATATATATATATATATATATATATATATATATATATATATATATATATATATATATATATATATATATATATCCAGGGTGTTCCAAAAAATTTATATAACTTGAGATGTAAATATCACAGAAACTACATATGCAAGGCAAATGAAATTAAGCAGGCTTAATGTTGAACAACATAATATTTATTCCTCCAAATTTAAATGAGATGGGAAAATCAAAGGTGTGTGTGGATTTCATGAACGATTTCACAAATGTTCAACATGCGCACCGCCTGAGACACGGCACACTTCGAGTCGGTGGTCCAGTTCCTCCCAAACACGCTGGAGCAATTCTTGGGTAAAGGGCCATTTACACGGTCTAACAGTCTGACAAACCCGGTTTGTCAGACAAGTATTTGAAGTGATGTTTGACAGTGTGAATGGTGTATTTGGTCGTCAAACACGTTTGTCGAACGTGTTTGACAACCAAATACCCTATTCACACGGTCAAACATCACTTCAAACACTTGTTTGACAAACCGGGTTTGTCAAACCGTTTGGCCGTCTAAATGCCCCTTAAGAGTCTCCAGTGCGGTAGTGATTCTTTGCTTCAGTTCCTCTAGGTTTCCAAGAGAAAAAATATCACAAGGTGTTAGGTCAGGTGAACGTGGCGGCCATTTCAACAGCGAGCGCGCGCACACACACGCACACACACATACATACACACACATACACACACACGCTCAGTTGGTAGAGTCCCAGACTGTCACTACGGCGGTCCGGGTTCGAATCCTGCCCAGGGCTGAAAATAATTTCAGTATCGCTGCGCTTCGAGTCGTTACTCCAACTCTCGTGGGCGGGGAGTTGGGTGTGTGTGTGCGTGTAAGGTCAAAGCATTACCCATAGATCGGTCATACGAGCTCTGATCTCTCTTCCGGGAGGGAAATAGCTGTCGATCACGAGTCCAACACGTGATCCAAAGACCAAGGTGAATCACACTCTCTCTCACACACACACACACACACACACACACACACACACACACACACACACACACACACACACCATTATATTACCAACATAAGGAGGAGGCGGAGGAGGAAGAGGGCGAACATAAGGAGGACGAGGAAGAGGAGGGGAGCAGAAGGGAGAAGTTAAGGAAGAGGAGGATAAGGAGGAGGAGGAGGATAAGGAGGATAAGGAGGAGGAGGATAAGGAGCATAAGGAGAAAGCTAAGAAAGATGAAGAGAAAACTAAGGGTGAAGAAAATGTTTTGGAAGAGAGGAGGAAGAGGAGGATATGGGGAAGGAAGAGAAGGATAAGGAGTAGGGTAAGGAGGAGGATAAGTAAGAGCATAAGGAGGAGGATAGGGAACATTAAGAAGATCAGGGGGAAAAAGAGGAGGAAGAGGACGAGGACGAGGAAGAGGAATGGAGGAGGAAGAGTAGGAGGAATAGGGCGAGGAAAATGAGGATTTAGAGAACGAGAACAATGAAGAGGAGGAAGAGAGGAGAAGGAAGAGGAGGAGGAGGAGGAAGAGGAGGAGGAAGAGGAGGAGGAAGAGGAAGAAAAGGAGGAAGAGGAATAGGACGTTCCCATGCGCAGCGAGAATAGGTTAGAGGTGCAAAGACAAAATCATCACTATCACTATCACCATCACAGTCACAATCACCATCGCCACGAATATCACTATCACCACCACAATCTTAATCACCATCGCCATTAATATCATCATCAGGATTAGCATCACCATCTCTATCAATATCACCATTGATATCATCATCATCAATTACTATCACCATTACCACCACAATCTCAATCACTATCACCATTGATATCATCACCAGCATCACCAATCACCATCGCTATATCACTATTACTATCACTATCACCACAACAATCTCAATCACTATCACCATTGATATCATCATCAGCATCACCAATCACCATTACCATGAATATCACTATTACTATCATTATCACCAATGATATCATTATCAGCGTCACTTACCATCACAATCTCAATCACCACCACCACTGATATCATCATCAGCATCACCATCATCATCTCTATCACTATCACCATTGATATCAGCAGCATCAATTACCATCACCATGAATATCACTATTACTATCACCATCACCACCACAATCTCAATCAATATCACCATTGATATCATCATCAGCATCACCAATCACCATCGCCATGAATATCACCATTGATATCACCACCACAATATCGATCCCTATCACCATTGATATCATCATCAGCATCACTAATCACCATCACAATCTCAATCACCATTGATATCATCATCAGTATCACCAATCACCATCTAGCGGCAGAATAGTGAATGATCCATCTCATGGAGAATGAGATTGAGAAAGAGATTACAAATAAAAAGATAAATAGATTTATAGATAAGTAGATCAACAAATAGGTTGATGAACAAACAAATAAGCTACTAATTTAATGAATCGTTAGATATATAGATTGATAGATAATTAAATGAATAAATAGAAAATAAGAAAATAAATTAGCAGTTGACTAAATAAATAAAAAGTAGATAATATAGGATCATATAAAAGAAATTAATACATAAACAATTAAATAAATAAATAGATGAATGAATAATTAAAGAAAAATAAAAAATAATAATAAATACATCAATTAATTGATTAAACAATAAATAAACAAATGAACAAGCAAAGGAATAAACAAATAAATACAACAAATAAATAAATTAACTAATTAATCAGCATATAGATAAATAAATAAATAAATAAATAAATAAATATATAGAAGAATAAATAAAAAAAGATTCAAACCCACTAAAGCCGAGTCCTGGAAGCGGCGTCGAAGCCGGTTTGGAACATAGCAAAATATATTGACAGTCATTCCAGCCCTGTCAGAAGTTTGGTTAAGAGAAAAACTTGAGAGGAGGTGGGAGGGAGGGAGGGAAGGAGGGAGGGAGGGAGGGAAAAAAACGGGAAGTGGGAAGAGGAGGACGAGGAGAAGGAAGAGGAGGACGAGGAGAAGGAAGAGGAGGACGAGGAGAAGGAAGAGGAGGACGAGGAGAAGGAAGAGGAGGACGAGGAGAAGGAAGAGGAGGACGAGGAGAAGGAAGAGGAGGACGAGGAGAAGTAGGAGGAGGAAGAGGAGGACGAGGAGGAAGAGGAGGACGAGGAGAAGTAGGAGGAGGGAGAGGAGGAAAAGGGAGAGAGAGGGAGGGGGAAGATGAGGAGGAGGAACAGGGGAAAAAAGAGGAGGAGGGACATCAAGAGCAGAGAGAGGAGGAGTAAGAAGAAGAGAAAGAGGAGAAAGACGATGAGGAAGAGGAGGGGAAGATAGGAGTTAGGTAAGGAGGAGGAGGAGGAGGAGGAGGAATAGTAGGAGGTGGAGGAGGTGAAGGAGGTGGAGGAGGGGGAGAAGGGGGAAGATGAGGATAAGAGGAGGAGGAGGCAAAACGGTAACTAAGGAAAGGAAGAAGTAAAAGAGGGTGATGAAAAGTAGAAGAAAGAGGAGGGGAGGAGGAGAAAGGAGGAGGAGAAAGGAGGAGGAGAAAGAGGAGGAGGAGAAAGAGGAGGAGAAAGAGGAGAAAGGAGGAGAAAGAGGAGAAACTGAAGGAGAAAGAGAAGGAGGAGAAAGAGGAGAAGAGGAGAAGAGGAGAAAGAGGAGGAGGAGAAAGAGGAGGAGGAGAAAGAGGAGGAGGAGAAAGAGGAGGAGGAGAAAGAGGAGGAGAAAGAGGAGGAGGAGAAAGAGGAGGAGGAGAAAGAGGAGAAAGAGGAGGAGAAAGAGGAGGAGGAGGAGGAGGAGAAAGAGGAGGAGGAGGAGAAAGAGGAGGAAGAGGAGAAAGGAGGAGGAGAAAGAGAAAGAGAAAGAGGAGGAGGAGGAGAAAGAGGGGGAGAAAGAGAAACAATATGTGGGGGGAGATTAGGAGGAGAAAGAGAGGGAATGGGAACAGGAGCAGGAACAGGAACAGAAGCATAAAGTCGAGGCGGAACTGGAAGGAAGACGAGGAGGAAGAGAGAGAAGGGGAAGAGGAAGAAAATAAAGATAAGGTGGATGATAAGGGGAAAGGAAGAGAAGAAGGAAGAAGAGGAGCAACAGGAACAGGAAGAGGAGGAAGAGGAAAATAGGAGGAGGAAGAGGAAAATAGGAGGAAGAAGGGGTGAAATAAGGGAGAAAGGAAGAAATGTAAGAAAACCAGGAGGGGGGAGGAGGACGAGGAGGAGGAGGAGGAGAAGGAGGCCGAGGAGGAGGAGGAGGAAGAGGAGGAGAAGGTGGAGTCGCAGAAGTAAAAGAAGGAGAGGGAGTGAAG
>NC_134814.1:10875147-10892647 GCF_046742065.1 Oratosquilla oratoria
ACGAAATCGTGTTGCTCGATTTCTTGAATTGTAGCTCTTCCCGATGGGACCGGGTGGAGAAGACTTTTGATCAAGTCCATAGCCGATTTGCAGATGTGAATCCAAGGTTTGCTGTCGGTGAGTTTGAGGTCCTTTCGGAGCCAAATTTGGTAGTTAGGGTCGTAGGCCTTTGCTACTTCCCAGGGAGCGCTTCCGCTCATCATCTTGACGAGAGTGACGCCACACGACCATACGTCGCTGGGTTCTCCTCTGTATCTTGCCGAGAAGACTTCAGGAGCCATGTAGCCTCTTGTGCCGTTGACTTCGCTCAGGTAAGTCTTCCGGTCTTCGAGCTTGGCTGCGAGTCCGAAGTCGGCAATTTTAAGAACGTTATCGCCGTTCAGGAGTAAGTTTTGGGGTTTGAGGTCCCTGTGCACCACTCCATGTGTGTGCATATACTTGACTCCCGAAATAAGTTGATTGAAGTAGAACACGGACATTTCGTCGTCCAAGCCGGAGGGCCCGATCTTTCTTGAGAGGTCACCTCCATCGGCGTATTCCAGGTAAATGTGAATGTGAGTCTCGTCCTTCTCGGAGCTCAGCACGCGAAGAATGTTGCGGTGCTCGAGACTCTCTTGGACTTGGACTTCGATTTGCTGGTTCATACCGCCTTCGAGTTCGATGGACTTTTTGGCGACGAAAACCTCCGAAGTTGCTTTCTTGAGCAAAACTACGGATCCATATGCTCCTTCGCCCAGTTCTCTGACTTCAATCCAGTCTTTGTTGGGCTCTTCGAAGGATTTTATCTTCTTGCATGCGCTTTCTTCCTATTCTTCTGCGCTAGATGAAAGTGACCGTTTCCTGGTGTGGAAGGCAGGAACGAAGGAATCCTCGGTGGAACTGTAATCCTTGACGCTGGAGTCTGCAAAGGCCGAACTGCTTCTCGAACTCCCTCCTGAGGTCCACTCTTCCTCCTGTTCCTTGTTCGAGCGGCTGGAGATCATGATTGCGGCGTGCGAAGTCCTCTCGTAGAACAAGAGACCAAGAGTCGTGCGAAAGCGACCTAAGCGAAGTACACACGACTGAACATCTCGGAAGTGATACAATGGCAGTTATTCCAACGCTTTTCAAAATCACTACATACATGTACATAATCATACTTACATTTACATCATACATACATATATATACATATATAAAAACCTTCAGTATATATTAAAAATGCATCCGTTTCTGTTGACCTCTGTTTGCATGTAAGTATATATATGTATGTAAAGACACTGAATAAGATAAACAATACTTCAGTTGCTTTCGACTAAATAAAAAAAAAAACTAACTCGTCAGCAACGGAAGAATTGTTGAAATTATACTGAAGCTTTAATGGTCACTTCCATTACCTTGATGTGAAGGTCGTTTCATAGAAGTCCAAAAGACATTTGAATATACATACATACACGCATAATTACATATGTTCATACATGCATATATACATATAAATAAAGGATACATACATACGTACGTACATCCTAAAGTTCTTTCCGTTTCCCAGCATTGTCTCTGACATGCCTTAACAGCTCCTAAAGCACACAGGGCAAAGGTGACGTTTTCGGTCGCAGGTACTCAGCGCCTCCAGGCGTAGGCTGTTTACCTTCTTCTTGACTTTAGCTAAATTAAGATATCTAAAGAGGCGCACATTACGTACCAGTCGCTACTTAATCTTTATTCTAGCTGCCGTCCTGCTTTATTATTATTTTATTTACTTATTTACTATTAGTGTTTTATTATTAGTTTATTTACTTATTATAGTATTTAATCTTTATTCTAGCCGCCGTCTTGTTTTTTTTTTGTTATTATTTCATTTACTTGTATATTATTTTATCATTATTTCCGTGGTTCCCCATTTTGGAAAGTATTAATCTAAAAAAAACACGCAAAAGTGTTTTGTAAGTGTAAATCATTTGGCGTTAGCCAGGGTAAAACATTACCGAGTGCGAACAAAATACGCCGAGGGTCTAACCCACCTCCGTGAGCTCCTCCTGTCCCAAAAAGTTACTTAAACTCATACTCTGACTGGCGCCAGGGTATTTCATTCATCTCCATAGCGTCCCCTTGGGAACGGGAAGGCTTAAACCAAATATGGCGAAAGTGAGATGCTGGTGTCAGATCGTTGGACCCCGATGAACTCCGATGGACCTCGATGGGCCCCGCCCTTGTGGTCCCTCGCGCTTCTGGTGGACCCCCCAAGGGGTCGTCGATGTGGGTGGCACAAGACGGGGTCCCTCTCGGTGTGGGATCCCGTCCCGGGGCGGGAGTCCCGTGGGATGCTGGACTGCCAGGTTTGATGAAAGAAAAACATGAAGGTTGGGAAAGTGCGGGATATTCTTTATTTGGAGTCTGGGTCGGGATTCTTCACCCGTGGGCGTGGGGGTGGGGGGTGGGTGGGCTGAGGGGTAGACCTATGGGTGGAACCCTCGTGGTTGGACACCCCACTCAACCCTCACCCAGTGGTACATCCTCCTTCACCCCCCACCCCATCCCTAAACCATCTCAGTGTAATTGTAAACAAAGACTTTTTTCATTCGCGTCTTCAGTTCTGTTAGTGTTAATGTTGGTGTCATTATGACGTCATCCCACCGTCTGCCGTCAGCAATACTGTCAGCAATACCGTCAGTTTCACCGTGTCCTTAGCGCTGTCACGTTGACGTCACTGTCATCCGTCGGTGTCAGGTCACTTCACACTGAACGGAATCTCATCAGCTGTTGTGAATTTGAAGAGCTAGAAAATGACCTCGCTTATATCATTCTAGATTTATCTAAAAACACTTCAACAATGTCTTAAATATTTCTATAGGTTTAATGTATTATAATTCGTCAGCTTCTCAGTATTCTGCGGAAAGTTTATTCGAAGATTCGAAAAACGAAATATTGCAATCGAAGTCATTTCAGCTCATACGAACTCACAGTAGTTGACGGGACTCAGCCCAGTATGATGCGGGTTTTGAACACTCCGACCTGGGGTCTTGTTGCCGTCATAATCGTCGTCAGGGTAATATCACCAGAACATCAAAACCCGGACAAGTTCTTGTAAAAGAGGCACTGGGTTTCTCGTTCCCGTGACTCTGCCATCAACGAGTTCGTAACCCGGTTCGTAACCCGGTTCGTAACCCGAGGTTTGCATGTAGCGCCTCAGGAATCAGAGTCTTGGTTTCGAGAAGGCAGATCTCCTTCCTTGGGTTTTGCTTTAGCATATATCTTTCGGGTGCAGATGATATACAACGCAAACCTTGTCGAAGATTTTTTTTTTATTCATTTTTTTTTTTTTTTTGCCAGTGAATACCTCCTACGCTAGCGGTCTGAGATAATGGCTTTTGCTGAAGCTCAAAGCTTCCTGGTTGTTGTTATGGAATGTGGTTTACCAGTACTTCTGTCCAAAGGTTTCCAAGTGTACACTCACGAGAGGTTAGTATTACTCGTTCAAATGACTGCCAGGGTCTCCGGCAACACCAAGAACGCATCCCCTTTTCTCCCTGACCAATCGCCGCGAAGCGGTGATTGGTTAGAGAAGAAAATGGGGCGTGGCTAGTTTCGCCCGTGAAGATGATACTAACTCCACACAAGAAAGAATGAGGTACAAGATCACACCAGAGGACGCTAAGCTGTGACCAAGGTCGTCACCTTTGACCTCCACGTCCACCTTCTCGTCCACCTTCTCCTAGTCCACCTTCTCCTCGTCCAACTTCTCCTCGTTCACCTTCTCCTCGTCCAACTTCTCCTCTTCCACCTTCTTCTCTTCCACCTCATCGTCCACCTTCTCGTCCATCCCCTTCTCCTTGTCCACTTCCTTCTCCAACTCCCCCTCCTCCTCCTCCATCTTCTCCTTTTTCTTCTCCTCTTCCATTTTCTTTTTTTTTTCTTCTCCTTTCTCCTCTTCCACCTCCATCTCCTCCTCTTCTCCTCCTCCTCCTATCCTTCCTGTCCTTCCTTTTCCCTTCTCTTCTTCCTATCTACTTCTGAGCCTACGCTCCCTGCTCATCTTCCTGTTTCTTCTCCTTGTTTTCTCTTCATCATCATCCTTTTCCTCCTCTTCCTTTTCGTCCTCCTCCTTCTCGTGCTTCTCTTATTCCTCTTGTTCTTCTTTCTTTTCCTTTTCTTCCTCTTCATTTTGTTCTTCCTGCTTTCTTTCCTCCTTTTCTTATTCTTGTTTCTTCTCCCTCGCCGCCTCCTTCTCTCCTCCTTTTCCTCCTCATCTTCCACCTCCCAATCCTCCTCCCAATCCTACTCTTCTTCCTCCTCTTATTCCTCCTCTTCTTCCTGCTCCTCCTACCTCTCATCCTATCTCTTATTTCCCCTCCTCTTCTTCCTCCTCCTTCCTCTTGTCGTCTTCCACTTCTACCCATCATGGAGAAAGGGATCAGGAGGAGGAGGAGGAGGAAGAAAAGGGCGGAAGGAGAAAGAGGAGGAGGAGGAGGAAAAGGGCGGAAGGAGAAAGGGAGGAGGAGGAGGAGGAGGAATAGGAAGAGGGCGGAAGGAGAAAGGGAGGAGTAGAAAGAGGATGGTGAAGGAGGAATAGGGGAAGAGGGAAGATGGAGAGATGGATTGAAAGGAGGTGAATGAGGAAAAGGGAGGAAAAAGGAAAAGGAGAGGAGGATTGCTGTGAAGAGGAGGAGTAGGAGGGAGAAGAGGGAAAGAGGAGAAGGAGGAAGAGGAGGGAGAAGAGGAAAGGGAAGATGAATAGGAAGAAATGTAGGAGGAGGAAGAAGACGAAGGAAAGAGTAAAGGGAGGAGGAGGAGGAAGAGAGGGAGGAGGAGAGGAAAGTAAAGATGAGTGGGAAGAGAAGTAGGATTAGGGGGATGAGGGAAAGAGGAGAGGGAGGAGGAAGGGAAAGAGAGGGAGGAGGAAGAAGAGAAGGAGAAGGCTGAGGAGTAGAAGAAAGAGGAGGAGGAGAAAAGGAAAGTAAAGATGAGTGGGAAGAGAAATAGGAGGAAGGGGATGAGGGAAAGAGGAGAGGGAGGAGGAGGGGGAAGAGAGGGAGGAAGGGGAAGAGAGGGAGGAAGGGGAAGAGAGGGAGGAGGAGGAAGAGAAGGAGGAGGAGGAGGAAGAGATGGAGGAGAAAGAGGAGGAAAAGGAGGATGAAGAGATGGAGGAGGAGGAAGAGAATGACGATGAGGAAGAGGAGGAGGAAGAGATGGTGGAGAAGGAAGAGATGTAGGAGGAGGAGGAAGAGAAGGAGGAGGAGGGAGAGAAGGAGGAGGACATGTGGTCGTTTGTTAACGCTCAACGGGGTTGTGTCAACCGAATGATGTGTGAGAGGGGGTACCACTCTTTCCATTTTCTATAAAGACGATTCTCGAAAATTCGAAAAACAAAATATTTCCAACATTTGGAATAAGACTCCAAAATCTAGAAAATCATGGATTCTAAAAGCCCGTTCAGATATTCTTGATTATTTTTTTAAATGCGCCCCTGCTACTAATGTTGGAGATTGATTAATCTAGATTCTCGATTGTAGGAAATTGATCCAATAAACAGGTAATTTCAGGAAGCTAATAAGGGCGGACTCTAGTTTGAAAATGGTCGCCATCTGTCGAGGACCCCTTTTTTCCTTCTAGTGTATAGAATTGTCTGTCCTTTGATAGAAAAAATCTGCAAAGAGTATCACAAAGTTGCATCAAAAAGTGCGTTACAAAAGTTGCATAAAAAAGTGCGTCACAAAGTTGCGTCACAAAGTACGTCATAAAGTCGCGTCACAAAGCTGAATCACAAAGTTGCGTCACCAAGTTGAATCACAAAGTTGCGTCACAAAGTACGCCATAAAGTTGCGTCACAAAGTACGTCATAAAGTCGCGTCACAAAATTGAATCACAAAGTTGCGTCACAAAGTTGAATCACAAAAATTCCGTCAAAGTTGCGTCACAAAGTACGTCACAAAGTACATTACAAAATACGTCATAAAGTTGCGTCAGAAAGAGGCGTTACAAAGATGCGTCACAAAGTGCTTCACAAAATTGTCACAAAGTTGCGTCAAAAAGTTGCGTCACAAAGTTACATCACAAAGTCGCGTCACAAAATGCGTCACAAAATGTGCCATAAACTTGCGTCCCAAAGTTGCGTCACAGGTGTGTCACGAAGTCCACTTGGCGATGGTAAAGCGTTTTTATGCTGTAATTTTTTTCCGTTCAACTATAAAAGTACCACTACTGCTGATCCCGTGACAGCTGTATTTGTCAATACACAGGTGCCGGACGAAAGTCCCACACCTAATTCAAACAAGAAAATGGGGAAAAAGTATTGCTAAACAACTAGATAAGTTATTGGATAACAAGACAAATGAGCAATACAGAAACAGAACACAGATGTATATACAAATAAGTGGAGGGGGAGAAATTAGTAAACGAATGAATAAAATTAATATATAAAGGAATAGAATAACAAAAAATAAATGTAAGAGTTTGATGAAATTAGATCAATGTATAGGTAAACAAGTCAATAAATAGATGATCAAGTATTACGATGATTCTTCGATGAAGGTGCAATAGGAAAACATAACAGATGGTGGTACTGTTGTGGTTCCCTGGAGCCGCAGCCGTGTCCCAGGATCGAATCAGTGGCACTGCAGCACACGTGGGTAATGTCCGGGCCGTAAAAGTGCCACTGACGGGACTTTGGGTAAGTTATCTTATAGTAACAGTACGACGATGACGGTCGGTGCTGGAGACGAGGCAAGCAAGCACAAGCGCGCGCGTGCGCGCGCTCACACACACACACACACACACACACACACACACACACACTCACACTCTCTCTCTCTCTCTCTCTCACACACACACACACACACACACACACACACACACACACACACACACACACACACACACACACACACACACACAGGTACAAGCACAGGCACACACGCACACACACACACACAGGCATAAGCACAGGCAGAGGCACACACGCACACACACACAGGCACAAGCACAGGCACACATGCAAACACACACAGGTACACACGCACACACACAGGCACACACGCACACACACAGACACACACGCACACACACAGACACACAGGCGCACACACACACACAGGCACACATACAGACACACAGACACACACACAGACACACAGGCACACACACAGACACAGGACAGGCACACACACACACACACAAACACACACACACACACACACACACACACACACACACACACACACACACACACACACACACACACACACATACACACACACACACACAAGGCATACACACACACACACACTTTACTCACACAAAATCCTAGTAAGTAAAGTGTTAAATGTAATTTTCGATTAACCGTTTGGCGCCCACGAAGAAAAACTTTAGATCTAAGAATTTTATCGTGGTTAGCGCAGGGTGATCTTATTAAGCTCGTAGTAGCGTTTCTTAACATTCTCGTCCTCTCCATCCAGGATTCAGCAGTCCATCACCTCATAAAAGTAAATACAAATGTGCATTGTATGGGTTAATTTGATTTTCCATTAACCCATAGAAATCTTATTCAGCTGAGGGAAACTTCCCAATATTTCTCAATATTTGAAAATAGTAATTAGAATTATTTTTTATTCTATTTTGTTTTATCTATTTGTTTTATTTTATTTCATCTTATTTTATTTTATTATTATTATTATTTTATTTTTTTCAAGCGTGATCACGAAAATATAGTCTGTTCACTCATTATTTGAAAATTCTTGAAAATTTACTTTGCAACGAAGTCGTGTTGCTCAATTTCTTGAATTGTAGCTCTTCCCGATGGGACCGGGTGGAGAAGACTTTTGATCAAGTCCATAGCCGATTTGCAGATGTGAATCCAAGGTTTGCTGTCGGTGAGTTTGAGGTCCTTTCGGAGCCAAATTTGATAGTTAGGGTCGTAGGCCTTTGCTACTTCCCAGGGAGCGCTTCCGCTCATCATCTTGACGAGAGTGACGCCACACGACCATACGTCGCTGGGTTCTCCTCTGTATCTTGCCGAGAAGACTTCAGGAGCCATGTAGCCTCGGGTGCCGTAGACTTCGCTCAGGTAAGTCTTCCGGTCTTCCAGCTTGGCTGTGAGTCCGAAGTCGGCAATTTTAAGAACGTTATCGCCGTTGAGGAGTAAGTTTTGGGGTTTGAGGTCCCTGTGCACCACTCCATGTGTGTGCATATACTTGACTCCTGAAATAAGTTGATTGAAGTAGAACACGGACATTTCGTCGTCCAAGCCGGAGGGCCCGATCTTTGTTGACAGGTCACCTCCATCGGCGTATTCCAGGTAGATGTGAATGTGAGTCTCGTCCTTCTCGGAGCTCAGCACGCGAAGAATGTTGCAGTGCTCGAGACTCTCTTGGACTTGGACTTCGATTTCCTGGTTCATACTGCCTTCGATTTCGATGGACTTTTTGGCGACGAAAACCTCCGAAGTTGCTTTCTTCAGCAAAACTACGGATCCATATGCTCCTTCGCCCAGTTCTCTGACTTGAATCCAGTCTTTGTTGGGCTCTTCGAAGGATTTTATCTTCTTGCATGCGCTTTCTTCCTATTCTTCTGCGCTAGATGAAAGTGAACGTTTCCTGGTGTGCAAGACAGGAACGAAGGAATCCTCGGTGGAACTGTAATCCTCGACGCTGGACTCTGCAAAGGCCGAACTGCTTCTCGAACTCCCTCCTGAGGTCCACTCCTCTTCCTCTTGTTCCTTGTTCAAGCGGCTGGAGATCATGATGGCGGCGTGCGAAGTCCTCTCGTAGAACAAGAGACCAAGAGTCGTGCGAAAGCGACCTAAGCGAAATACACACGACTGAACATCTCGGAAGTGATACGGTGGCAGTTATTCCAATGGTTTCCAAAATCACTACATACATGTACATAATTATAGTTACATTTACATCATACATACATATATATATATATACATATATGAAAACCTTCAGTATATATTAAAAAATGCATCCGTTTCTGTTGACCTCTGTTTGCATGTATGTATACATGTGTGTGTAAAGACTAATAATAAGATAAACAATACTTCAGTTGCTTTCGACTAAATAAAAAAAAATCGTCAGCAACGGAAGTATTGTTGAAATTATACTGAAGCTTTAATGGTCACCTGTAATACCTTGATGTGAAGGTCGTTTCATAGAAGTCCAAAAGACGTCTGAATATACATAAATACTGTACATGTATAATTACATATGTACATACATGCATATATACATAAATAAAGGATACATACATACATACATACGTACATCCTACAATTCTTTCCGTTTCCCAGCATTGTCTCTGACATACCTTAACAGCTCCTAAAGCAAACAGGGCAAAGGTGACGGGTTTTGCCGAAGCTACTCAGCGCCTCCTGGCGTAGGCTCTTTACCTTCTTGACTTTAGCCAAATTAAAATATCTAAAGAGGTGCACATTACGTACCAGTCGCTACTTAATCTTTATTTTAGCTGTTGTCCTGCAGGAGGAAGAGAAGGAGGAGGAGCACATGTGGTCGTTTGTTAACGCTCAACGGGGTCGTGTCAACCGAATGATGTGTGAGAGGGGGTACCCCTCTTTCCATTTTCTATAAAGACGATTCTCGAAAATTCGAAAAACAAATATTTCCAACATTTGGAATAAGACTCCAAAATCTAGAAAACAATAGATTCTAAAAGCCCTTTCAGATATTCTTGATTATTTTTTTAAATGCGCCCTTGCTACTAATATTGGAGATTGATTAATCTAGATTCTCGATAGTAGGAAATTGATCCAATAGTTTGAAAATGGTCGCCATCTGTCGAGCACCCCATTTTTCCTTCTAGTGCATAGAATTGTCTGTCCTTTGATAGAAAAAATCTGCAAAGAGTGTCACAAATTTGCATCAAACAGTGCGTCACAAAGTTGCGTCACAAAATTGCGTGACAAAGTTGAATCACAGAATTATGTCAAACTTGCGTCATAAAGGGGCGTCACAAAATACGTCATATAGGTGCGTCACAGAGATGCGTCACAAAGTGCTTCACAAAATGGTCACAAAGTTACGTCAAAAAGTTGTATCACAAAGTTGCGTCCCAAAGTTGCGTCACAAAGCGCGTCACAAAATGCGTCATGAACTTGCGTCACAAAGTCCACTTGGCGATGGTAAAGCGTTTTTATACTGTAATTTGTTTCCGTTCAACTATAAAAGTACGGCCACTGGTGATCCCGTGAAAGATGCATTTGTCAATACACTGGTGCCGGACGAAAGTCCCCCTGCTAATTCAAACAAGAAAATAGAAAAAAAGTGTGGATAAACAACAAGATGTTAATAAATAACAAGACAAATGAGCAATACAGAAACAGTAGACAAATTAATATACAAATAAGTGGAGGGGGGAGAAATTAGTAAGTGAATGAATAGAATTGATATATAAAGGAATAGAAAAACAAAAAATTAATGTAAGACTTTGAAAGCAGATCAATGTATAGGTAAACAAGTAAATAAATAGATGATCAAGTATTACGATAATTCTTCGATGAAGGTGCAATCGGAAAACATAACAGGTGGTGGTACTGTTGTGATTCCCTGGAGCCGCAGCCGTGCCCCAGGATCGAATCAGTGGCACTGTAGCACACGTGGGTAATGTCCGGGCCGTAAAAGTGCCACTGACGGGAGTTTGGGTAAGTTTTCTTATAGTAACAGTACGACGATGACGGTCGGTGCTGGAGACGAGGCAATCAAGCACAAGCGCGCGCGTCACACACACACACACACACACACACACACACACACACACACACACACACACACACACACACACACACACACACACACACACGCACACACACAGGTACAAGCACAGGCACACACACACGCACACACACAGGCATAAGCACAGGCAGAGGCACACACGCACACACACACAGGCACAAGCACAGGCACACATGCAAACACACACAGGCACACACGCACACACACAGGCACACACGCACACACACACAGGCACACACGCACACACACACAGGCACACACGCACACACACACAGGCACACACGCACACACACACAGGCACACACGCACACACACACAGGCACACACACACACACACACACACACACACACACACACACACACACACACACACACACACACACACACACACGCATACACACACACACACACACTTTACTCACACAAAATCCTAGTAAGTAAAGTGTTAAATATAATTTTCGATTAACCGTTTGGCGCCCACGAAGAAAAACTTTAGATCTAAGAATTTTATCGTGGTTAGCGCAGGGTGATCTTATTAAGCTCGTAGTAGCGTTTCTTAACATTCTCGCCCTCTCCATCCAGGATTCAGCAGTCCATCACCTCATAAAAGTAAATACAAATGTGCATTGTATGGGTTAATTTGATTTTCCATTAACCCATAGAAATCTTATTCAGCTGAGGGAAACTTCCCAATATTTCTCAATATTTGAAAATAGTAATTAGAATTATTTTTTATTCTATTTTATTTTATCTATTCGTTTTATTTTATATTATTGTCATTTTTTTTATTATCATTATATATTTTTTTCAAGCACGATCACGATAATAAAGTCTGTTCACTCATTATTTGAAAATTCTTGAAAATTTACTTTGCAACTAAATCTCTCTCTCTCTCTCTCACACACACACACACACACACACACACACACACACACACACACATACACAGGTACACAGGTGCCTGTGTGCGTGTGTGCCTGTGTGTGTGTGCATGTGTGCCTCTGCTTGTGCCTGTGTGTGTGTGCGTGTGTGACTCTGCCTGTGTGTGTGTGTGTGTGTGTGTGTGTGTGTGTGTGTGTGTGTGAGAGAGAGAGAGAGAGAGAGAGAGAGAGAGAGAGAGAGAGAGAGAGAGAGAGTGAGTGAGTGAGTGAGTGAGTGAGTGAGTGAGTGAGTGAGTGAGTGAGTGAGTGAGTGAGTGAGTGAGTGTGTGTGTGTGTGTGTGTGTGTGTGTGTGTGTGTGTGTGTGTGTGTGTGTGTGTGTGTGTGAGTGAGTGAGTGAGTGAGTGAGTGAGTGAGTGTGTGAGTGAGTGAGTGAGTGAGTGAGTGAGTGAGTGTGTGTGTGTGTGTGTGTGTGTGTGTGTGTGTGTGTGTGTGAGTGTGCGCACGCGCGCGCTTGTGCTTGATTGCCTCGTCTCCAGCACCGACCGTCATCGTCGTACTGTTACTATATGAAAACTTACCCAAAGTCCCGTCAGTGGCACTTTTACGGCCCGGACATTACCCACGTGTGCTACAGTGCCACTCATTCGATCCTGGGACACGGCTGCGGTTCCAGGGAACCACAACAGTAGCACCACCTGTTATGTTTTGCTATTGCACCTTCATCGAAGAATTATAGTAATACTTGATCATCTATTTATTTACTTGTTTACCTATACATTTATCTAATTTCATCAAACTCTTACATACATTTTTTGTTTGTGTATTTCTTTATATATTAATTCTATTCATTCACTTTCTAATTTCTCTTCCCTCTACTTATTTATATATTCATTTGTCTACTCCTCTGTATTGCTCATTTGTCTTGTTATTCATTAACTTATCTAGTTGTTTAGCAACACTTTTTTCCATTTTCTTGTTTGAATTAAGTGTGGGACTTTCGTCCGGCAACAGTGTATTGACAAATACACCTTTCACGGGATCAGCAGTGGCGGTACTTTTATAGTTGAACGGAAACAAATTACAACATAAAAACGCTTTACCATCGCCAAGTGGACTTTGTGACGCACCTGCGACGCAACTTTGTGACGCATTTTGTGACGTGCTTTGTGACACAACTTTGTGATGCAACTTTTTGACGCAACTTTGTGACCATTTTGTGAAGCACTTTGTGACGCAACATTGTGACCATTTTGTGACGCATCTTTATGACGTATTTTGTGACGTAATTTGTGACGCAACTTTATGACAATTTGTGACGCAACTTTGATTATAACTTTGTGACGCAGCTTTATGACGCAACTTTGACGTAATTTTGTGATTCAACTTTGTGACGCAACCTTATGACGCAACTTTGTGACGCACTGTTTGATGCAAATTTGTGACACTCTTTGCAGATTTTTTCTATCAAAGGACAGACAATTCTATGCACTAGAAGGAAAAATGGGGTGCTCGACAGATGGCGACCATTTTCAAACTAGGGTCCGCCCATATTAGCTTCCTGAAATTACTTGTTTATTGGATAAATTTCCCTTCTATCGAGAATCTAGATTAATCAATCTCCAATATTAGTAGCAAGGCCGCATTTCAAAAATAATCAAGAATATTTGAAAGGGCTTTTAGAATCCATGATTTTCTAGGATTTTGGAAGTCCTATTCCAAATGTTGGAAATATTTTGTTTTTCGAATTTTCGAGAATCGTCTTTATAGAAAATGGAAAGAGTGGTACCCCCTCTAACACATCATTCGGTTGACACGACCCCGTTGAGCGTTAACAAACAACCACATGTGCTCCTCCTCCTCCTTTCTGTTCCTCCTCCTTCTCCTCATCCTCCTCCTTCTCTTCCTTATCCTTCTTCCTCCTCCTTCACTTCCTCCTCCTTCTTTCCTCCTCCTCTCCTCCTTCTCTTCCTCCTCCTCCTCCTCCTTCTCCTTCTCTTCCTCCTCCTTTCCTCCTCCTCCTTCTTCCTCCTCCTCCTTCTCCTTTTCTCTTCCTCCTCCTTCTTCTTCCTCCTCCTCCTTTTCTTACTCCTCCTCCTCTTCCTCCTTTCCCTCTCTTCCCCTCTCCTCTTTCCCTCATCCCCTTCCTCCTATTTCTCTTCCCACTCATCTTTACTTTCCTTTTTCTCCTCCTCTCTTCCTCCTCTTTCTTTTACTCCTCCTCCTCCTTCTCTTCCTTCCTCCTCCTTTCTTCCTCGTCCTCCCTCTCTTTCCCTCCTCCTCCCTCATCCTCCTAAGCCTACTTCTCTTCCCACTCATGTTTACTTTCCTCTCCTCTCCTTTCTCTTCCGCCTTTTCCTCACTTACTCTTTCCTTCGTCTTCTTCCTCCTCCTACATTTCTTCCTATTCATCTTCCCTTTCCTCTTCTCCCTCCTCTTCCTCCTCACTCTCCACTTCCCCCTCCGTCCTCCTCTTCCTCCCTCTCCTCTTTCCCTCTCCTCCCTCTACTCCTCCTCTTCACAGCAATCCTCCTCTCCTTTTCCCTTTTCCTCCCTCTTCCTCATTCACCTCCTTTCAATCCATCTCTCCATCTTCCCGCTTCCCCTATTCCTCCTTCACCATCCGCGTTCTACTCCTCCCTTTCTCTTCCGCTCCCTCTTCCTCTTCTCCTCCTCCTACCCTTTCTCCTTCCGCTCTCTTCTTCCTCCTTCCTCTTTTCTCCTTCCGCCCTCTTCTTCCTCCTCCTCCTCCTCATCTCTTTCTCCTTCCGCCCTCCTCCTCTTCGTCCTCCTCCTCTTCCTCTCTTTTTTCACTCTCTTCCTCTTCTTTCCCTTCTCTATCTCAACTTCCATGCCATACTTTCCGCTCTTCCTAGACTTCATCTTCTCACGTTTTTCCTCTCCCTTTCTTACCCCTTTCCTCTCTTTGCTCAGCTTCCAAAATGCCCTTTTTTTTCCCATTCTCTTTCCCTTCATCCTTCTCCTCTTTTTTCTCTCTTTCTGTCTACTCTTAACTACTCCTTTCCTCTCCTTTTTCAACTGCCTTCCTCTTTTTATCCACTCTCTTTCCCTTCATCCTTCACCTCTTTTTTCCCACTCTCTTTCCCTTCATCCTTCCTCTCTTTTATCCTCTTTATGTCTACTTTTTACTAACCCTTTCCTCTCCTTTCTCGGCTTCCAAACTGCCTCTCTTGTTTCCCACTCTCTTTCCCTTCATCCTTCATCTCTTTTTTCCCATCTTTCTGTCTACTCTTAACTATCACTTTCCTTTCCTTTCTAAGCTTCCAAACTGCCTTTCCACTCTCTTTCCCTTCATCCTTCCTCTCTTTCTTCCTCTCTTTCTGTCTACTCTCTTTCACCCTCTTCCACTTATAGCCCCTTCCTCCCTATCTATTCTTTCCCTCAACTTCATCTTCTCTTTCTTCCCGTCTTCAGCATAGGGTAACAACTCTACGGACCAGAGGATGTTTTTTTGGTGACTGGAGGCTAATCTTTACTTAAGGATGTTGAATATTTCAAGCTGTTAGTGTCCCGCCTTCCTACTCCTCTCGTTTAGTCCCTCGTTCTCTGCCTCTGGGACTTTACTTCTTTGACGAGACATTTCATTCCCCAAGAAGCTGCGTAGTGTAGGCCTTAAGGTCTCTTGCAGTCTCCTTCATTCTTATGTTCTTATATGCAAGAATACAAGTGTTGCATATCAACAACGAAATACCATATACATCTCCTTTTCCTTCTCCTTTTCCTCTTTCTCCTCCTTCTACTCCTCTTCCACCTCCACCTCCACTTCCTCCTCTTCCTTCCTCCTCACCTAGTCCTCTTCCACCTCCTCCTATCCTCCTCCACCTCCTCCTCCTCTTCCGCCTCTTCCTCTTCCGTCTCTTTCTCCTCCTCCTCTTTCTCCTCCTCCTCTTTCTCCTCCTCCTCTACCTACTCCACCTCCTCCTACTCTTCTACCTCCTCCTCCTCCTCCTCCTCCTCCTTTCCCTGTTCTTTCTCTTATCTTCTTTCACTTCAAATCCACATTCTTCTTTTCTACACCCACGCCCCCTCTTGTCTCTTGTTTCTCCTCCTCCTTCTCTTTCTCCTCACTACCCAACTTTCTATTCTTCTTCCTCCTCACCTTCCTTCCCTTCAAACCCGCCTTTCCCTTTTCTCCCCTCCTCCTCCTCCTCCTCCTCTTCCTCCCCTTCCTCTCCTCTTCCCCTCCACCTCCTACTCCTCCCCTTCCTCTCCTCCTCCCTATTTCTACTCCATCTCCTCCTTCTACTCCTCCCCTTCCTCTCCTCCTCCCTATTTCTACTCCATCTCCTCCTTCTACTCCTCCCCTTCCTCTCCTCCTCCTACTCCTCCTCCTCCCTATTTCTACTCCACCTCCTCCCATTCTCCCCTTCCTCTCCTCCTCCCTATTTTCTAACCATCTCCTTCTACTCCACCTCCTCCTCCTCCTACTCCTCCCCTTACTCTCCTCCTCCCTATTTCTACTCCACCTCCTCCTCCCCTTCCTCTCCTCCTCCTCCCTAAAATGATAAAACATTTTCTGACAGAAAGCCATTACAGCGAGCCATATACACGGCCATATTGACGCGTTCTGGGTCGGAGGCACACATCCCGTTTTCTTCCAATTGATCTTTAACGCCCTGAGTGTGAATCCACCGCTCAGTGAACTCGAATCCTCTGTCGTTGGACATAACTACAGAGCAGCTGTTCTTAAAGTAGCGCGTCAATAGCCCCAGGGGCTGTTGAAGCCGGTTCTTTGAGGGGGATAAAAATAGGCACCCTGAAAAATATTTGATTGATCATATATGTAAGGATTAAACTTTATCCGATTCGCTGAAAAAAGAAATAGAGTCCTAGAAGTCGGCTCTCTTCATAACTGGCCTTGTTTCTTTTTTATATGATCATTATCATAACCTCTATCATTATTATAATCACATTATGATCATTATCATCATTATCACCACTATCATTATTATAATCACATATCATTATCATTACTATCATTATTAAAATCATCACTGTCATCATTATAATCATCAGTCATTAAAATCACTATCATTATAATCATCACTATCATTATAATCATCACTATCATTATAATCATCACTATCATTATTAAAATCATCACTGTCATCATTATAATCATCAGTCATTAAAATCACTATCATTATAATCATCACTATCATTATAATCATCACTATCATCATCATCATCATTATTATTTTTACTATTATTATTATTATCACGACTAAAAAAAAAAAAAAATTAAGAACCTATAAAGGCTTTGTATGCAGATCTCTCTCTATTGGAACTTTCTGATATTCGCAGATCTTCAAAATTTGGATGCAGATTCGGAATGAATATTTCCAAAATCTAAAAACTATACATTTTAACAGAATATTTTGTATTTTGACTACCATTTGTGAATTTTAGAGTTACCTCCTGCCTCGTTCTAAAATTGTTACACACACACACACACACATACAAATATGCACACGTGCATAAACACCTAAGCCGCTGGTTCTTTGGAAATATAAATTATTCCCTTGACAAGGAACTATTTAGCAGAGTCGCAGGTCAGAGTGCGGTTAATTCATTATAGTTGGCGGAGGAAGCCCCGCCCACTCCGTAGGGAGGCCCCACCCACCCTTGGGACTGACGCAGCTCGCTAGACTTAGTCACTCTCACGCCAGCCAATCAGATGCTGTGATTTGTAACGATAGTTATTCTAGTTTAGTTTAATTAAATTCTATATGTAATTTGCCTATCATTCATTTATTTCTCTATTTACCTGTTTACTTATTATTCAGTTTTATTTTGTGGTAAATGAAAGAACACGTTCAGTATTTGGACTATGCTTGTGGTGGTGATGATGATGATGAGATGATGATGATATGATG
>NC_134814.1:10897647-10900147 GCF_046742065.1 Oratosquilla oratoria
TATCCTTGAAGACAATGTTGTGCCGAAGTAGTAGTTCTGGAGGTAACAAGATAGTCTGAAGGAGGACAGTAGAAAGGATAGATAGTACAAACCTAATGTGATAATTATTTTCTTTTAAGTGGAAATTGATTTCCAACCGTAACAGAATGAAGCACAACGTTAGAAATATAAAAAAAAAGAGTTCCTTTCAAAGCATTTATTCACTTTTATCTATTTTCTATAAGATTAAAGACTTCAGTCTTCTTGGAAAAACAGAAAGTTTCGACTCGTAAGTCTCATTCGAGAAAGGGAAGAAGACTATTGTCACGAGCAATGTGACCATATTCAGCGTAAAGCATCTCAAGTTCATTTTGGATCCACACATATGCCCGCCAGACGATGTTATTCAACCTGATATGAGCCCACCAATAACAATTGATCTCTTTGCTACAAGATAGGTGTCACGGAAATAAACAAAACTGTCCGACATTTGCCATAATAAACCAAGAAATACAATTCGAAAAGTACCTTGAGATGAACTTAGGCCCTTCTATCACCGAAGGAAAGCGAGACTCGCTTTATGGTAACTTATCCAGCTGTTGCCATATAAGGTGTCTAACTTTTCTTGGATCTTTTGATATGCTGTATAATAAAAGCTTGAATCATTCTCATTTAATCTTTCTGGTGCGTTTTAGGGTTAACACGTTTTTTCTCACTACCGTCAGTTAATTTTATCTATTTATTTATTTATTTTCTTTATCTAAGTGAAGCCCATCCCGCAAGTACGGCAACATCATCTTCCGTACTGGGTGAAACTCTTTCCTTTATTAGTATTTGGTTTCTAATTTATTTATATATTCATCTATTTATTTATCCGTTTATTTATCTACTTATCTCTTCATTCATCTGTGTATTCATGTATAGTTTTATTAATGAAATAATTGAATTATTAATCAAATAATCAAATAATTAACTGATTAATATATCTATATGTTTATCTATTTATTATGTATCTTTATTGACCGATTGACTAATTGGTTGATTTATCTATTTATCATATATCTATTTATATGTCCGTAGATTATTTGAATAAATCACTCTTCTACACCTGTCGGTACTTTCTTTTCTATTATATCTCTTGTAGTTGGAGGAAATAGTGGTGATGAAGGTAATGGTGGTGATGGAGGTAATGGTGGTGATGGAGGTAATGGTGGTGATGGAGGTAATGGTGGTGATGGAGGTAATGGTGGTGATGGAGGTAACGGTGGTGATGGAGGTAAGGGTGGTGATGGAGGTAACGGTGGTGATGGAGCTAATGGTGGTGGAGGTAATGGTGGTGATGGAGGTAATGGTGGTGGTGGAGGTAATGGTGGCGATGGAGGTAATGGTGGTGATGGAGGTGATGGTGGTGATGGAGGTGGTGGTGATTGAGATGATGGTGGTGCTGGAGGTGATGGTGGTGGTGGAGGAAATAGTGGTGATGAAGGTAATGGTGGTGATGGAGGTAATGGTGGTGATGGAGGTAATGGTGGTGATGGAGGTAATGGTGGTGATGGAGGTAATGGTGGCTATTTTGCCGAAGCTAACGTGACAAGAGACAGAGGCGTTGTGTTTGTGGTTAAGCACTGTGGCAGAACTGTTGTCGTTAATGTGGCAGGCTAGTAGTGTTGGAGTACCCTTACTTCACTACACCTTCGACCGCCATTCCCTCCATTCCCTCAGTCTCCTTCCCTTCATTCCCTTATTTTTAACTCCCTCACCTCCCTTCCGTCCCTTTTTCCATTCTCTTCTTTCCCTTTCTATTTCCCTTTCACCTTCCCCTTACCTTACTCTCTCCTTTTCTTCCCTTTCTTTTTTCTCCCCGCCTCCCTTGCCCTCCCTTTTCCTTCCTTCTCAATCCTCCCTTCCTCCTATTTCCCTTCCGTTTCATTCTTTCTTCTCAACATTTTCCTATTGCTTTCTCCCTCCTTCCCTACCTCTTTCTTCCTTCTCTCCCTCCTCCTCCTCCTTTTCCTCCTTATTCCTCCTCCTCATCCGCCGTCGCCTCATCTCTTACCAATTCTCTTCCTCATTTCTTTTTTTCTATTTCTCTTTCTCCTCTTCCCTTTCCTTTCTCTATTTTCTTTTCCCAATCTTTCTTCCACCTGTCCATTTTTCCATTGTCTACTTTCTTCTTTCCTGCCTCCTCTTCCCTCTTATCCTAACTTCCTCTTCTTAAACTTCTCTTCTCATTTCTCTCTTTTCCTCTCCTCCTCTTCCTCTCCTCCTCTATTTTTACGTCTCCCTCATTCCCTTGTTTATTTTTTTCCGTCATTCCTCTATTCCCTTCCTTTCCCCCTCCTTTATTCTTTCCCTTCTTCTTCTTCCATCATTCCCTCCTCTCTTTCCTCTTTCCCCTCATTCCTTTCTCCCATTCATCCTCTCAACTCCTTCAACCCTCCCTTCCTCGCTTTCCTCTTCCCTCTTCCCCTTTCCTCTCCTCCATATTTCTTCTTATTTTCTTATTCACTCTTCCACTTTT
>NC_134814.1:10905147-10906634 GCF_046742065.1 Oratosquilla oratoria
ATTCAGTGCCAGTGCCATCTCACGCTTGGTGGCACTGTGCACGATCTAGGTGTTGATTAGGAAAGTACTGAGGATTCCTTAACAGATGCACAGGGAACACCTCTTTGTCTTCCGCCTACATAGGATAGCCACATCTCGCGACTCGATTCCACCTATGGTACAACTTTTAAACTTTGACTTACCAGTGGCTCGTCGTGTGGACTGATCGTGCATGGTGGAAAAAAGGAAAAAATAACTTCACACTTCTCACTCGTCTGACATCAAGGTCACCATCACGATCATCCCATAGCTGTTGAGACCAGTGGCAAGTACACCGACATGAACTTGTCAACTGTTACGTTAACATAAGAACATAAGAATGAAGGAGACTGCAAGAAACCATAAGGCCTACACTAGGCAGCTCCGTATCCATCACCACCCGTCATCCCCATCCATAAAGTTGTCTAATCGTTTCTTAAAACAACTGATAGTTTCAGCGCTTACTACATTGTTACTAAGTTTATTCCATTCGTCAACCACCCTATTAGTAAACCAATTCTTGCCTATTTCCCTTTTATATCTAAATTTGTCTAGTTTATAACCATTATACAGTTCTTGCAGTTCTGGTGGTAAAGCTTATCGAGTTCGTTGCTGAAGTAGAACCCATAGCTCCTTACCATTTTGACTACGAGTGGCAGCCACTGATCAAAGGATTTTGTTACTTATGTTATATATCTACTTCCGTGTCCGATTCAGAGATCTTAGTCCCTTCAGCTGTCCTTTACCACCACCATCATCACCCTCATCTCCCCTCTTTAAGGAGCGCCGAGGGGAACTTCACGACATGAGCGCTAGCTGACCTCCCCTTTCCTTCTCTCTAAGCTGTCGAGGGCACAGCTGCGAGGCCCATAGCGCGGACACCTAACCTTCCTCAGAAGTGAGGAACCGATACATCATATGGCCCCCTTCTTCCACATCTGGGGTCCCAGGCCTCGTTCGGCTGAGTGGCTAAGAGAATGTATGTATGTATGTATGTATGTATGTGTGTGTGTGTGTGTGTGTGTGTGTGTATTCACTTGGTCTTTGGATCACATGTTAGACTCGTGATCAACAGCTATTTCCCTCCTGGAAGAGAGCTCAGAGCTCGTAGGTCCGATCTATGGGTAATGCTATGACCTTGCACACACACACACACCCAACTCCCCGCCCACGAGAGTCAGAGTAACGACCCAAAGCGCAGCGGTACCGAAATAATTTCGGCCCTGGGCAGGATTCGAACCAAGAACTGCGGGCCACTATGGTGTGTGTGTGTGTGTGTGTGTGTGTGTGTGTGTGTGTGTGTGTGTGTGTGTGGTGTGTGTGTGTGTGTGTATTTACCTAGTTGTATCTTACGAGAAGGGGAGCTATGCTCGTGGGGTCTCGCCTTTGTATCTCGCAGTGTCTAGTTTGGTCTTAAATTTGTGTATGGTTTTTGCACACACTATTGTTTTGTCCAGTTTGTTCCAGAT
>NC_134814.1:10907134-10929634 GCF_046742065.1 Oratosquilla oratoria
CTATTCTATCCAATACCTCTGCAACACATCACAAAAAGGCTCTATAAACCCTGTCATACGCCTTCTCTAAATCCATGAAATCACATATGACATCATTACTCCTTGTCTAAAACTTCCTGCATATATGTGTTACTAAGAATACGTATACACACATCCTCAGCCTCCTCTAAACTCACACTTTTCTTTCTTAATTACTCCTACTGTTCACCTTTAAATCACAATTTCTTCTGACGGGGCTTACCGAATACACTTAACAAAATCGTATATCTCTAAAACTATACTACATTCTTATTTCTCCTTTTCTTTGTATACTGGGAGTATTTATGACCTTCAGTCCTCTGTAACATTTCCATTTTTTAGATACACATTAAGCAATCTCACTCGTCATGCCACTATAACTGATTCTTCTTTCGTCAGAAAACTTACATGACACCTGAGCATCAATCTTAATGTTCACTTTCTTTTAAAATGAGAATAATAATTATCGTGATGATCATGATGGTAAAGGTAATGAGGTAGGGGTAATGATGTAATGCTATTGATGTTATGGTAATGACGTAAAGAAGCAATGGTAATAATGCAATGTTAATGATGTCATGGTATGATTAATGACGTAACAGTAATGACATAATGCTATTGATGTTATGGTAATGACGTAAAGAAGTAATGGTAATAATGCAATGTTAATGATGTCATGGTATGATTAATGACGTAACAGTAATGACATAATGCTATTGATGTTATGGTAATGACGTAAAGAAGTAATGGTAATAATGCAATGTTAATGATTTCATGGTATGATTAATGACGTAATGGTAATGATGTCATGATGCAGTGACGTAATGATGTCATGATGTAATGATGTAATTATTTCAACAAAAACGTTTAAGATATTAAAGGGAAAATAAATGTTTGTGTAGGTTTACAAACTCCGCAGTATTGAAATTATTCAACGTTTGACAGATCATTAATTTGGCGTTTTTCAACCTCGTCAAGAGACGTGAACAAAAAAATATCGGAGGCCTGTTTTTCACTGGTAAACAAGTTAATATTCAGACAGTCCTCTTTACTCGTGACAAAAAGTCCGGAAATGACAAATGTTTGATATCAGGACTATTTTCTAATATTCTGGTACTTTTGCGAAAAGCGCTTTCATTGTGACTACTGAAGATTTCAATAACTTATGAAAGAACGAGGTGGACAGTACTCTCCATGGCAGTCCTACACAAGTCTGTTGACTGTCTCCTTCGGGACTACTGGTGTGGCGAGGAAATTGAGCGTTGTGACTATATCTATATATTTGTTTATCTAATTATTTACATATTTATATTTAAGAGTCGTGGAGCCTGATAGATAAAAAGAAAATAAATGAATAGATAAATAAAAAAGTACAAATTTTGATAAATAATTCTATTGATTGATTCCGTAATCATATTGTATAGATATACGAATAGATTGAATCATATAGATGAATAAGCTGTTTAGTAGATTATAGAATAATGTAAGCATAAATGAACAAATTAATAAGTAAACAAATATATGAATATACGAGTATGAGTAACTACATAACTATATACTGATAAGCGCGAAGTAAAACAAAAATATATATAAGCAAATATATATTATATATATATATACATATATATATATATATATATATATATATATATATATATATACATATATATATATACACATATATGTATATACATATACACATATATACACATATAATACATATATATACATATTATATTATATATATATATATATATATATATATATATATATAATATAAGCAAACAGGTAGACTAGAAAAGAGAAATGGTTGGAGGCGTTTGAAGACAATGTCTTTTATTGAACGTATTGCAATTTAATTGTTGAAGTTTTTGCACTTCTTTTCGTAAACATTTGTTCAAACGAACCTTGAATTTAATTTGAACTACAAACTTGGCCAAATCTCGGAAAGAGAAAAGGTTTTTCACTCGAGTCGAGATTAAAACAGGGATTTGACGATAAATCCCTTTGGAGCAAAGTGAAGGGGGAGGGAGGAGGAGGAGGAGAGGAGGGGAGGAGGAGAGGAGGGGAGGAGGAGAGGAGGGGAGGAGGAGAGGAGGGGAGGAGGAGGAGGAGAGGAGGGGAGGAGGAGGAGAGGAGGGGAGGAGGAGAGGAGGGGAGGAGGAGGAGAGGAGGGGAGGAGGAGAGGAGGAGGGGAGAAGGAGAGGAGGAGGGGAGGAGAAGGAAGGGGTAGGAGGAGAGGAGGAGGAGGAGGAGGGAAGAAGGAGAGGATGAGGAGAGAAGGAGAGGAGGAGGGAAGGAGGTGGAGGAAGTGGAATATGTGGTAGTTGGGGTGGTCGAGGAAGGGGTGGTGGAAGAGATGATGGGGGTAGAAAAAGTGCTGATGGAGGAAATGATGGTGATAGAGGAGGTGGAAAAGGTGGAGGTAAAGCTAGGCGAAGGGGAGGAGGTTGATAAGGAGGAGGAGTAAGAGGAGAAGGAGGGGAGGAGGAGGAGGAGGAGGAGGAGGAGGGGCTGAGTGAAGGGGGAAATAGAGACGAAGAAAATAGATGTGCCACTACTCTTTGATAGTTAATTGTAATGGTCTACCATTGCGCTCTACTATTGGTAGTTTAATCTACACAGAAGGACCAATGACAGGTAGTTACTAACAGTGGTCCTGTAACATGGACAACTGAAAGAATAATTTCAACAGACTCATGTCTTCCTGGATGTGCAGCCCCAAGTGTCTAGCAGTCGGTCTCTGGACAGGGCCCAAGAACTCAAATAATTTCAACAAAATTTCCTCAAATATTTCACATAAGAGGAACTGATGAAGACGATTGTTTCCCTCTTGTTACGTTTTTTCAGTTGGAGACAAAGAAAGTTACATATTAGAACAACAAAGATAGAACTCATGTTCCATTATGAATATACTAAACGTCACTTCTTCTATGTAATCCAACACTGGAAGCCCATAATTCTGAGGTTAATTCTGAAGTTCTTCTGGGTACGTCTTTAGAAACATCAAGTGACACAATTCTGGCAACCTCCGTGGTCATCGTCTCAGATAAAGACATAACTAAGAAACTGAACTATTTTCTTACCCTATATGTTACCAGGACCTACAGTGTCGCCTCAGCGTCTAATTTCCTAGAAGTTTTCCTTGTTTTCCTACCTGCCAAAGATGTCTTCATCGCTTCGTTAGATACTGAAAGTTTGTTTGCAGATATCCCTGTGGACTGTACCATTTACTTTATTTTTTATTTATTTATTTATTTATTTATTTTTTTTTTTTATTTTTTTTTTTTTTTTTTGTGTACCTCTTTGGTATCATACCTCTCAAAATCCCCGAAAATATCCAGAAGGTGCTGCTAGAGTTTTCTTTTTTTTTCAAAAGTAGTTCCCTTCATCTGCATTAACGGAGAGATGTATAAACAAACCGACAGTGTAGTAATGAGCAGCTCTCTAGGAGTGCTGTTTACTAATTTCTACATGGATACCATTAAAAGAGAGCTTCCAGCAGAGGCCCGCCCCCCTCTCTCTGTACTCTCCCTACGTAGACATTTTTGTACGAGTAAAAGAATCTGAATGAACTGCAAGATTTGAAGAATCGCTTCATTGCAGCCTTTGGATTTAACTTCACTTACGAAGAACCCTGTGCTGGACGACTCCCTTTCCTTTGAGTCCTCATCACCGCGCAAGAATCGGGCTTCCTGAAGACTGTGTAGAGCAGTGGTTCTTAACCCCTGGGTCGCGACCCAAATTTGGGTCGCCAAGCCATTTTATTGGGTCGCTAAGGGTTTGCAGAAAATAATTATTTTCCCACTACAAATATATTATAATTATATACTGTAATAATTAAAATACATGATGCCTAGTTTTAGGATTCTAAGCAGACCATGATTAAATAAAAACTCCAAAGCAGAAAATTTATTTGAAGTGTTTTGAAATTTCAATGTATATCTATGTAGGCTTGGGTCGCGATGCTTGATTTGTGCAAAATTTTGGGTCGCTGCCAAAAAAGGTTAAGAACCACTGGTGTAGAGTCTACACAGTCTTCAGGAAGCCCGGTTCTTGCGCGGTGATGACGCCCCCGTTGAGAATGCCTGGTGTAGACCAAGAGTTAACAAACACTGGGTTCTGTCTGAACGGAAACAGTTAGCGCTCTATACGTTTTTTACTCTCCATCTTCGGCGATAACATTAATAGGACCCTTTTCCATTGGTCCTCCTAGATATAAATCCATCGATGATTGAAAAGGTTTTGCTCAAGTAGTCTACAATGTGTGCGCCAATTCTGATGTATCTCAAATGAAATATAGAGGGTTCTGAAGAAATTCTGTGGAGACAACAATGCACCAAACGGTGTAGCTCCATCTATATATACTATAAGAATCACATGTCTATTGATTAGATAACAGATGATAGAATATAGAAAATAAACGTGCAACCCAATGACCCCGCAAAAACACGCTAAAAGACTGAAGAATATAGCCCAGTTAATAATATGTAACCACCCCAACACCACCAGACCACTACCACTAGAGAACCACCAAAAGAGTACCACCACTAGAATACCACCATAACCCTATCAGAACACCAGAACTCCACAATAACACCACGAGAACACCATTATAGGATCACCATGGCACCAACAAAATCAACATGACCCTTAACATGACACGTTTCCTGAGCAATGGATTCATTAAATCGCATTATACCTCATCACACAACAGTCTGTTAACAAGAAAAGATCTAAACCTAAATGCAACTATAAATAGACAAGAAACAAGATCCTCGTAGGTTATTATCCCTGGAAGCCCTGTACATCCAGGCTAAACAACCAACCATAAACATCCTGGTTGTAGATCTTCAAGTCTTGCCATCCATGAATCGGCTAGTATCAAAACGACCACCGAGCACCACCGCGCTAGCTCTAGCCAATCAGAATCAACTTCATCCCCCGGAGCCAATCAGCGTTGATCACATCTCACAAACACTCTGGTGGGGAACTGGACGGGTTAGAACCCTGTGTTACTTGGAATAAAAAGCCGTGTTTCTGATTCCATTTCGCATCTTATTTGATTAAGGTTTTTATTCCAAGTGAGCACAGGGTTCTGACTCGTCCAGTTCCCCACCAGTCACCAAACACTTTCCTTTGTTAATTCAGTTACAACATGACTTTTCCTTGTCCAGTTATCATGCATCTCCGAGGTTTGTCTTGCTTACATAGCCTTTCTGTGCAAAATTCACTCTTGTTTATGTGTTCAAAATATTGATACCCGTTTGTACGCTTGACCATGCAACCCTTCATAGAGTACACTTTGTCCTCCACCTTGGTGTGGTTGCTCGGATACTTCCTCATTTTCAGAATTTTGCTTCTTTGTTTTTATTTAAAAACTTTATTGTAATTTTCTTTGTTAAATTTTTGCATGTTAAACTGTACACGTTTGACAATTTGTCATGTTTAATGATGTGTGATTGCCTCAAAGGTCCTCTCTCAGTTACAGTTACACCCCGGACCACAGAGAATTGAGTTCACAGTATGTAACTATTACACCCCAGAAGACGATTCCTGGACGGAAATCGAAACGCCAGGCATAATAAATCCTTTGAATTGAGTTTACTTTTTCTCCGATACACACACACACACACACACACACAAACGCGCGCGCGCACGCACACACACACACACACACACATATATATATTATATATATATTATATATAATTATATATATATATATATTATATACTAGCGAATTTCTCACATATATAGATATATAGATGGTCAACCTGTCATTATTCACAATGCATTACTATCGTATTAAACTGGCAAATTATCTAGTTCCCTGCAGTGGAGGGCTCGAAGAATTTCATTCTGGCTCGTACCAGGCGCATCTATTCACCTTTGGGGGGCACCACTGAACCAAAGGGATTACAGGAGATTTGAGAGAGAGGAAAGGCAAAGTGTGTTCTTCGGAAGCTGAAACCCCTATGTGCCCTGAATCCTGTGTCGAAATCCTGTCCCTAAATCCTATCCCCGAGGCCCAGGACAATTTGTATCTGTCATCTCGCGTCCCCTTCCTGGGTGAAGATGTGTCACAAACCTCGCTTTTTCTTTGCGGATTTTGCTATTGTCATTTTTATGTTCCTGCTATAAGTGGCAAGGTGGAGCTAACAATAAGGAGATTATTTGCGTGTGGTGGTTCTGTATATTACACATGGGACAGCTGACAACCAGCGTCTGCTAACCTCCTTTCCCTCCTACGCTTCCTACCTGACTAATACAACACAGACAATAACTCGCTGCTTCTTCCCTGAGAGATCAATGGAAGAGCCTGAGGACTATTCCCAATCGCTGTAGGGTTCCTCATCATCGATGGGAAGCATATATAGAAGTGAGAGTCATTTCAATTAAACGCTGACGCCATTCCTCGCCGTTTCTTCGAGCAAGCTCTCATGCAGTCACCCTTTCTTTTCCTAACAGTTCTCGAATGGACCAGTCGACTTGTTCCAGACACGAGTCCTCCGGGCGTCCCCTTTGTTTCTTCCATCGAGAGTTGTCTCTTGTGGGCGAATGAGATCATCGTCAGGGAAGTGTGCCACATCCTCATCAAGCCGGAGTTCATGTTTACGAATGATGCCGATAACAAGTCTTAACCAAATCTCACGGAACAATCATTGGTTTGATGCAAAGTCATATCAGGAAAATCATACAATTCTTCGTCAACACTGCACCAAAAACGTAGAGAGGCGACTTGGAGATTTCGATCTTAGACATATATAAGTATCGACAACGGCATAAAAAAAAAAAAAAAAGTCCACACGACTATAAATTAAACCGAGCAAGGGAGTCTGCCCCACACCTATCATTCCTCTAACTTCCTTCCATTTCGTTCTTTCCTTCCACTAAACCCCCAATCCCCCCTCCCTCCCTCTCCTCCATCTTATCTATCCTGCCCTCTAACTAAAAAACTCTAACTGAGCGAGTCCAGAAGAGCATAGGCCATACTAACCCTTTGAAGGACCTCCTGTCATGAATCGATACTAATATGAACTAAACTACCAAGGTATACAAGATTTCCCAGAACCTCAATGTCTTTGCCTGGACCAAATGAACCGTATCATACACGAAGCTCCCAATCACGTGGACCTTGGTCTTGGTCTAAGAGACCTGCAAACCCAGTGGTCTCACCTCCCTCTAAAGCAGTGGTTCTTAATCTGTGGGGAATGGCGGAGTTGCCAAGTGGGGAAAACAAAAATTAAGGGCCGTAAGATGGAACAAAAAAGCAAAGCGTATATTTACGTACTAAGCACTGCATGGGTTAAAATCGAATTTGTCAAAGACCGATGCTGTGGTGGGAAATGGAGAGTTGGCTCACTAAAAAGTGGGGAATTGGAGAAAAAAGGTTAAGAACCCCTGCTCTAAAGTGACTCGAAGTCTTTCATCGACTTCGCAAGAAGTACGGCAAAGACGAGATCGGTGACCTTGATGTTGTCAATGGATCCTACGCGATGTCGGGGCGAGAGGACACCCCAGCCTCACTCCTGAATTAATGGGAAAGAAGTCTGAGACTCCTCCTCTGCACTTCATAGTACTCTCTGCCCCACAGTATAGGTCAGATATAAGGTCAGTGATCCTCGCAAGAATCCTACGAACCTGCAAAAGATCCCAAATCACCCCCACAATGCGCTGCATCAAACGTTGGTTGCAGGCAACCCATGCTGAACCCCAAAACAGCTTTCCACAAGATCAGTTTTTGAGTTAATGGGCGTGAATTCAGACAACACAGACCTCTGAATCTTTAGCAGATGAGTGGGAAACGTTACCGGCAACAGATGAATTGACAACGTTCTGTCGTCGTGGTTGTTGCCTCTGTTATTGATAAAGTAATGCAGTTGCTGCTACTTTTATCGTTATTATCGTCGTTGTCGTCATCGTTGTTTTTTCTACCATCGATGGTAATGTCATTGTCATCGTCGTTGTTGTTACTAATGTTTTTGCTGCTGTTGTTGTTTTCAACGTGGTTACTGTTATTGTTTTTGTTTTCACTGCCGCTGTTGTTGGTATTGTCGTCGTTGTTGTTTTTTAACTTCATCATCATCATCATTATCATCGTCACCGTTGTTGTTATTGTTACTGTTGTTGCTTTTGTTTTCACTGTCGTTGTTGTTGTTAATTTCGTCGTTGTCATTTTTAACTTCGTCGTCACCGTTGTTGTTATTGTTACTGTTGTCGCTTTTGTTTTCGCTGTCGTTGTTGTTGTTAATGTCGTCGTTGTCGTTTTTAACTTCGTCGTCACCGTTGTTGTTATTGTTACTGTTGTCGATTTGCTGCTGTCGTTGTTGTTGTTGTTGTTAATATCGTCGTTGTCGTTTTTAACGTCGTCGTCACCGTTGTTGTTATTGTTACTGTTGTCGATTTGCTGTTATCGTTCTTACTTATGTCACTGTTGATACATTTTGTCGAACAACTTTGGAGCGACGTACAGCATCATAACCATTTGCGAATTACAGAACTTTTTCATCACGACTACGCTCACGCCTTGCTTATCTCACACACTCACTTCCCTCTCCCTCTCCCTCTCCCACCTTACTACTCTCCCAGCCCACCTCTCCAACAATCCCATCTGTCTTGCAGCCTCTACTTCTTTCCTCTTCCTTCATTTCTCCCAACTTCACTCCTCTCCCACACTCATCTCTCTCCTATTTCCAGCTCTCTTCCATCCCTCTTTTCCACAGCCACCTCTCTCTCCCACCCCATCTCTCTCCCATCCCACTCTCTTTCCTACTTCTCTCCCTTAACTACCTCTCTCTCTTCTCTACCTCTCTCCCTTATCTCTGTCCTTCCCCTACCTCTCTTCCTCCCTCACCTCACTCTCTTCCCTAGCCCTTCTCATTCACTACCTTTCTTCCTTTCCAAAGTCTTTCCCTTTCTTGCCTCTCACTCTTCCCTCTCTTTTCCACCCGACCTCTCTCCCATCCTATCTTTGCTCACCCTGTTTCCTCTCCCGCCCTACCTCTCTTCCTACCTATCTCTCACTATTACCTCTCTTGCCCTATCTCTCTAACTTATCTTTTGCTTGCCTTGCCTCGTTTCTTTTACTTTACCTGTACCTACGCCTCACTTGCTCTCTTACCTCCTTCGCTACTATAGCTTTCGCTTGCGCCAACTTCATATCTCTCTCTCTCTCTCTCTCTCTCTCTCTCTCCTCCAAACCAGGCCTTTCCCTCCTATCCCCCTCTCCATCCCATTCTCCCTCCTTCCTATCCTATTTTCTCTTTCATCCCGTCCTATTGATTTCACCTGTATGATTAAATCATGCATTTAATTTTCAATTTATCAAATATACACGGCAAACGTTGGATCCATTCTGTCATCCGTGGGTAGTCCAGAGATGTCGGTTAACTTTGTATGTGTGTGTGTGTGTGTGTGTGTGTGTGTGTGTGTGTGTGTGTGTGTGTGTGTGTGTGTGTGTGTGTGTGTGGTGTGTGTACGAATTTGTAGATATGTGTACATGTGTGTGTGTGCATGTACGATTATGTGTACGTGTGTGTGTGTGTGTGTGTATTAAGTGTGTGTGTGTATCTGTGTGTGTGTGTACATGTGTGAGTATGTGTGCATGTGCGAGTATGTGTATGGTTGTGTGTGTGTATGTGTGTGTATGTGTGTATGTGTGTGTGTGTGTGTGTGTGTGTGTGTGTGTGTGTGTGTGTGTGTGTGTGTGTGTGTGTGTGTGTTTGTGTGTGTGTCTGTCTGTCCGTTTGTCTGTTTTATGCATTTTCTACTCAATACACGAGTTATTCTTTTATAACTAGCTCAGCTACTCTCTGTCTGTCCATCTCCCTCTCATGAACCCCCTCTCCTTTAGCTCTCCCTCTATCCCCTCTCACTTCCTCCATTTCTCTGTTCCCCCTCTCACTTTTCCCGCTCTCTCTGTCCCTCCTCTCCCTCTCTCTCTTTTCCCCCCACCCTTTCTCTCCTCCCCAAAACTCTCCCTTTCTCTCACTCCCTCTCTCTCTATCCTCACCTTCTCTCTCACCCCATTTCTCTCATCTCCTCTCTCGCCCCCTTCCTTCCTCTCCATATTCCCAACTACCTTTCTCCCTATTTCTCCCCCCCCCGCACTCACCGTATCCAAGAAAAAAAAATGCGGACACACACACACACACACACACACACACACACACACACACACACACACACAAAAAAAAAAAAAACTCGATAAACAGGGGGCGGGGGGTGGGAGTGGGTTGATACTCCTGGCCGGGGCACAATGGACTCCTTGAGGTACGATCGCCTGCAACCCGATGTCTTGCTCTACTTTATATGGCATTACGTCTGCGGTCAGAGGCGCGCCCGGACAAAGGAGACCCTCTTTACTTGCGCCGCTCCTTCTTGTCATCCCTCCAGTCCCGGCCCGCTACCTCTTGTCGACTTCGAGTCTGAGGTTATTAATCGTTCGCTTCTTTTTATTATGATAATATTTCCCTCAGGGGGTATAAGGGGGGATGCAGACATAGCTACTCTGGTTAAAGTGTGTACGTGTGTGTGTGTGTGTGTGTACGTGTGTGTGTGTGTGTGTGTGTGTGTGTGTGTGTGTGTGTGTGTGTGTGTGTGTACGTGTGTGTATGTGTGTGTACGTGTGTGTGTGTGTGTGTGTGTATGTGTGTGTGTGTGTGTACGTGTGTGTGTGTGTGTGTATTCACTTGGTCTTTCACTTGGTCTTTTGGATCACGTGTTCGACTCGTGATCGACAGCTATTTCCCTCCTGGAAGAGAGCTCAGAGCTCGTAGGTCCCAACTCCCCGCCCACGAGAGTCAGAGTAACGACCCGAAGCGCAGCTGTACCGAAATTAATTTCGGCCCTGGGCAGGATTCGAACCAAGCACTACGCGCACCACCATGCTAGTAGTTCATCGTTCTACCAACTGCGCCACCGAGTGTGTGTGTGTGTGTGTGTGTGTGTGTGTGTGTGTGTGTGTGTGTGTGTGTGTGTGTGTGTGTGTGTGTGTGTGTGTGTGTGTGTGTGTAAGCACGTATATGTATGTCTCTATTTCCGTATCTATTCCTATCTTTGCCTTTCTATATATCTACTCTTATCTATCTCTCTATCTATTCCCGTATCTATTTATATATGTCTCTGTCTTCTTTCTATATATCTACTCGTACCTATCTCTCTCTCTCTCTCTCTCTACCTATCTATTTACCTCCGTATTTCTTTATTTCTGTCTCTCTTTGCCTTTCTGTATATATGCCTCTCTCTCTCATATCTCTCCTCTCTCACATCTCTCCTATCTCTCTCACATCTCTCCTCTCTCACACATCTCTCCACTCTCACACATCTCTCCTCTCTCATATCTCTCCTATCTCTCTCACATCTCTCCTATCTCTCCTCTCTCACATCTCTCCTCTCTCTCACATCTCTCCTCTCTCTCACATATCTCTCCTCTCTCTCTCATATCTCTCCTCTCACATCTCTCCTATCTCTCTCACATCCCTATCTCTCTCACATCCCTATCTCTCTCACATCTCTCTCTTTCACATCTCTCCAATCTCTCTCACATCTCTCCTATCTCTCTCACATCTCTCCTATCTCCTATCTCTCTCATATCTCTCGTATCTCTCCTATCTCTCTCGCTTTGCTCTCTCGACCGCTTCTTCCGTTTTGTAACCTTCATTACATCTCCTTTACCACCTGTGCGACTTCCCTCCCCCCCCCCTTTGGTTGGCGCCACTTCTTGTCCCCAAGGAGGAGAGAAACAGTGGCTATTGTTGGAAAAAAATTATTCTCGCTCGTTTGTCTCTTTCTCTTTGTCGGTTCTCCCTCTCGATTTCTCTCTTTTTCTCTTCCTTTCTCTCCCTATTTTCTCGCTTTCTCTCTTCCTTTCTCTCCCTATTTTCTCTCTTTCCCTCTCTTCCTTTCTCTCCCTATTTTCTCGCTTTCTTTCTCTTTCTACGTTTCTTTTTCTCTGATTTTCTCTTTGTTTATCTCTTTCTCTTCCTTTCTCTTTGTCTCGTTTCTCTTTTCATTCTTTTTTTCTCTTTCTCTCTGTTGGTTCTCTGGGTTTTTCGTCTCTCTCTTTTCACTCTCGTTCAACTCTTTGTCAATTCTTTCCCTAAGCTGTATTTCTCTCTTATTTCTCTGGCTTCTCTTTTCTCTTTATTTCTATCGCTTCTTACTCGCTCTAGCTTTTCTCTCTCTCTCTCTCTCTCTCTCTCTCTCTCTCTCTCTCTCTTCCTCTCTTACTTCTCTATCTTTCTTGTTTCTCTGGCTTCTCTTTTCTCTTACTTCTATAGCTTCTTACTTGCTCTAGCTTCTCTCTCTCTCTCTCTCTTTCTCTCTTACTTCTCTATCTCTTTCTTCTCTCACTGGCTTCTTTCTCTTGCATTTCTCTCTTTCTTGCTTTTTTCTCTCGTTTTACTCTTTTTTCTTCTTCTGCTTCCGTGTACTGCACGCTTGAATGTGTATAAATGGGAATGGTTAGGTAGGGACAGAGTAGAGATTGAGGGGCCCTGCTCTCTTAAAGGTGTACTAATTAGCCTCGCGCGGGGTGGGAAGTAGGAAGGAAACTACCTCGTCCTCCTCCTCCTTCCTTTCCTCCTCCACCTCTTTCTTGTCCTCCTCCTCCATCACCTTCTCCTCCTCCACCTCTTTCTCGTCCTTCTCCTTTTCCTCCTCCTCCACCTCTTCCTCGTCCTCCTCCTCCCCCTCCTTTTCCTCCTCCTCCATCACCTCCTTCTCCTCTTCCACATCTTTTCTCGTCCTCCTCCTCCTCCTCTTCTTTCTCCTCTCCCTCCTCATCCTCAATCACCTCCTTCTCCTCCTCCTCCACCTCTTTCTCGTCGTCCTCCTCCTTTCTTTGTGATTCTCTTTTTCTACCTAGTTCTGATTCTACTCTTAATTCTGAATCTCCTCTTCCCCTATTTTTTATTCTTCTTCTTCTCCTCCTCCTCCTCCTCCTTCTCCTCTTTTTCTTCCTCCTCTTGCTTTTGTTTTTCCTTCTGCTTTTCCTCTCCCTCCTCCTGTTTTCCTCCTCATGCCTCTCCTCCTACTCTTCCTCCTCTTGCTTTTATTTTCAATTTTCCTCCTCCTCCTCTTCCTCCTCCTAGTTATCCTTCTACTCTTCCTCTTGCTTCCTCTTTTCCTCCTCTTCTTGTACATAGCCAGTGTCAATATTTTGTTTCTTATTTTCCTTTTCTTGTCGTACATCAAAGGTGACACCAATAACGGACTTTATAATGGCGGACGCCACGCCACCTAATTACGGGAAATATCTATTCCATTCTATGGAAGCTTGCTGGTCAAACGAATTAGGGAGTCGTAACTTGCGACGAAGGTCGAGGGGATGGTGGTTCGAACCCTGCCACCGGCGAAGTTGGACCAAGGGCATGGTTCATTAAATTCCACGCTACAAAGTTCTTTGTACGAGGGACCGTCCTAGCCTCCCAATAGGGGTAGTTTGTGACGTTAAATCATCATCATCATCATCCTGACTAATAACAGATAGCTTCAGATAATTTTTCCTTCCACTGAATAAAATCGCCTGGCGACAGTTAGAACACTAGAATCGTGAAACTATAGAAAAGATTAATTTTATCCTGAATTCACTCGAACTGGTAACTCAAGTTTAGTGAACAGAGCATAAACATCGGTTACCAATCAAAGCACGCACACGAAAAGGGGTTAGTAATCTTTCTAGGAAGGGAGTGATTTGGTCCTAGATAAGACTTGAACTTAGTCACCGGTGATCAAGACCCATAACGGTGTAATGAAATCGTCTGGCGAGGCATAAAGAGACAGAAAATGTAGGATGAAATTAAATTAGCCTCTCGACATCTAATTCTATTTTTTTTTTTTAATTAAATCACTCGGGATGAGCGAAAATTAATTAATAAACAAATAAATTGATTAATTCATAAATATATAAACAAATAAATAAATCAATATAAAAATAAGTAAATCGGTAAAAATAGATAGATAAGTTGGTTAATTGATCAATTAACTAGTAAATAATAGAAAAGTTAACAAAAATATAGATAAAGTTCATTGAGACGGGAACCTGCTTGATGGGGACTGGATTGTGTGAAAACAGCTGAAAACTTCAACCACTCACTCGTACACAGCCAGTTAATAGTCAACTTTATTTCGTTAGAGAGTTGATCTAGATACAATAGATGTCTAAAATTGTGTGACAAATTATATTTGTAACAGGTACAGGGCGTATTTATAGATTCGGGGCGAGAAAGGGCAATCAACCTAACAGTTTAGATAACTAGATAACTTGGTTACGTTAAACCGGTATGAGCCATTATTGGCTACAAGGTAATCCCCTTCCATACCGTGTGGCACTTTTCCCTTTATTCTGTTTATCGCCGTGTGATTTTATTCATTTCTGGGGGGCATCATATAGTGAGCATTTTTAGTTTATCTATACTATTCTAATTCAATTCATATGCTTTATTTGTCATTACTATTTCTGTGTCTGTGTGATTCACCGGTCTTGGATCACGTGTTGGACTCGTGATCGACAGCTATTTCTCTCCCGGAAGAAAGCTCAGAGCTCATATATGACCGATCTGTGTGTGTGTGTGTGTGTGTGTGTGTGTGTGTGTGTGTGTGTGTGTGTGTGTGTGTGTGTGTGTGTGTGTGTGTGTGTGTGTGTGTGTGTGTGTGTGTGTGTGTGTGTGTGTGTGTGTGTGTGTGTGTGGTCGGCTAAAGCCAATGTAATGTAGTTCTCTCCTTAGTGCCTACTAGGCACCACGGGTGTTCCATTATGACGTGTATTTTTATATACCCCCCCCCCAAAAAAAAAAAAAAGGATAGATGGACCTAGAAAGTGTAACATGGAGCTGGAGGCGATGTCAATTTTCTATATCTAGAAAAACGCCAGCGAAAATTGATGAAAAAAAAGTTGACGGGGAGTCCAGGTATAAGCCATCGTTGCATACAAGCTGGCTATGTTATTGGGAAAAACGTATCCCAATTTTTTTTAAGAAAAATAGAAAGAAAAAGAAAGAAAAAAGAAACTAGTATAGGTGGCTCTAGAGCGTGTAACAGGGACGCAAAATCGAAGAAAATTTTCGTTATTTCCATAGCAACAGGTCAGAAGAAAAAAAAAGAAAAAAGAAAAAGAAAGAAAAAAGAAAGAAACTAGTATAGGTGGCTCTAGAGCGTGTAACAGGGACGCAGAAGCGAAGAAAATTTTCGTTATTTCCAGCAACAGGTCAGAAGAAAAAAAAAAGAAAGGAAAGAAAAATCAATGTATAATATACCATGGGGCCAGACGAGCGCAGCTCTCCCAACTCAGAAGAAGAAGAAGAAAAAAAAAAAAAAAAAAAAAAAATCAATGTATAATATACCATGGGACCAGACGAGCGCAGCTCTCCCAACGGATCAAAGATTCAGAGGAGAAACCATGATGACAAGAAAAACGTGGAGTGGTCAGGTCAGGTCATGGAAACTTTTCCTTTCCGTCCCGACAGACTTGACCTAAGGTCAATTTGAGGTCAGCTAAGGTACATCATGAGGCATATTGGCTTCAGGTCACAGAGCGTCTGGGGAGGATTCTGCGTCCTGTTGAAGATCCGAGGATGAGAGGAAGGAGGTAGAATTAAGTAATTTTGAGGAGGTATGCAGATGCAGAGGCAAGAGATCATAAGTTATGTATGCTGGATGTAGAGACAGACGTAGACTAAAGGTTCAATCTCTCGCTAGTGAAAGGATACCACGAGGTTGAACAAAAGAGACTGACAAAAAAAAAAAAATATATATATAAATATATATATAAATAAATAAATAAATGGATATATAATAATAATAGTAATAATAATAAACAATAATAATAATGATAATTAATGATAACAATAATAACTGATAATATCAATAGTAATAATAATGATAATAATAATAATAGTAACAATTAATAATTGATAATAATAATAATATCAAATGAATAAATAAAATACAAAATAAACAAATAATTAAACAAAAAATAAACAAAAAACAAATACATGAAATAAAATAAGTAGATAAGTGAAGAATTGAATAAATGAATACAATAAAGACAAGTGGACAAATAATAGATAACTAAAAAGATAGATAATTAAATAAATTAAATCAAATGACGGAGATAAACAGTCTGACACCTGATGACTGATGAGAGAAGCAAGAGCCTTCAGAAGCAAAACATGTCCCGAAGAAAAATTCAAAATTTCGAGAAGAGAGACGCTTTCCGAAGAGAAATCGAAGTCCAGAGGTTTCGAACAGAATGGAAGACGCCTTGAGGAGCTCGCGAATGTTTCTCCCTCCTTCGTGACGTCACAGACAAGTAATGACATCACTAACAAGTATTGACGTCAGTGATATGTAGATACGTCAATGACAGTTATTGACGTCGCTGACAGGTATTAACGTCATTGACAGGTATTGACGTCAATATATAGATACGTCACTGACAGGTAATGACGTCACTGATATGTAGAGAAGTCACGGACAGGTATTGACGTCACTAATATATATTGATGTGTAGGGAGTGACGTCAATGACATGTAATGACATCATATATGGTACCTTTCCTCCAGTCATTCTTCCATTCAATACTCCATAGAACCAACGAGAGTAAGGTGTACGTGGGAGAGAATCATCTCCCCATTTGTCCTCAACCCCCTTGGCTCTGGAGGTGCAACCACGGGAGGCTGGCACTCGGTCTCAGAATCAGGCTAAAATTATCTCCATGAATTTCGAGTATTTTTGTCCTCAACTGTTCCATTGAAGATCTGACAACAGTTCTTTCTCCAGTCCAGTGACCGAAATAGATCCACACTAATAAAACACGAAACAATAGTCCAGCCTTTCTTCCAGTCGGCGAAGAACAAGACAATATTTGCAGTTTCCTTTATTTTCTTTGTTTTTTTTCTTTCCTTGTGTTTATTACCTCTCTTTTTTCCTACCTCTATTTCCCGTCTTTTTTTTTTATTTCTGTTCTTTCCCTTTCTATTCTTCCTTTTTTAATTCCTTTCTCCTTTCATTCCTTATTTTCCTTTGTTTTATCCTTGTCCTTTTTTTCTTTTCTTTTCCCTTCCCCTTTATTCCTATCTTTCTTCCATTCTCGCTCCCTCCCCTCCTCCCTATCTTCCTTCCTCCCTCCCTCGCTTTCCTCCTTCCTCCCTTCCCTGCTTCCTCCCTTCCCTCCTATCATCCCTTCCCCTCTTCCTCCCTTCCCTCCTATTCTCCCTATCTTCCTTCCTCCCTCCCTCGCTTCCCTCCTTCTCTTCTTTCTCCCTTCCCTCCTATCCTCCTTTCGTCCCTTCTTCTCTTCCTCCTTTCTCCCTTTCCTGTCTTTCTCCCTTCCTTCTTCTTCTCACTTTCCTTCTTCCCTTCCTTCCTTCTTTCTTTCTTTCTTTCCCCCTTCTTCGCTCCCTCCTCCCTTCTTCCCTTCCTTTCCTTCAATCCTTCCTCCCTTCTTCCCTCCGTTCTTTCCTTCATTCTTCTCTATCTTTTACCCTTCTTCCCTCCCTTCCTTCCCTCCTTCTGTCCTTCCTTCGATTTGCCCTCTCTTTCGTCCATACTCTTTCATCCTTCTATTTTTCCTTCCTCCTCCTTTCCTTTCTCCCCATCTTAAACCTTATCTTGCTTCCATTTGTCTCGCGTTTCTCCTTGATTTATCTTTTTTAATTTCTCATTTTCTGTCCATCAGTAACACTACTTAGTCTTATGAGCTTTCCTCCCCCCTCCTGGCTAATTTACCTCTGCCCTTCTAATTCACACTACTTGCGTCCCCTTGTTTAATGCTGCATACTCCAATTTGCATGCCTTTTCCGTGTTTATGACCGTGGCTTCTATCTACGTTCCCTTGTTTTGTTGACACTACCTTTGAGCTAGGTTATGGTCTTTCTTGATTTAGGTCCGGCCTCTGTGCTTCCAACCCCCCTGACGAACATCGAGAGGAGGTTGAGTGTGGTCAACCTTTCCCGTTGTTTTTCTGTCCATTTTGTCCACACACACTGTGTCTTTCTGTCTGTCTCTCGCTTTCTGTCTCTCACTCTCGCTCTCTATGTTTCTCGCTTTCTCTATCTCTCTGTCTCTCGCTCTCTCTGTCTCTCTCTCTCGCTCTTTATGTTTCTTCCTTTATCTCTCTCTCTCTCTGTCTCTCGCTCTCTCTCTCTCTCTGTCTATCTGTTTTCTCTAATTCGGTCTCTCGCTCTCTGTGTCTCTTGCTCTCTCTGTCTTTCGATTCCTCTGTCTCGCTCTCGTCCTGTCTCTCTCACTCACTCTCTTTGTTTCTCGCTATCTTTCTATGTCTCTCTATCTCTATCCCTATCTCTCTGTCTTTCTGTCTCTAATTCTAAATCTGTCTTTATTTCTCTCGCTATCTCTCCCTCCCTCTCTCCCACGCCCACTCTCTTTCGCTCTCTCTCCCTCGCTCGCTCGCTCTCTCTCTCTCTCTCTCTATTACTGTCAATAAAGTTAGAACGAGGCATTGTAATAATAATAAGCGTCGGTTTTCTTTGCGTAAAGTGTATTTTTCTTTTCACTAATGCGTTTTCTCTGCTCAAAAGTACTACAATCCTGTTTTTTTTTTCATGGATTGGACAAGAAACTATGACTTGGTGTCTTGTTACTGGCGGTGTCCGGGGTATGAACGCTCGTATTGTTTTCTGTATATTAGACTTGAAATAAATTAGACTCGGTTTGTGGTAACCACTTCTACTGATATTGGGTGGAGGATATTCACTTATCATCCCATTCTCATTCAGTGGGAAGTGAGAAACCCTGTTTGGGCAAAGCCAAGTCAGTTGCGGCCAATTTTTTTTTTTTTTTTTTTTTTTTGTATTAGTTACATATAAACGAGTACGAATTTTAACACTTATTGAGTAGTAGTGGTAATTACACATAAGTACGAATTTTAACATTGTTTGAAACAGCGTATAGTTATCATCGTAACACGTTCGGCTCTGCTCTCGTCTCGTTTACATGAAGACCCGAGTTTGATCCCAGATTAGGTCTGGGTGACCAGGTTAACTTTTCGAACACTTGGATTTTTTTTTTTTAACTTTCGTTAATAGAATGCCTACATATTCATTTCATTATACATATTTTCTATAAATTCAGTATATCTGTATCATATCCATGTACCAATTACAATTACTGAATCTAAGTATTTTGGTCTAGTTAAAGACAAGTAACTTATATTCAACTAAGGAGTTGATCTCGATTGATAGATCTTCTATAACACTTGGACTTTTATATTGGTTCCCTTTAGCGGGATAAAATCGCCTGGCGACAACCAGAGGGATTATAAGAGTCGATTTACACACCAAAGGGATCGAGACAGACTCATTTTGACTCTCACTGACTCGCACTTTGACTCTCACTCTGACTGAATGACCGACTCTCATTCTGACTGAATGACTAATTGACTCTCATTCTGACTGAATGACTAATTGACTCATTCTGACTGAGTGACTAATTGACTCATTCTGACTGAATAACTAATTGACTCATTCTGACTGAATGACTAATTGACTCATTCTGACTGAATAACTAATTGACTCATTCTGACTGAATGACTAATTGACTCATTCTGACTGAATGACTAATTGACTCATTCTGACTGAATGACTAATTGACTCTGACTGAATGATTAATTAGACTCTTATTCTGACTAAATGCCTCTGACTCTCACTCTGACTAAGTGACTCTCACTCTGACTAATTGACTCTCACTGACTGACTGACTAATTGACTCTCTGACTGAATATCACTGTCATACTCACTGACTCACTCTCACTCTGACTATGACTCATTCTGACTCACTCTGACTCGTGCCCTCCATTTGCTAAGCAGGAAACCTCAACTAGAAAAAATCACCGGACAGCAACTAGAATTAAATACTTGAATGGGACACTGGTCTGCCCTCAGCCTCGTAAAATTACTTTTCAGTTTTGGAACGAAGATCAAAGCTAAGTTTGACGAATAGAGAGAGCGACGGGACTCGACGAACTTAGTTATTTTCTTGTGTATCATAGTAAAAGGAATACAATAAGATAAACACACACACACACACACACACACACACACACACACACACACACACACACACACACACACACACGACTTGACGGCGCAGTGGTAGCGTTCGCGCTGCCAATACGGCAGTCCGGGTTCAAATCCCACCCAGGGCTGAAATAATTTCAGTATCGCTCTCTCTCTCTCTCTCTCTCTTCACTCTCCGTTCCACTTGTCTCACCTCCACCTCCTATATTTCCCTTCCGTACCTTTCCCTCTATCCCTCCCTCCTGTCCCTCCTCCTTATCATTTCCCTTCTTTCCTCCTATCCATACCCCTCTTTCCTACCTCCTGCACCTTCTTACCCTTTCCTCCCTTTCCTTCCTTCTCCACTCTCCCCTCCCTTTCCACACTGTCCTCCCTCTTCTTCTTCCCCTCATTCTCTTCCTTCTTCCCCTCTCCACTCCTTCCTCTTCGTCCTATTCCTATCCTTCCCCTACCTCATACCAACCTACCTTCTCCCTCTCTCCTCTTCAATCTCTATCCCTACCTCCCCTCCCTCCTATTCCATCCCTACTTTCTATCCTTTTCGTCCCTCCTATCCCTCCACGTAGGCCTCCTCGTTGCCTCATTATCCCAGAGCCTCTGCCTCCTTTGACTACCTCATTGACTTGGCAAACAGACGCCATTTTTTTTCCCTTTTCCTCTTTCCTCTCCTCATCTCCTTTCCCCCCCCCCCCACCTTCATCGGCATTCCCTCTTACCCTTTTTTTTCGAAATTCGTCCGCTCCATGTCTTGTTTCTCTCTCCCTCTCTGTCTGTCAAATCCAGACTGGACTCCTGATCTTCTTATCCCATTTTTTATCTAATTTCTTTCTCCGTCTCTCAGTTTTTTTTTTCTGTAGTTTTGTTTTTCTCTCTCTATTCCTGTTTCTTTTCTTTCGTATCTTTTCCTATTTTTTCTTTATCTACCCCTTGCGTTCTCCCACTCTCCCTCCCTTTCTTTCTCTCTCATTCTTTTCCCTTTGGTCTCTCTCCACCCCTATCTCCTCTCTTTCCCTGTCCCTCTCTTTCCCTGTTCCCTCTTTTCCCTTGTCCCCTCTCATCTCTTTCCCCTTCCATACCCTTACCCTCTCTTCACACCTATCTCCTCTCTTTCCCTGTTCCCTCTTTTCCCTTGTCCCCTCTCATCTCTTTCCCCTTCCATACCCTAATTCTCTCTTCCTCTCTTTCTTCCTCTCTTCGCCTTTCCCCCCTATCCTCTTCTTTCTTTTCTCTTCCTATCTCCGTCTCTTCCTGTAACCTTCCTTTGCTTTCTTCATCATTTCCTGTTGATCAGAGTGAGAATCGATCATTCAGAGTGAGAGTCATAGTGTTTGAGTCGTAGGGAGGAGTTACAAATATAAAACTGATCACAAGAGAACGACAGTGGTTTGCGTTCTCCAAGCGGAAAAGCCTTTTTTTTTTTTTTTTTTTACTTTATGAAACATAAAAAAGAAGGAAGAAGCAAAAGAAAAGGAGGAAGAAGAAAAAGAAGAATAAGAAGAAAAAGGAAGAAAAAGAACAAGATGATTTAGAAGAAAAAAAGAAGAAAAAGTAAAAGAAGAAGGAGAAGAAGAAGACGACTAAGAAGAAGAACATTAAGAAGAAGAAGAAAAAGAAGAAATGGAAGAATAAGTGGAAGAAGAAGACTAAGAGGGAGAAGAAGAAGAAGAAGAAGATTAAGAAAAAGATGATTAAGAAGGTTAAGAAGAAGAAGATTAAGAAGAAGAAGAAAAATAAGATTAAGAAAAAGAAGTAGAGAAAAAAAAAGAAATGGAAGAAGTGGAAGAAGAAGAAAAAGAAAAAAAAAGAAGAAAAAGAAAAAGAAGAAAAAGAAGAAGAAAATGAAATACCATTGAGACCTGCAAAACCTCTGAAGAACCTTCCAGCTGTAAGGGGGTTGGTTTCGATTTCTTCGGTAGAGCTAATGGCCACCACCTGAGAGCCTTCTGGTAGAACGAAGATGAAGGCAGCTGTCACCCACTATTAACTCTCATATGTTAATAGATAGATATATGAATGAATGAATGAATGAATGAATGAATGGATGAATGAATACGCAAATAAATAATAGATAAATAGATGAATATATAAACAAGGCTAAATAGATAAATGAATGATTAGATAAAAGAATATAAATAAACACAAACAAATAAAGATTCAAACAAATAAACAAATACAGAAAAAATATATAGTAAACAATAAAGAAGGAAAAGACAGCTGAAAATGATAAGAGATCCTAAGACCGGCCCTAAGACGGAGTGCCAGCCTCTCGGGGTTGAACCTCCATACATAGATGAAGATATTAATGGAATATGAAATAGATCGGTGTGACAATGATTCTCTCCGACGTCCGTCTCGCAAGGCCATTTTTTTTTTTTTTTTAAGATTTGATTCTTGTCGAAAATGCAGTACTTCCCATTACAGAGCACCTTTACGCGACTCC
>NC_134814.1:10937134-10954634 GCF_046742065.1 Oratosquilla oratoria
AGCGGGTACATGTGTTCACTTATGCAAAGTAGACCACTCGGATAAAGAAACTAACGAGGCAGAGCGCTTTCGTATATTACATCTTCAGTGCAAAAAGTACTGGGGGGGGGGCTACTGCCGGGGTTGTTAAGGCTTTGACTATGTCAGTAAAGCCTTGATTCTAGTTCTAGTGCAAGGTTTTCCTTTTGGGGCTATAAATTGCTGGAATGGTTTACGAATTCATCAAATACTTTCACAGGATTTTTTTTCTCATTTTAAGTAGATTTCTACAAGGTATATAAACTTGCCAAAGGTTAGAGGCTACTTACATACGAAGGGATTTGCAGAAAAACAAGTTAACATCCCGATTTTGTAAAGTGTTATTTGATGAAAAGTGTTTTCACAGTCGGCGTCCAAGTCAGAGAGGCTCATTTCACATCGTATTTCGGAAATGCGAACATAAAGATTTACGAAAGCGGCAGATTGTAAAATATTGCTTTTCAGAGTATATTGTAGGAGTAAAAATATATAACCATTTCAATTTGAGGATTGCCAGAGTTGAATGAAAATTTATCTTTGAAAATGCATAATCACTGTGTACATGCACAAACGCACGCACTCACACACTCAGGTACGCACACCGATCACGCACGCATGAGCACGCGCGCACACACAAGCACACAGACACACACAAACATACACGCACACTCACGACTTGGCGGCGCAGTGGTAGCATTCGCGGCCGCCACTACGGCGGTCCGGGTTCGAATTCCGCCCAGGGCAGAAAATAATTTTAGTACCACTGCGCGGTGAGTCGTTACTCCAACTCGTGGGAGGGGAGTTGGTGTGTGTGCGTGTAAGGTCGCAGCATTACCCATAGATCGGTCATATATGAACTCTGAGCTCTCATCCGGGAGGGAAATAGCTGTTGATCACGAGTCCAACACGTGATCCAAGACCATGGTGAACCATGGTGAATCACAGATACACACTCATATACACACACAAACACACACATACCAACATACACACACGGGTAAGAAGGAAAGAAGCTTGGTTAGAGGAAGCAAAGGTAGCCTAGTGGCTTGCAACCCAAGATCTTGGTGTCCCTAGGGAGAAACTCTAGGGGCGAGGACTCTAGGGGGGAAGGACTTCAGGGGGGAGAACCCTAGAATGAGGATGCTAGGGGTGGAGGAATCTAGGGCGGAGGACTTTATAGGGGAAGATTTTAGGGAGAGAAATCTAGAGAGGAGAATCCTAGGGGTGGAGGACTTTATAGGGGAAGATTTTAGGGGGGAAATCTAGGGAGGAGAATTCTAGGGGAGAGGACTATAGGGGAAGGACTCTAGTTGGAAGGATTCTACGGAGAGGACCCTAGAAGGAGAGAACTATAGGGAGGATTCTAAAGGAGGAATCTAGGGAGCACTTTTTGGAGGACTCTAGGGGATGGGTACTCCAGGGTAGGAGCTTTCTAGGGGAAGTATCCTAGGGGGGACTTTAGGGGAGAACTCTTGGGGTCTCAAGATGTCTCTACATTTTACATTTGTACTTTCATATGTACACCTCAAATAAAATATTTTTATTGGTATGGAAGCGTCAGTAAAGCATGAGGTACTCCTCTTCTAAAGGCATCTGTGTATTCGTCAGATACGTGTGGGTACTGCGTAGGTTATCATAAAAACATCTTTTACCAAACGTTGTCATGGTGAGCCTTGGAAATCGTTCGTATTTGTGAAATTTCTGGTTGATAAAGTCATAGAGCAATAATAAAAATTGTGAGGAATTGAAATTCTCACCGGAAACTACTGTCGTTAGGCGAAACTTCGAGGTGACCATACACCACACACCGTTTCTCTCTCTCTCTCTCTCTCCTTTTTCTCATATATATATATATATATATATATATGTATACACATATATGTATATACATATATATATATACATATATATATACATATATATATATATGTATATACATATATACATATGTATATCCATATATACATATATGTATATCCATATATATACACATATATGTATATCCATATATATATACATATATGTATATCCATATATATATACATATATGTATATACATATATACATATACATATATGTATATACATATATACATATACATATATGTATATACATATATACATATACATATATGTATATACATATATGTATATACTATATATATATATGCATATATATATATATACATATATATATATATACATATACATATATACATATATACATATACATATATACATATATACATATACATATATGCATATATACATATATATGCATACATATATTATATATATATATATATATATATATATATATATACAGAATCACAATCCTGCTTGTAGTTCTGGAGCCATAGTTAAAAATGTGAAAAGTTATATATTTGCCTGTTTATTACTTCCTTGATTATCATCTATTGTTATTCATGTGTCAGTTTAACTTTACTATTTACCTGTTTATTATTTAACTTTACTATTTATTTACTTATTTTATCTATTGTTATTATTTATGTTATAATTTTATCTATTTGATGATTATCATCATCATTATTTTATTACTATTTTTTATCATTACTATTTTAATATTTTTATTATTATTTTTACTATTCTCTTATTATTATTATTATATTTTTTTAATCTAATTTTTTTTTTTTTTTTTTTTTATTTGAACTAATTGTGGACCGAAAGGTCTCCTGTCGCTATACTCCTTTGTAATCCTTCACCCTGGAAAGATAACACGCATCCTAGTACATGGGAACGGGGGGGGAGGTTATTCCAAAGGAAGTTTCGTCCCCTGGGGAGTCTGGGAGGGGGCAAATTCCCGATTACGTAACAACCCTCTACCCCCCTCCCCCTCCCGGTCAGATATGGTTAAGTTAGGTTATGCTACGTTAGGTAAGGTTTGGTTGGTTCTAGTTGGGTTAAGTTAGGTTATGCTACGTTAGGTAAGGTTTGGTTGGTTCTAGTTGGGTTAAGTTAGGTTATGCTACGTTAGGTAAGGTTAGGTTGGTTCTAGTTAGGTTAAGTTAGGTTATGCTACGTTAGGTAAGGTTGGTTCTAGTTAGGTTAATTTAGGTCATTTGAAGGGCTCTGACAATTGTTTATGACTTAAATCAATCGTTTTGCTCGTTTCTCTCATACAAAATATGAGTACATGCATAAAACGCGTGATTTACGATAGAAGTTTTCAAACTTGTCCAGATTATATAAAAACACTGGGGAAACACAAATTTTTACCTCCAAAGACAGACAAATGGAAAAAGTGAAAAAAAAGGAGAATTTAAAACTTATCTTCATTATCCAATTGATGATAATCCTCCTCCAAAATTGTTGGGGGGAAATCGTATTCTGTTTTCGTAATGCACACTGATGTCATCTTGTACAAATTTCCATTGTTTTCTACTTCTTAAGTGAGACAATTCTATGACTGTCTCTAGTTATAAATACAGTCAACAGACTGAATTTTACTAAGACCATAAACACAAAAAAATTCAACCTATTCCAGTGACTAAGCGAAATAAAGAGAGAGAGAGAGAGAGAGAGAGAGAGAGAGAGAGAGAGAGAGAGAGAGAGAGAGAGAGAGAGGAAGGGAGAGAGAGAGAGAGAGAGAGAAGAGAGAGAGAAGAGAGAGAGAGAGAGAGAGAGAGAGAGAGAGAGAGAGAGAGAGAGATTAAAGAGAAATGAGAGAAGAGAAAGAGAAATGAGAGAAGAGAAAGAGAGACGAGAGAGAGAGAGAGAGAGAGAGAGAGAGAGAGTAAGAGAGAGAGAGAGAGAGAGAGAAGAGAGAGAGAGAGAGAGAGAGATAGAGAGAGAGAGAGAAGAGAGAGAGAGAGAGACCCAGCGCCAAATTTTCGGGAACAAGGACATCGCCAGCACAAAATTGACGAGCCAGAATAAGCAAAACGTCCTGGCAGACGCGGAAAATTCGATCAATTTCATCCTAATTAGTCAATATTTCCTCTTCGCGTTGGTTGACACAACCGTGTTTCGAATGAAAACAATCGACAGACACCTTCCACCCCCACTCACTCTCTCACTCTCTCTCTCTCTCTCTCTCTCTCAGCCTCTCTCTCTCTCTCTCTCTCACCATCTCTCTCTCTCTCTCCACTCTCTCTCTCTCTCTCACTCTCTCTCTCTCACCCTCTTTCTCTTTCTCTCTCTATTCATCTCTCTCTCTCTCTCTCTCTCTCTCTCTCTCTCTCTTAATTATGGAAGAAAAAATGCTTTAGGAAATTTAAATACTTTTGGGAATGGATGCGAAGAGGAGACTGTAATGAAGGAGTGATTGTGCCAACAGCACTGTATGGGGCAGAAACGTGGAACATAAGAGAAGAAGAGAGAAGGAGTTTGAATGTGTTTGAGATGAGGTGTCTGAGAAGTATGGTGGGGGTTACTAGGCTAGATAGAGTGAGAAATGAGGAGGTGAGGAGGAGAACAGGGGTGAAAAAGGATTTGGGAGATAGGGTTGATGAAAGAATATTAGGATGGTTTGGACACATGGAAAGAATGAGTGAAGAAAGACTAGTAAAAGAGGCATGGAAGGCAGATGTGGAGGGAGTGAACATGAGGGGACGTCCTAGGATGAGGTGGATGGATGGGGTGAAGGGGGCTTTGGGGAAGAGGGGAATGTCTGTTGAGGAAGGAAGGGAGAGGACGGAAGACAGAGGTGAGTGGAGAATGGTTGTATATGTATGATGTTGTGACTGCATGAGGAGGAATGGGCGGGGGGGTGGGGGGTGGGGTAGTATGTGTGAGTAAATTTTGACGCAGCCCGAAGGGATTTCTCCCCGTCCTCGCCTTATATGCAAAGGGGGACGGAGAGGGGGGGTCGCCGATTAAATGAAGCGGCCTTGCTGTGGTTGTACTGTGTCTTGCGACACTGCTTCTGACCCAGGGCGGTGGGCAGGGTGCAGGGATGACCCGTCATCCAGGAGGTGCTCAGATGAGAGGAAGGGTGGGAGGGGTGTGGAGTGTATTTAGGGATGAAATGGGTGGGAGTGTTTTTGTGCCTTTCCCTTTTTGGCTACCTCCCTTGGAAGGGGGAAAAAGCCTTGGTATATGTATGTATGTATGTAAGTACTTTTGGTATTATTGTCTGGCGACCAATATGTATATGTGCTCTGCGTGTGTGTGTGTGTGTGTGTGTGTGTGTGTGCGTGTGCGCGCGCGCGTGTGTGACACCCACATGGGTGAACATTAACATTTTAGTATAAAAATGAATTGTATCCTTCCAGGAAAACCAGATGAATTTTCTGCATTGAAATCCAACCCTAATGTAGCACTTCCTATTCTAGTTTCTAACAACAGACGATTCTCATTCTAGTAAAAAGAGGACTTTCTAACTCAAACGGATAGATAATCTTAATTGAAGCTAATATCAGATTAGCTATTGACCTCGATTAAGCCCTTGAATTCGTTTAAGCTTTTGAACCAGATTAAAATCTTGAACCTGTTTTTTTATCTTAACCAAGCACCCAAACTCGTACCTAAACAAGTGAATAAAATAACTTGGCGACAGATAGAATAACAGAGGAAAGTACTCTACGGTACCGTGGCTGTTATTCTGGCTGGCGCCAGGCGTTTTTATTCATCTCCAAATCTGTCGCCGTGGTCAAGGGTCCAAGTCATGACGTTGTCTCGACTCAGGTGGTGTAAGCAGCTGGGTTCGTGACGTCATCACGCAAGGTTCAGCTGGTACGGTGGAGGGGCCTCTGCTGCCAGCAGCTGCAGCAGTGGGGCAGCACCAGCTGCTGAGAGGCACCGAGGTCCAGAAGAAGACATGACCATAGGAGGTGGAGGTGGTGGTGGAGGAGTAAGAGGAAGAGGAAGAGGAGGAGGAAGAGGAGGAGGAAGAGGGAGAGGAGGAGGAAGAGGAGGAGGAGGAAGAGGAGGGGGAGGAAGAGGAGGAGGAGGAGGAGGAGGTGAGGGTAATGAAGTCGAACGGGGGAGGAGGGGAAGGGAAGGAAAAGGAGGAAAGGAGGAGTGCGAGGAGGATAATGAGTGGGAAGACGAGGAGGACTGTGAAGAGGAATAGGAGAAAGTGGAGGATGGGTGGAAATGAAGTGGATAGGGGAGGAGGAGAACGAGAGGAAAAGGGAGGATGAGAAGGGCGAAGAGGAAGAGGAGGAGGAGGAAGGAGTATGAGGAGGAGGAGGAGTATGAGGAGGAGGAGGAGGAGGATGAAGAGGAGTATGAGGAGGAGGATTATGAGGAGTATGCGGAGTATGAAGAGGAGGACGAAAGAGGACTAATAACACTAATAATGTTGGTAATAAACGATAAAGGCACTAATGATAGTGGTGGTAATAAGAATAATAATGATAAAAAAAAGACAAGATGCGCATATGATCAGGTTACAAGCCAGACTTTACACAAGTAGAATTTGAAGAAATCAATAAATATACACAGATGCTGCATGTGTGCATAAGAAATTTGTCATCTGTGCACATACACTCAAGAACACGCACGCACGCACACGCACACACACACACATGTATACGAATACCTTAAAGTCAACTGCAAATATGATTATTCCATTTCCATCTATCTCCACCCCTTCAGGATCGGATGTCACTTTTTTTTTTTTTTTTAGCTCTGACTGCCGCTCAACTATTCTATTCAGCTCCGCGGCATCCCATGTGAGTGGAAGGGTTAGTCCCTGTTCACAGTAGCGGTTTTAAACAGCCGCGGTTAGAGCCGTGGCGGTTAAATGTCAATGCAAGTCAACGGAAGCTTTGAGGGAAAAGAAATGCACGGTCATGTGTGAACGCCTCCATTAACTTTGTAATTAAACAACCGCGGTTAAAACCAAGGCGGTTGAAACCGCTAGTGTGAACAGGGCCTTCAAGTAACTGGATTAACCCTTTTCAGTACTTATGTGTTCTTATCATTTCGTACCAGACTCTTCCATTCACTTCCGAGACGCCCGAGACTATGGCAGAGGTTAACGTCCTGACCTTCCTTACCAGGTGGTACCTTCTCCTTTCCCTCTGAGTCGCGCCGGGCTATTTCTTTCATTCCTCACAGTGCCACTTTCGTATAGAAGGATTCGAACTGTCTTGGCTAATTGTTTAGGGGAACGAAGTGTCTGTTGCCTCCTACCAAACTAATCTCTCAATACTCTATAACAGCGTTTCCCAACCTGAGGTGCTAACACCCCCATGAGGGTGCCGAAACCAATTATATAGGTGCTAGTAAGTGACACACAAAAATCACATTGATTACCTAGTTGTACATATCTGACTTTTTCCATGCTATTTCATTTTTCTAGTGTTCTTATTTCTTTTACAAACAGTATTGTCTATTTGTGTCAGTTCTAAGGATTCAAGAAAATAAATCACCAAGCAGTAGATTTCACTTTCTTTTTCCTTCTAATAACAAGATAGAGGTGCTGGACTGCTTAGACATGACAACAGGGGGAGCTATGGTCGGAAAAGGTTAGGACACGCTCCTCTATAAGTTCCTCCTCTATGATAACCTCTATTTATTTTCAGTTTTGGTTAAAACCAGACAATTTGATTAGACTCGGACTGTAAGATGGAGGAGTGATCTTCTTCATTACGGTGAAATAGTTTATATATTTTGTTCTGGCTAATATCAGACGATTTTATTCAGCTGATATGGATCCGCCATACTCAAGGGGTCGGCTTAACTGCCCATCCTTGTGAAGACGCTCTTCAGAGATTTCAATCTTGGTCAAACGCTAAAAGAGTTTATTCAGCTAAATGGGACTCGTCATACAGAAAGCGAATTCTCTAACTACCTAACTCGACTCGCGATTTTACTCTGCCTGCCGCCAGATGATTTTATTCAGATAAGAGAAGAATCCCCAAGAAGGGTTTAGAAACTCTTTCGAATTTTGATCATGGTGACGCACTATGCAGATTATATTCTGGTTGACGCCAGACGATTTTATTCATCTCGGTGAGTCCGACCTCGAGCCATGCTAGCGATTGGCACCACAAAACATCGAATGCCAAAGTATTTCTCACAGTCAACTCTTTATTCTTTCTTCCTTTCATATTTTCCTAAGTCTCCCTCTTCTCCTTCTTGTTCCTTCTAATACATCTCCCCTCTCCGTCCCCCTCTTTCTTTTCCCTCCTCCCCCCACTTCCCCTCTTCTTTACCTTCTCTCTCTTTTTCTGTTCCTCTTTTTATCTTTCTTTTCCTTTTCTCTCCCCTTTCATCTCCTTCACTCTCACTTTACCACTACTCTTCGTCATTTTCATTCCCTCCTTCACTATCTTTCCCCTTCTCCCCTATTTACCTCTCCCCTCTTTTCCTCCCCTCCACGTCCACCAACTCCCATTATTTCTCTACCTCTCCTCTTTCTTGTTCCCCTCATCCTTCTCTTCCTCTTGTCTTCTTCCTCCCTCGTCCTCCCCTCACTCTCCTCGTTTATTCTACATCCTTCTTCACTCCCTCCTATCTCCCCCTCTTTCCTTCGTCTTCTCTTCCCCACTTCCCTGTTCGTCTTCATCCTTCTTCCCTTCCTTCTCCCCATTTCCATATTTCTTGTCCTTCTTTCACTCCATGCTTCTACTCCCTTCATTTATTTTCGTTTTTTCTCCCGTGTTTCCTACTCCCCCTCCTCTCTCCCCTCTCCCTGCCATCACGCTATCACACATATCATCATCATAATCCTCGATAAAAGAGTCCTTGTAACTACAATGATAAGGCACCTCAGGCATAAACGGGACCTCAGGCTTAAACGAGACTCATACGGGGACCTATCCTTTCCTGAATAAAATCCTTTGTCGGTAACAAAACAAAAAAATAAATGAATAAATAAATAAATAAATAAATAAAAATAAAACATCAAATGCATCACCTCAGGCACGGAATTAACCGAGATCATTTTAATTTTTCGAGTACGAGACATTCTGACTACATTCGTATAGTGCAAGTCAAAATAAACTGAAAAAAAAAAACCGCGTCATTGCAGCAGAGGGGATAAATCCTTCAGCAGCCTGTATGACATGAAGCCTTTAATGGCTCCCAGACAAGGCTAAAGGAAACATGAGGAGGAGGTGGAAGTAGAAGCTTGTGAGGAGGACCTGGGAGGAGAAAAAGAGTCGGAGGAGAAGGAAGAGGAGAGCAAAGAGAAGGAGGAAGAGGAGAGACTTGGTCCCGGGACGAACACCTCACCAGCCTTCCACCCTAACACCGACAGCAAACCACTAACGTCTTTATGGGCCATCAAGTGCTTGGGCAGAGCAGAAAACGGGGTGTCAAGCTATCTCCGCTGTGACCGTTATGGCGGTTATGGCCGTTATTTTTCGTAATATGGTTCGTGCTCTTGTGCGTTTTCTTCGTCAAGGGAAAGGACTTCATAAATGTTGTTTATTTGGGTCGTGACTTTGAATATGAATATGCTCTAAGGGCGAGTACGCCCTCCCATTGGTGGGAGTCGGAGTAAAATGGTGTAACCACGCAGAAAAGGGGAGGCAGGGGGAAGGGGAGGGAGAGGGGAAATTGGGAGGAGGAAGAGAAGGACTGGGGAGGTAGAAGAGGGGAAAGAGAGAGGAAGAACGAGGAGGTTCTTGAGGAGGTACCCGTCCAAGTCGACCAAAGCATTTGGTACAATGGTTCTGTAGCTCTCAAGCGGATTAATGCAGTGACGTACTTTATATGTTTGGCTAAATCCAATCAATTTTATGCGGCTTTGGGCGTCAATAACCTAAACTGGGTCTCGGTCGATTGACATACCTTTCAGACCTGAGTCCATTCCTTCAGCTAAATAAAAACCACGATTTCTTAAAAAAAAAAAAAATCAATAAACACCGTATTAAAGGGATCAAAACGAGTTGAATAGGATGGATGAAAGTTGACACAGGAAATGAAAGTTTGGGGTGAAATCGACAGAATGCGTGGGGAGACGATGGATAAGGGAATAGACAGACATGGAGACAGTCGTCAAGTGACAAAAATATATTTGCAGAATAAAAAATGGACCTAGACCATAAAGTTGGTGTCCTTCTGTTGCCAAAAACTAGCGCTTCTATTCTTGTAGAGCAATATTGCACCGAAGTGAAATCATAGAGGTAATAGTGGAGAGATATAATGAGGGTAACAGAAAACAAGGCTATACTGTATAGTGGTTAGTCACTGTTCACTTTGGTACGTCTGAGCTGGGTTCGAGTCCTTGGCTTCACTGCGTATCAGTTTCCGCATATGTCTCCGTCGAGTGCCTTTTCATTCTCGATCGTAATGACATGGAATTAAAACTGAAAAGTTAATGTGGTTGTGTGTGTGTATATATATATATATATATATATATATATATATATATAAATTATATATATATATATATCATATATATATATATATATATATATATATATTCTTTGAGTAGAGATTAATCTCCACCTATAATACACCGTGATTGCTCTGTATTTACTGTCAGAAAAATATTGACTATAAAACTCATGTACTCAGTACTCCAACCAGGATTAGGAAAATTGAGACCAGGAGGAGGCTGCAGAGGGAATGAGAAATCCGAACCCGTTGAGGAGGACAAGACGAGGCAGGACAGGAGGTAAAAGAAGACGACAGAGATACAAACCAGGAGGCAGATGAGGAGGCAGTAAGATAGAAGGAAAAAGACCGGAAAAGGCAGAGGGGCTAAAGCAAGCGAAGGAAGAGACACAAAACGAGGCAGGACAGGGGTGTGTGTGTGTGTGTGTGTGTGTGTGTGTGTGTGTGTGTGTGTGTGTGTGTGTGTGTGTGTGTGTGTGTGTGTGTGTGTGAAGGAGAGGGAGGGAGCGGGAGAAGGAGGAAGAGGGAGAAGGAGGAAGAGGGAGAAGAGGAAGAGGGAGGAGGAAGAGGGAGAAGGAGGAAGAGGGAGAAGGAGGGAGGGAGAAGGAGGGAGGGAGGGAGAAGGAGCGAGGGAGACAGAGGGAGTGAGGGAGACAGAAAGAGGGAGGGAGAGAGGGAGAGGGAGGGAGAAGGGGAGGGAGGGAGGGGGGAGAGAGAGAGAGAGAGAGAGAGAGAGAGAGAGAGAGAGAGAGAGAGAACGTTCACGTATACTCGAGTTTCTGTGCATACATGATAAATTTCTTATGAACACATAGATCATCAGTGTATATTTATATATTTCTTCAAATTCTGCATAGGTGAAGTCTTGCTCGTAACCTAATAATAAGAAACTCTCTTCCTTTTGTCTTAAATCACTAACATCACCATCATCATTACCATCACCATTAACATTGATATCGTTGTTGTAATTGTTGGTCTTATTATCATCGTCGTCATCATCATTATTGTCGTTATTATTCTCATCATCATTATTATTATCATCATTATCATCATCATTTTTCATTAACATCATTATCATTATCGTCGTCATTATCATCATCCTTATTATAATTATCATTATTATTATTATAATTATTATATTTCCTTTTCGCAAATATCTTCTTTGCTCATTCCCTACCATCCTTCAGTGGCAGCTTCCGACGCAATGTCCTTCTCGTGTGACAACAGAGCTTCGTGTGATGTCACTTACCAGCTCCTCACATTACCTGTGTTGTCATAGTTTCATGACGAAGCAGTTCATAACCTCTTCATTACATTTGACATCCTTGGAACTGGTTTAAATTGTCTAGCGTTAACCTGATTAAAGCTTACAAAGGGAATTATCACGACCAAGAGGAAGGACTGTCCTAAGCTTGTTGTGACGCTGACAGTGTCCGAGGGTTTTAATCAGTTTGGCTTCACCCTAGGGAAGGGGGTTAACCCAACGAGTTTAAAGATTAACCTTCAGCTGAATAAAATCGTTTGGTTTCAGGTGAAACAATACAAAAACTTTCGAAAGTTCCTCATTATAACTTAAAATGATTAAAACGAATGATAAATAATAAATAAAAATGAAAATTGCAAGAGGAATCGAATTGCAAAAATTCAAAAAATTATTCGATCAATTGATAATAAAGGAAAAAATTGCACAAGGATTCAAATGGTAATTTGGTTCGAAGCCCGCACTCCTCGATTCTTAGCAGTGAGTGTTATCGGCCACAACAGCCTTAAAAGCGCATAATAAGGCAAAACGGGCGGCTTCGGCCGCAGTTACGTGCCTCCTGGCGTATTCTTCTCAAAATCGTGACATCCTCTCGCACTGCCATGAAAAACAGAATCTCTTCTAGGTTGTAGATCAACACATTTCCTATGATTTTACTTAAGCGGGCCTTCAACGATCAATATTATTGCGCAATATTCCGTATTGTGCAATAATATTGACCACTTTGCTGATGACACCATCTGCCGTTTGGGTTGTGGCAAACAGGTTCCAGAGATTCCTATCTCCTGTCCCAACCATCACGAACCATTCCTACACCGTCAATAATATTGTACAATACGGGAATATTGCGCAATAATATTGATCGTCTAGGGCCCGCTTTAAGCTAATACCACACAATTTCGTCCAGGTTTGGAGAACCACCATCATATCAGAAAAAGGTGTAATGGAGAGGAATGGGGGTGGAGTGGGCGTGTATGGGCGTGTGAACATGGGCGTTGTCCAATTACAAAGGATTACGTGGATGACTGGGTTAGTGGTTTCTGGATATCCATCGAAGGATGAAGTAAACACGACTGGATTTTTTTTTTTTTTTCTTTTTTTTTAAGTGAAATGTCACTCCCACGGGCTTTGTTTGAGCCCATGCGTTGGTGTTTATGGAAGACACACCTTATAGAGAGAAAGTGGGATGGTGTAGCTAGTCAGAGGAGCATAGGGAGCAATGGGAAAGAGGCTGTTAGAGCGGCGTGCTACGCCCATCAATTGCTTCATTGTGTATCACGACGTTAGTTCTAGATGCGCGCGCGCGTGCGTGTGTGTGTGTGTGTGTGTGTGTGTGTGTGTGTGTGTGTGTGTGTGTGTGTGTGTGTGTGTGTGTGTGTGTGTGTGTGTGTGTGTGTGTGTGTGTGTGTGTGTGTGTGTGTGTGTGTGTGTGTGTGTGTGTGTGTGTGTGTGTGTGTGTGTGTGTGTATTCGAGGGTGTGTGTGGATGTGTGGATATTCGTACGCATACGTGTACACTGCCCACACTCAAGATGTGTAATATCGCACCAACTGAACTTGAAACCACTGCTTCCGATCACGATTCATGGCGTTCAAAGGACACAAGACCCTAACACGTCATAAACCAACAACCCAAAAATACTCGTGTACACTGCCCACACTCAAGATGCGTAACATCGCACCAACTGAACTTGAAACCATTGCTTCCGATCACGATTCATGGCGTTCAAAGGATACAAGACCCTAACACGTCATAAACCAACAACCCAAAAATATACGCTGTCCATACTCAAGATGTGTAACATCGCACCAACTGAACTTGAAACCATCGCTTCCGACAACGCTTCATGGCTTTCAAAGGGCTCACAATGGGCCAAATACCTTGACAACCTGCAGGAGAAAAGACAGGTCAGCTCAACAACAGAGTTTGCATCTGATCCAGATCTGTCTTGTCCGGAGTATGGAAGGATATCCACACCAAGAACTGGGCTCCATGGTCACCTCTGCTGGCATCAGCATCACCACCCAGCTTCACTCATTTCATCACACTTCTCAGGAGCACTGTCGTCGTGCTAACAAGTATCTGTCACGCACAATAATTAGCTATCCATTTCAGTTGCTAATTACTAAATCAAAAGACACTAAAATTGTAAAAAATTGAGCCTCCTTGTAGCAAGGGTGGTAACACCCAGCTTCACTCATTTCATCACACTTCTCAGGAGCACTGTCATCGTGCTAACAAGTATCTGTCACACACAATAATTAGCTATCCATTTCAGTTGCTAATTACTAAATCAAAAGACACTAAAACTGTAAAAATTGAGCCTCCTAGTAGCAAGGGTGGTAGCACCGCTGCCGCCATATATGTAGCAGGGGTTTAGCTACACATAGGGGTAGTGCGGGTGATGTAAATTCTCAGTAGACTTTGGCGATTTATTGACAGGTACTTGGTATTTACAGCTTCGGGGAAAGTCTCCCCTACCTAGACTAAGGGAGAAAGTTCTCCTCAGTACCTCTCCTAGGCTGCCTATCCATGGCGGGCGCAGCCGCCGTTTATAAAATGGAAAAGCGCTTAGATAAGCACGTTGGTGTAGTTACTATATAGGAAACTTGTTTGTGACAAAATATCCTTTATACAGGTGTTAGTTCCATGGTAATGGGTTAATAGTAGTGTTTGTGGTTGTGGTTAGTTATGGCGTATATATTGAGGTTACGATAATGTAGTTGGGGTAGATATAAGGGGTCACTGGATCTGTCTTGTGAAATTAGGTACTTCCTTGTTGGGTGACGGCGCGATGGTGTCATGCTGTTGTGATACGTTAGCATGCCTTGAGTCATGTGTTTTGTGATTGAGGAAATGCGAGGTCAGCGAGGTTGGAGGTCTTGGTGAAAACGAGTACCATCTCGCATGTGTGTGGATTACGTGCACGGCGTGTGATATGGTTTGTAATGGTTACACTCCTAATATGTTAAAATTTTGGTTAGTGGGCAAACTCCGTCAACATATTGCGCAATTTGGAGCCCATGAAATAACAATTAGTAAATGGCAATCGTCTGCATATTTTGGCTGTCGTCAGGCGATTTTATTCAGCTAAGAGAATTAATTGCTTTTCCCTCTCGGTCACCGTTTAATCTTTATATTGTCCTGTATGGTTTTCATGGCAAATAATGAATATTTTTTTATACAAAAAAGGAACTCCATGATAAGACTATATATTTGAGAGACGACTTATTTTGGAGAGGAACTATTATTCGACTGGTTGCATGGTGATACACTCAGATACCTAATTTCTCGAGGGCCTAGAGTCTAGGCTATTTATGTGAGCATGTATTTGTACATTCACACGCGCAAGCACGCACACACACACACACACACACACACACACACACACACACACACACACACACAATAACAAGTTAGATGAGAAAGTGGTGTGTGCAAAAACAATACATGAATTTAAAAGTAGTTTAGATAAAATGTGATATGAAGACGGGATCCCACGAGCATAGCTCCCCTTCCCGTAAAATACAACTAGGTAAATACACAGACAGACAGACAGCCACAGACACACACACACACCACACAACACACATACACCCACAGCGACGAGGGGAGGTAGGTAACAGAGTGCAAACGGGGAGGTCAAAGGCACAAGCGCAGGCAGGAACGACAGGAAACGGCTTACGAAATAGCCTTATACAGTATATGCGCAGAGTTTTAGACGGGAAAATATGTAAAGTTTTAAACACACACACGCATATATATATATAACATATATATATACATAAATATATATATATATATATATATATATACATCTACACTGAATGGTTCCCAGCGATCAATTGATATCTTTATTCAACCACAAACAACTTTTAATTCCATGCCATTGCAATCGAGACTGAAGAATCGCTCGATGGAGACATTTTGTTGGAAATTGAAACGTGGACGAGCCGAGGATTTGAACCCAGCTAACCCGTAACAAAGTTACAGTGACTTAAACCAATGCGCTATCAAGAGAGATATAAGTTGAGTACGATTTTCTTATATTTGTATGCTCGAATTACATACATCTACACGAAATATCGCGTTCAACCCACCTCCGCTATGATATTGCATTTAGCTAGTATGTGCACGTGGGATAGATTATACATCTACACTGAATGGTTCCCAGCGATCAAGATATCAATTGATCGCTGGGAACCATTCAGTGTAGATGTATAATCTATCCCACGTGCACATACTAGCTAAATGCAATATCATAGCGGAGGTGGGTTGAACGCGATATTTCGTGTAGATGTATGTAATTCGAGCATACAAATATAAGAAAATCGTACTCAACTTATATCTCTCTTAATAGCGCATTGGTTTAAGTCACTGTAACTTTGTTACGGGTTAGCTGGGTTCGAATCCTCGGCTCGTCCACGTTTCAATTTCCAACAAAATGTCTCCATCGAGCGATTCTTCAGTCTCGATTGCGATGGCATGGAATTAAAAGTTGTTTGTGGTTGAATAAAGATATATATATATATTATATTATATATATATATATATATATATATATATTAATATATATATTTTATATATATATATTATATATATACATATAATGTATATATATATATATATATCTTGTGTGTGTGTGTGTGTGTGTGTGTGTGTGTGTGTGTGTGTGTGTGTGTGTGTGTGTGTGTGTGTGTGTGTGTGTCTGTGTGTGGGTATGTGGATGTGTGGATATTCGTACGCGTATATGTACATGTCATCACCCGTCGTGTAAATGTCTTTTGCGTACAGAAATCTACAGTATGTATCGAAAACAACCCCTTCACAGATGAAAAGGAAGAGCAAGGGAGTGGGCTTGGAAAAATGTGTGGATGTGAATATGGGCTTGGATAAGGAATTGTGTGTGTGTGTGTGTGTGTGTGTGTGTGTGTGTGTGTGTGTGTGTGTGTGTGTGTGTGTGTGTGTGTGTGTGTGTGTGTGTGTGTGTGTGTGTGTGCGCGCGCGCGTGTGTGCGTATGTATATATGTATACGCGCGTTTATGTATCTATGTGCGTGCTGGAGAAAGGGAGATTGACAAATGTTTAAAGCTTTAACTGTACACCCACCAAAGCAATACGATACAATGTGTATCATTTAATTAATTTGTTTTGTTTACTTACCTGCTTGTATGTTTGCTTCATTATTTCATTTAATACTTTTTCCTTTGTGCACCCGATCACGTGACAGACCAAAAGCTCTCTTGTCGTCAACCTTTGTCACTGTAATTCACAGTAATTCACTGTAATCCACTGCAATTCACTGTAATCTATGGAGAAGGTATAAACAAAATCTCGTACTTGAGCGTGGACTAACTTGGTGGTGCACGTGTACAGTGGGCGCAAAGAGATGGACATGGGTTGGACTAGTGACGTAGAGGCCGTACTAAGGCGTGAGCGTAAAATCTTATGTGGATGCGAAAGTGGATGTGAATGTGGGCGTGAATGTGGGCGTGAATGTGGGTGTAGGTGCCTTAGTGAGTGCTCCAGTTTGTTCCTGAATGTGTATGTAGAATATGAGTATGGGACTGATTGTGGGTGTGAATGTGGTACGAGTGTGGGCTTAAGTGTGGGCGTGAATGGAGATGTGGGCGTGGGTGTGACCACGAGCATGTGTGTAGACAATGAGTACAAGATTAACTATAGGTATTGGCGTGGGCGTTCGAGGTACAGATGTGGGCCACAGGATTGAAGATTGTGAAGTTTCGTAAAGGCAGATATGGCATATGCACCTGGGTTCCATTACGTACGTATGTGTGTGTGTGTGCGTGCGTATTTGCGTGCGTGCGTGCGTGTGTGTGTGTATGTGTGTGCGTGTGTGTGCGCGAGCGTATGCATGTGTGTATGCATTTGTGTGTGTATGTGTATGTATATGTGTGTGTATGTGTGTGTGTGTATATGTGTGTGTGCGCGCGCGCGCACGTAT
>NC_134814.1:10959634-10987134 GCF_046742065.1 Oratosquilla oratoria
AAAAGGAGGAAGAGGAAAAGGAGGAAGAGGAAAAGGAGGAAGAGGAGGAGGAAGAGGAGGAGGAGGAGGAGGAGGAGGAGGAGGAGGAAGAAGAAATTCTGGTTGTCAGTTTGTGAAAAAGGTGGAGAATCGCAATTTACCAATAAGAGAGTCTTCGGCCTGTTTCAGAGGCTATGCGGAGGTGGTATTTTGAAGATGTGCTGTGAAGGAGGCGATTCTCTACGACGTCATTTTACAGGGCCAATATTACCACTGGTCCCTACTTAGGGAAAGTATTCCCTTAATCTGTTGGTTTGAGTGTGTTAGACTTACAGTTCTATCGCTGTGGAGGGTTGTTTTCAACCTCGTTCCTGTGGACGCGGACGCGGGTTCTACTTTAATTGCAGTCTCAGCTTACACGGCAAAGATGTCGGTTTCCGTCGTAGGTAAGTGCCTCCTGGCGTAAAATCATATTTCCACACACACACACACACACACACACACACACACACACGGATAAACATACACACACACACACACACGCGCACACACTTTAGAAAAAGTGAATAGGTTAAGAATCAATGATTACTTGAAAACAAATAAACCAAACATCATATGTCTGATGGAGACTAAGGAAAATAATCATATTCATCTCCAAGTTCATAATGAAAACGCAGCTTTGAGCAATAAACAGAAAACAAAAAAATGGGAAGCGAGGCGTTGATACGAATAAAACTTGATATGAATATGGATAATATGGTATTGGGAGAGCGGAGAGTAAGGCCACGTCAATAAGACAGAAATTACTAACCAAAAGAAAAGATAAAAGAGATTTAGCAGAAGCATGTTCCCGCCTCCTGGAGACAATGGTACAGAACAAAGTTGAATAATAAAGGATGTTAGACATGACCGTTCGCCTACATAGAGGGACTGAAACAAGTGACAATCTTGGTGAGTGATTTTAATTGGAATGAGGTGAATTGGGAGGGTGAGAATTAGGTGGAAGTGAATTCATATGAGGTGTTACGCCGTTAGATAAGGCAATGAATGATGTAATGACCTAATGGGTTAAAGGTATGACAATGTTTAGAAAAGATAACACACAACACATTAAAGTACCCGTATACTATAGGAATAGCTGATCATTTTGGGCTCGAAACTCAACTTACAAAACGATATGTAGAGTTAAGAGATGAGTTATATAGACAAAGCAGATACAATTTCGTGAAAACAAACATTACCAGATTGAAGTAATTCTTTGAAGGAACAGGTTGACGGGAATTCAGGGAAACACGTGGAAAGTGGAAGAAATGGAAATTTTCATAAATTTTTACAGCCTCAAGTACGGAAAAATATATGCCAAGTGTTAATGGGAAAGAAAATTGAAAACGAACCGATTCAAAAGAAGGTGCGAAACAGACAGAAAACTAATAAGAAATGGGACAAATGAAACTAGGGAATAAAAAAAAATGCAACGATGGAAAAATAGACAATAGCAAGAAACTAACACAGGAGAATCCGCAAGGAAGATAGATACATTGAAAAATGTATAATCGGTCAGTGAAAAGGTAGTTTTGTAGATTTGTTAAGTGACCGGAAACACAGGAATGAATTACTATGATGAAAGTACATGGAAAGGTCTATGAAAGCACAATAGCACAAGCTGAAACAACGAGCAAAAGTTATCCGCTCAGTACTTATAGAAATATGCATGATCTATGAAAGAAAAGGAGAGACTAGGAATGTTGTATTAGAAAATATAACGAGAAACTACAGATGTAAAGAAAGCTCAAATCTAACTGCGTTTCTAACTAGGTATAATAAGAATGTAGGGAACATCTCATGGATAAGGCTCATAACTTAACTGTTGAAACACCCATTTCTGATAACCTCTCCCAGTTCCTTCCCCGTCGGCCTATATGTACTCAGAGTGTTTGCCATATGTCTGTACTTGAAAAAGCTGTAACAAGCGAAACGTCGTACCAATAAAGGTTTCGATCTCACACGGTGTTGATTTTCACAACTTAACTGTCCTTTCATCAGAAGACAGGAGAGTGCCTCAGGATTGGAAGTTGACCAATGTGGTACCAATCTATAAGAGAGAAGATTAATGTCTTTGCCAATTTTATTAGCTATGTGGGAGAGGTATGAAACAGATAAATGATATATTTAGAAACGAACATCTTGTCATATAACCAATTCAGATTCAGATATGAAAGGTCATGTGTATCAAATATGTCAATCTTTTTCTCACGCACGGGAAATTTATGTGTTACAAGAGAGAAAAAGTGGGGCGAATATGTCCATCTAGATCTGAAGAAAATCTTGGATAAGACACCTCACAAACGGATATTGTTAGAATTGTAACTTTGTAGAAGACTTTATAGAAAACCTTCAAGGATGGACAAAAGACTTCCTGAGAGAACAGTAGAAAGAAAAAAAACAAAAAAAAAAAAAAAAATTATATTATATATATATATATATATAATATATATATAATATATATACACACACACACACACAGGGTGTTTAAAAATTATATATTTTGAGATGTAAATATCACAGAAACTACATATGCAAGGCAAATGAAATTAAGCAGGCTTAATGTTGAACAACATAATATCTATTCCTCCAAGTTTAAATGAGATGGGAAAATCAAAGGTGTGTGGATTTTAATGGACCATTTCACAAATGTTCAACATGCGCACCGCCTGAGACACGGCATACGTTGAGTCGGTGGTCCAGTTCCTCCCAAACACGCTGGAGCAATTCTTAGGTAAAGGGCCATTTACACGGTCAAACAGTTTGACAAACCCGGTTTGTCAGACATGTGTTTGAAGTGATGTTTGACCGTGTGAATGGAGTATTTGGTCGTCAAACACGTTTGTCGAACGTGTTTGTCAAACACCACTTCAAACACTTGTTTGACAAACCGGGTTTGTCAAACCGTTTGGCCGTCTAAATGCCCCTTAAGAGTCTCCAGTGCGGTAGTGATTCTTTGCTTCAGTTCCTCTAGGTTTCCAGGAAGATTAGGGACATAGACCAGTCCCTTTACATAACCCCAGAGAAAAAATATCACAAGGTGTTAGGTCAGGTGAACGTGGCGGCCATTTCAACAGCGCGCGCACACACACACGCGCGCGCACACACACACACACACACACACACACGAGATTGGTAGAGTCCCAGATTGTCACTACGGCGGTCTGGGTTCGAATCCTGCCCAGGGTTGAAAATAATTTCAGTATCGCTGCGCTTCGAGTCGTTACTCCAACTCTCGTGGGCGGGGAGTTGGGTGTGTGTGTGCGTGTAAGGTCAAAGCATTACCCATAGATCGGTCATACGAGCTCTGAGCTCTCTTCCGGGTGTGATATAGCTGTCGATCTCGAGTCAAACACGTGATACAAAGACCAATGTGAATCACACACACACACACACACACACACACACACACACACACACACACACACACACACACCATTATATTACCACTACCCGCCCTCTCACCTAGCGTTGCTTCAGCACCCGTACGCCTGCGAAAGGCTCCATGCCTAGGGGTCTTCGACTCTGCCTTTTGTGTCTATCTCCAATGACACAAGGTAACGAAAGAATTATTTATGTTTGATGACAGATATGTCCGCGTTATCCAGCAGTTGGAGGAGAAGGAGGGGGAGGGAGAAAAGGGGGAGGGGGAGGAGGAGGTAAGGAGAGGTGGAGTAGAAGGGGGAAAAGGATTAGGATTAGGATTAGGAAGAGGAGGAGGCGGAGGAGGCGGAGGAGGAGGAAGAGGAGGAGGAAGAGGAGGAGGTAGAGGAGGAAGAGGGGGACCATATGGAGGAGGAGGAGGAAGAGGAGGGGGAGAAGGGCCTGATGGTTGGCATCCAAGAATCTTAAAGGAAATGAAAAATGAGATTGTTGTTCCATTAGAAATTATTTTCAAGAAATCCATCATATCCGGAGATGTCCCAAGAGAATGGAAGCTAGCTAATGTTACTCCCATATTTAAAAAAGGTGACAAAAAGAAACCAAATAACTATAGGCCTATAAGTTTGACTTCAATCGTAGGAAAAATAATGGAAACTATCATCAGAGATGCTATCGAACATCATTTAGAAAGTAACCGTTTGATAAATGATAGCCAGCATGGTTTCAGACGGAAACGTTCTTGCGTGACTAACTTACTCGAATTCTACAACACAGTTATCTCGAATTATGACAAAAGAAACAATATAGATTTAGTACATCTAGACTTTGAAAAAGCTTTTGATACCGTACCACACGAAAGACTACTTACTAAATTAGCTTTGCATGGAATAAGTGGTAGCCTATTAGGTTGGACTAGTAATTGGTTGAATGGTCGAAAACAGAGAGTTGTTTTAAATGGAAAAACTTCTGGATGGAAAAGTGTTGCAAGTGGAGTTCCTTAGGGTTCCGTTCTTGGGCCACTTCTATTCATAGTATATATAAATGATATAGACCATGGACTAAAATCTACTGTTTCCAAATTTGCTGATGATACAAAACTGTGCGGAGTGGCAAATGATCACTCAAACCAATTAGATATCCAAGAAGATTTAGATAAATTACAGCAATGGTCTGAAAAGTGGCTAATAAAATTTAACGCAAGTAAATGCAAGGTAATGCACATAGGTAAAAATAACAGTAAGTAGGATTACAAGTTACTTGGAAATTCGTTAATAAAATGGATAGTGAAAAAGATCTTGGCGTAATTATCAGTGAGGGTCTCAAATCACCCACGCAGTATATTTCGGCCTCTGAGAAAGCAATTAAGATTCTAGTACTAATTGCGCGATCTTTTGACTTCAAAAGTTTATCACCCATTAACAAGCATTATAAATCGTTAGTTGATTCACATTTGGAATGTGCTGTTTCCGTATGGTCATCAAATCTCATTAAAGACATTGACAGACTGGACAAAGTACAACGGCGAGCCACAAAAACCGATTCCAAATATCAAAAATAAATCATACGAAAATCGACTAAAACATATGAATCTGTTTTCCCTAAAAAAGCGTAGACTCAGAGGTGACTTGATACAGGTCTTCAAAATTCTAAAGGGAATTGACAACATCAAAAGTGACCAAATTTTTACATTGAATGAAAATCAGACAAGAAACAAATGGTCTCAAACTGTCCGGAAATAGATTCAATTTGGAAGTAGGTAGAAACAACTTTGCCAACCGTGTAGTTAATGAATGGAATAAACTTCCTGCACAGGTAGTGCAATGTAGTTCAGTTCGAAGCTTTAAGAATCATTTAGATAAATACCTAAGTAAGATGCTGTAATGATTTTAATTTATCCTGTATTATGTTTTTTGTTTTGTTATCATTTTCTGTCTGATTTTCATTTATTATTAGTTATATGTCAATTTATTATTATTTACTATTTACCTGTTTGTTTATTATTTAAGTATACCTATGCATTTATTTATGTATTTTATTTGTTATTTACATTATCATAGTTTTTATTTATTATTTTATTATTAATATGATTTTTTTTTCGCATCCGACCTAGATATGGATCAAAAGGTCTCCTGTCGGCATGCTCCGCCTTTGTAATCCTTTGTAAGTTAAGGAAGAGGAGGGTAAGGAAGAGGAGGATAAAGAGGAGAAGGGGGAGGAGGAGCATAAGGAGAAACCTAAGGAAGATAAAGAGGAAGCTAAGGAGGAAGAAAATGTTTTGGAAGAGAGAGAGCAAGAAGAGGAGGATGTGGAGAAGGAAGAGGAGGATAAGGAGGAGGATAAGTAAGAGCATAAGGAGTAGGATAAGGAGCATTAAGAAGATAAGGGTGAAAAAGAGGAGGAAGAGGACGAGGACGAGGAAGAGGAATGGAGGAGGAAGAGTAGGAGGAATAGGGCGAGGAAAATGAGGATTTAGAGAATGAGGACAATCAAGAGGAGGAAGAGAGGAGGAGGAAGAGGAGGAGGAATAGGACGTCCCCATGCGCAGCGAGAATAGGTTAGAGGTGCAAAGACAGCATCATCACTATCACTATCACAGTCACAATCACCATCGCCACGAATATCACTATCACCACCACAATCTTAATCACCATCGCCATTAATATCATCATCAGGATTAGCATCACCATCTCTATCAATATCACCATTGATATCATCATCATCAATTACCATCACCATCAATACCACAATCTCAATCACTATCACCATTGATATAATCACCAGCATCATCAATCACCATCGCTATGAATAGCACTATTACTATCATTATCACCACGACAATCTCAATCACTATCACCATTGATATCATCATTAGCATCACCAATCACCATTACCATGAATATCACTATTACTATCACTATCACCAATGATATCATAATCAGCGTCAATTACCATCACAATCTCAATCACCATCACCACTGATATCATCATCAGCATCACCAATCACCATCACCATTGATATCAGCAGCATCAATTACCATCACCATGAATATCAATATTACTATCACCATTACCACCACAATCTCAATCACTATCATCATTGATATCATCATCAGCATCACCAATCACCATCGCCATGAATATCACCATTGGTATCACCACCACAATATCGATCCCTATCAACATTGATATCATCATAAGCATCATCAATCACCATCTAGCGGCAGAATAGTGAATGATCTATCTCATGGGGAATGAGATTGAGAAAGAGCATACAAATAAAAATATAAATAGATTTATAGATAAGTAGATCAACATATAGGTTGATGAACAAACAAATAAGCTATTTTAATGAATAGTTAGATATATAGATTGATAGATAATTAAATGAATAAATAAAAAATAAGAAGATTGATTAGCAGTTGACTAAATAAATAAAAAGTAGATAATATAGGATCATATAAAAGAAATTAATCAATACATAAACAATCAAATAAATAAATAGATGAATGAATAATTAAAGAAAAATAAAAAATAATAATAAATACATCAATTAATTGATTAAACAATAAATAAACAAATGAACAAGCAAAGGAATAAACAAATAAATAAATACAATAAATTAATTAATTAATAAACATATAAATGCATGAATAAATAGATAAATAAATACATAGAAGAATAAATAAAAAAAGATTCAAACCCACTAAAGCCGAGTCCTGGAAGCGGCGTCGAAGCCGGTTTGGAACATAGCAAAATATATTGACAGTCATTCCAGCCCTGTCAGAAGTTTGGTTAAGAGAAAAACTTGAGCGGAGGTGGGAGGGAGGGAAGGAGGGAGGGAAAAAACGAGGAGTGGGAAGAGGAGGAAGAGGAGGACGAGGACAAGCAGGAGGAGGAAGAGGAGGACGAGAAGTAGTAGGAGGAAGAGGAGGACGATGAGGAAGAGGAGGTCGATGAAGAAGAGGAGGTCGATGAGGAAGAGGAGGACGAGGAGAAGTAGGAGGAGGGAGAAAAGGAAAAGGGAGAGAGAGGGAGGGGGAAGATGAGGAGGAGGAACAGGGGAAAAAAGAGGAGGAGGGACATCAAGAGCAGAGAGAGGAGGAGTAAGAAGAGAAAGAGGAGAAAAAAATTAGGAAGAGGAGGAGTGGTAAGAGAAGGTGGGGAGGGGAGGAGTAAGGTGAAGAGGAGGGGAAGATAGGAGTTAGGTAAGGAGGAGGAGGAGGAGGAGGAGGAATAGTAGGAGGTGGAGGAGGTGAAGGAGGTGGAAGAGGTGGAGGAGGGGGAGAGGGGGGAAGGATAAGAGGCGGAGGAGGCAAAACGGTAACTAAGGAAAGGAAGAAGTAAAAGAGGGTGAGGAAAAGTAGGAGGAGGAGAAAGTGGAGAAAGAGGAGGAGGAGAAAGTGGAGAAAGAGGAGGAGAAAGAGGAGAAAGAGGAGGAGGAGGAGAAAGAGGAGGAAGAGAAAGAGGAGGAGGAGGAGAAAAAGGAGGAGAAAGAGGAGGAGGAGGAGGAGAAAGAGGAGGAGGAGAAAAAGGAGGAGAAAAAGGAGGAGGAGGAGAAAGAGGAGGAGGAGGAGAAAGAGGAGGAGGAGAAAGAGGAGGAGGAGGAGAAAGAGGAGGAGGAGAAAGAGGAGGAGAAAGAGGAGGAGGAGAAAGAGGAGGAGGAGAAAGAGGAGGAGGAGGAGAAAGAGGAGGAGGAGGAGAAAGAGGAGGAGGAGGAGAAAGAGGAGGAGGAGGAGAAAGAGGAGGAGGAGGAGAAAGAGGAGGAGGAGAAAGAGGAGGAGGAGAAAGGAGGAGGAGAAAGGAGGAGGAGGAGAAAGAAGGAGAAGGAGAAGGAGAAAGGAGGAGGAGAAAGGAGGACGAGGAGGAGAAGGAAGAGGAGGCGGAGAAAGAGGAGGAGGAGGAGAAAGAGGAGGAGAAAGAGGAGGAGGAGGAGAAAAAGGAGGAGGAAGAGGAGGATGAGGAGAAAGAGGAGGATGAGGAGAAAGAGGAGGAGGAGGAGAAAGAGGAGGAGGAGGAGGAGAAAGAGGAGGAGGAAGAGAAAGAGGAGGAAGAGAAAGAGGAGGAGGAAGAGAAAGAGGAGGAGGAAGAGAAAGAGGAGGAGGAAGAGAAAGAGGAGGAAGAGAAAGAGGAGGAAGAGAAAGAGGAGGAGGAAGAGAAAGAGGAGGAGGAAGAGAAAGAGGAGGAAGAGAAAGAGGAGGAGGAAGAGAAAGAGGAGGAGGAGGAGGAGGAGGAAGAGGTGGAGAAAGAGGAAGAGGAGGAGGAGAAAGAGGAGGAGGAGAAAGAGGAGGAGGAGAAAGAGGAGGAGGAGGAGTAGAAAGAGGAGGAGGAGGAGGAGGAGAAAGAGGAGGAGGAGAAGAAAGAGAAGGAGGAGTAAAAGAAAGAGGAGGAGGAGGAGAAAGAGAAGGAGGAGGAGGAGAAGAAAGAGGGGGAGAAAGAGAAACAATATGTGGGGGGAGATTAGGAGGAGAAAGAGAGGGAATGGGAACAGGAGCAGGAACAGGAACAGAAGCATAAAGTCGAGGCGGAACTGGAAGGAAGACGAGGAGGAAGAGAGAGAAGGGGAAGAGGAAGAAAATAAAGATAAGGTGGATGATAAGGGGAAAGGAAGAGAAGAAGGAAGAAGAGGAGCAACGGGAAGAGGAAGATGAGGAAGAGGAAGATAGGAGGAAGAAGGGGTGAAATAAGGGAGAAAGGAAGAAATGTAAGAGAACCAGGAGGGAGGAGAGGAGGAGGAGGAGGAGGAGGAAGAGGAGGAGGAGAAGGTGGAGTCGCAGAAGTAAAAGAAGGAGAGGGAGTGAAGCACAGGAGGAGAAAGAGAGGAAGCAGGACGAGGGAGAGGAGGAGGAGGAGGAGGAGGAGAAGGAGAAAGTGGAGGAGCAGGGGTAGGAATATGAAGAGAATGATGGATAGAAGTGGAAGACGACAAGAGGAAAAGGAGGAGGAAGAAGAGGAGGGGAAATAAGAGATAGGAGGAGAGGTAGGAGGAGCACGAAGAAGAGGAGGAAGAAAAGGAGGATGGGGAGGAGGAAGAGGAGAAGGAAGATGAGGATGGAAGGAAAAAGAGGAGGAGGAGGGGGAGGAGGAGGGGGGAGGAGGGGGAGGAGGAGGAGGCGGGGGAGGAGGAGGAGGAGGCAAGGGAGAAGAAACAAAAATAAGAAAAGGAGGAAAGAAAGCAGGAAGAACAAAGTGATGAGGAAGAAAAAGAGGAAGATCAGGAGAAGGAAGAAAAGGAGAAGAATGAAGAACAAGAGGAATAAGAGAAGCACGAGGAGGACGAAAAGGAAGAGGAGGAGAAGGATAATGATGAAGAGGAAACAAGGAGAAGAAACAGGATGATGAGCAGGGGGAGTAGGATCAGAAGCAGATAGGAAGAGAGAAGGAAAGGAAGGAAAGGAAGGATGGAAGGAGGAGGAGAAGAGGAGGAGATGGAGGTGGAAGAGGGGGGGAGAGGAGAAAGGAAAAAAAAGAGAGAAGATGGAAGAGGAGAAGAAAAAGGAGAAGATGGAGGAGGAGGAGGAGGAGGAGGAGGAGGAATAGGAGTTGGAAAAGGAATTGAACAAGGAGAAGGGGATGGACGAGAAGGTGGACGAGGAGAAGGTGGACTATGAGGTAGACGAGGAGAATGTGGACGAGGAGAAGGTGGACGAGAAGAAGGTGGACGAGAAGAAGGTGGAAGAGGAGGAGGTGGACGAGGAGAAGGTGGAAGAGTAGGTGGACGAGGAGAAGGTGGAGGACGAGGAGAAGGTGGACTAGGAGAATGTGGACAAGGAAAAGGTGGACGAGAAGGTGGCCGAGAAGGTGGACGAGGAGGTCAAAGGTGACGACCTCGGTCACAGCTTAGCGTCCTCTGGTGTGATCTTGTACCTCATTCTTTCTTGTGTGGAGTTAGTGTCATCTTCACGAGCGAAAATAGCTACGCTCCTTTTTCTTCTCTAACCAATCACCGCTTCGCTGTGATTGGTCAGAGAGAAAAGGGGATGCGTTCTTGGTCTTGCCGGAGACCCTGGCAGTCATTTGAACGAGTAATACTAACCTCTCGTGAGTTTACACTTGGAAACCTTTGGAAAGTACTGGTAAACCACATTCCATACCAACAAGGAAGCTTTGAGCTTCAGCTAAAGTCATTTTCTCAGACCGCTGGTGTAGCGGGGTAACGTGCTACGTCAAAATTCACTCTATTCGAATTTTTTCTGGTTTATTAATAAAGTTTTTAACACAGTTCTGTACACAATTTATCTCTAGGGCACGTCACACACCGTTTACTCCTGGACCCGTGCACTCCGGTTTTGTCTTCCGGAAATGCTGAGTCTGCTGAATTTTGAGGTGCTCTCAGTCACCTTGTCAAGATTTTTAGTCGGAGTGTTTGGCCCTTTACAAGTTTTTATTTTATCTACAAGGATTTTATTTTATCTACAAGGATTTTATTTTACCTATTCGTTTTATTTTATTGTCATTTCTTTATTATATTTTTTTCCAAGCACGATCACGATAATAAAGTCTGTTCACTCATTATTTGAAAATTCTTGATAATTTACTATGCAACGAAATCTCTCTCTCTCTCTCTCTCTCTCTCTCTCTCTCTCACACACACACACACAGAGGTACAAGCACAGGCACACACGCACACACACACACAGTCATAAGCACAGGCAGAGTCACACACACACACACACACAGGCACACACGCACACACACAGGCACACACGCACACACACAGGCACACACGCACACACACAGGCACACACACACAGGCACACACGCACACACACACAGGCACACACGCACACACACACACACACACACACACACACACACACACACACACACACACGTACACACCGCATACACACACACACACTTTACTCACACAAAATCCTAGTAAGTAAAGTGTTAAATGTAATTTTCGATTAACCGTTTGGCGCCCACGAAGAAAAACTTTAGATTTGTAAGAATTTTATCGTAGTTAGCGCAGGGTGATCTTATTAAGCTCGTAGTAGCGTTTCTTAACATTCTCGCCCTCTCCATCCAGGATTCAGCAGTCCATCACCTCATAAAAGTAAATACAAATGTGCATTGTATGGGTTAATTTGATTTTCTATTAACCCATAGAAATCTTATTCAGCTGAGGGAAACTTCCCAATATTTCTCAATATTTGAAAATAGTAATTAGAATTATTTTTTATTCTATTTCATTTTACTTATTCGTTTTGTTTTATTTCAATTTATTTTTTCATTTTATTTTATTTTATTATTATTATTATATATTTTTTTTCAAGCGCGATCACGATAATAAAGTCTGTTCACTCATTATTTGAAAATTCTTGAAAATTTACTTTGCAACGAAGTCGTGTTGCTCAATTTCTTGAATTGTAGCTCTTCCCGATGGGACCGGGTGGAGAAGACTTTTGATCAAGTCCATAGCCGATTTGCAGATGTGAATCCAAGGTTTGCTGTCGGTGAGTTTGAGGTCCTTTCGGAGCCAAATTTGGTAGTTAGGGTCGTAGGCCTTTGCTACTTCCCAGGGAGCGCTTCCGCTCATCATCTTGACGAGAGTGACGCCACACGACCATACGTCGCTGGGTTCTCCTCTGTATCTTGCTGAGAAGACTTCAGGAGCCATGTAGCCTCTTGTGCCGTAGACTTCGCTCAGGTAAGTCTTCCGGTCTTCCAGCTTGGCTGCGAGTCCGAAGTCGGCAATTTTAAGAACGTTATCGCCGTTGAGGAGTAAGTTTTGGGGTTTGAGGTCCCTGTGCACCACTCCATGTGTGTGCATATATTTGACTCCTGAAATAAGTTGATTGAAGTAGAACACGGACATTTCGTCGTCCAAGCCGGAGAGCCCGATCTTTGTTGACAGGTCACCTCCATCGGCGTATTCCAGGTAGATGTGAATGTGTCTCTCGTCCTTCTCGGAGGTCAGCACGCGAAGAATGTTGCGGTGCTCGAGACTCTCTTGGACTTGGACTTCGATTTCCTCGTTCTTACCGCCTTCGATTTCGATCGACTTTTTGGCGACGAAAACCTCCGAAGTTGCTTTCTTCAGCAAAACTACGGATCCATATGCTCCTTCGCCCAGTTCTCTGACTTCAATCCAGTCTTTGTTGGGCTCTTGGAAGGATTTTATCTTCTTGCATGCGCTTTCTTCCTATTCTTCTGCGCTAGATGAAAGTGACCGTTTCCTGGTGTGGAAGACAGGAACGAAGGAATCCTCGGTGTAACTGTAATCCTTGACGCTGGAGTCTGTAAAGGCCGAACTGCTTCTCGAACTCCCTCCTGAGGTCCACTCTTCCTCCTGTTCCTTGTTCGAGCGGCTGGAGATCATGATTGCGGCGTGTGAAGTCCTCTCGTAGAACAAGAGACCAAGAGTCGGGCGAAAGCGACCTAAGCGAAGTACACACGACTGAACATCTCGGAAGTGATACAATGGCAGTTATTCCAACGCTTTCCAAAATCACTACATACATGTACATAATTATACTTACATTTACATCATACATACATATATATACATATATGAAAACCTTCAGTATATATTAAAAATGCATCCGTTTCTGTTTACCTCTGTTTGCATTTAAGTATATATATGTATGTAAAGACACAGAATAAGATAAACAATACTTCAGTTGCTTTCGACTAAATAAAAAAAAAAACTAACTCGTCAGCAACGGAAGAATTGTTGAAATTATACTGAAGCTTTAATGGTCACTTCCATTACCTTGATGTGAAGGTCGTTTCATAGAAGTCCAAAAGACATTTGAATATACATACATACACGCATAATTACATATGTTCATACATGCATATATACATATAAATAAAGGATACATACATACGTACGTACATCCTAAAGTTCTTTCCGTTTCCCAGCATTGTCTCTGACATGCCTTAACAGCTCCTAAAGCACACAGGGCAAAGGTGACGTTTTCGGCCGCAGGTACTCAGCGCCTCCAGGCGTAGGCTGTTTACCTTCTTGACTTTAGCTAAATTAAGATATCTAAAGAGGCGCAAATTACGTACCAGTCGCTACTTAATCTTTATTCTAGCTGCCGTCCAGCTTTATTATTATTTTATTTACTTATTTATTATTACTTTTTTTATTATTAGTTTATTTACTTATTATAGTATTTAATCTTTATTCTAGCCGCCGTCTTTTTTTTTTTTTTTTTTTTTTTTTACTTGTATATTATTTTATCATTATTTCCGTGGTTTTGGGAAGTATTAATCTAAAAAAAAAAAAAAAAAAAAAAAAAAAAAAAAAAAACGCAAAAAAGGTTTTGTAAGTGTAAATCATTTGGCGTTAGCCAGGGTAAAACATTACCGAGTGCGAACAAAATACGCCGAGGGTCTAACCCACCTCCGTGAGCTCCTCCTGTCCCAAAAAGTTACTTAAACTCATACTCTGACTGGCGCCAGGGTATTTCATTCATCTCCGTAGCGTCCCCTTGGGAACGGGAAGGCTTAAACCAAATATGGCGAAAGTGAGATGCTGGTGTCAGATCGTTGGACCCCGATGAACCTCGATGGGCCCCGCCCTCGTGGTCCCTCGCGCTTCTGGTGGACCCCCCAAGGGGTCGTCGATGTGGGTGGCACGAGACAGGGTCCCTCTCGGTGTGGGATCCCGTCCTGGGGCGGGAGTCCCGTGGGATGCTGGACTGCCAGGTTTGATGAAAGAAAAACATGAAGCTTGGGAAAGGGCGGGATATTCTTGATTTGGAGTCTGGGTCGGGATTCTTCACCCGTGGGCGTCGGGGTGGGGGGTGGGTGGGCTGAGGGGTAGACCTATGGGTGGAACCCTCGTGGTTGGACACCCAACTCAACCCTCACCCAGTGGTTACACTCTTCTTCATCCCCCACCCCCACACAATCCCTAAACCATCTCGGTGTAATTGTAAACAAAGAATTTTTTCATAAGCGTCTTCAGTTCTGTTAGTGTTAATGTTGGTGTCATTATGACGTCATCCCACCGTCTGCCGTCAGCATTACCGTCTGCAATATCGTCAGTTTCTCCGTGCCCTTAGCGCTGTCACGTTGACGTTACTGTCATCCGTCGGTGTCAGGTCACTTCACACTGAACGGAATCTCGTCAGCTGTTGTGAATTTGAATAACTAGAAAATGACTTCGCTTATATCATTCTAGATTTCCCTAAGAACACTTCAACAATGTCTTAAATACTTCTATAGATTTAATGTATTATAATTCGTCAGTTTCTCAGTATTCTGCGGAAAGTTTATTTGAAGATTCGAAAAACGAAATATTGCAATCGAAGTCATTTCAGCTCATACGAACTCACAGTAGTTGACGGGACTTAGCCCAGTGTGATGCGGGTTTTGAACACTTCGACCTGGGGTCTTGTTGCTGTCATAATCGTCGTCAGGGTGATCTCACAAGAACATCAAAACCCGGATAAGTTCTTGTAAAAGAGGCACTGGGTTTCTCGTTCCCGTGACTCTGCCATCAGCGAGTTCGTAACCCGGTTCGTAACCCGAGGTTTGCACGTAGCGCCTCAGGAATCAGAGTCTTGGTTTCGAGAAGGCAGATTTCCTTCCTTGGGTTTTGCTCTGGCATATATCTTTCGGGTGCAGATGATATACAACGCAAACCTTGTCGAAGATTTTTTTTTTATTCATTTTTTTTTTTTTTTTGCCAGTGAATACCTCCTTCGCTAGCGGTCCGAGATAATGGCTTTGGCTGACGCTCAAAGCTTCCTGGTTGTTGTTATGGAAAGTGGTTTACCAGTGCTTCTGTCCAAAGGTTTCCAAGTGTAAACTCACGAGAGGTATTACTCGTTCAAATGACTGCCAGGGTCTCCGGCAAGAACAAGAACGCATCCCCTTTTCTCCCTGACCAATCGCAGCGAAGCGGTGATTGGTTAGAGAAGAAAATGGGGCGTGGCTAGTTTCGCCCGTGAAGATGATACTAACTCCACACAAGAAAGAATGAGGTACAAGATCACACCAGAGGACGCTAAGCTGTGACCAAGGTCGTCACCTTTGACCTCCACGTCCACCTTCTCGTCCACCTTCTCCTAGTCCACCTTCTCCTAGTCCACCTTCTCCTCGTCCAACTTCTCCTCGTTCACCTTCTCCTCGTCCAACTTCTCCTCTTCCACCTTCTTCTCTTCCACCTCATCGTCCACCTTCTCGTCCATCCCCTTCTCCTTGTCCACTTCCTTCTCCAACTCCTCCTCCTCCTCCTCCATCTCCTTTTTCTTCTCGTCTTCCATTTTCTCTTTTTTTTTCTTCTCCTTTCTCCTCTCCCCCCTCTTCCACCTCCATCTCCTCCTCTTCTCCTCCTCATCCCATCCTTCCTTTCCTTCCTTTTCCCTTCTCTTCTTCCTATCTACTTCTGAGCCTACGCCCCCTGCTCATCTTCCTGTTTCTTCTCCTTGTTTTCTCTTCATCATCATCCTTTTCCTCCTCTTCTTTTTCGTCCTCCTCCTTCTCGTGCTTCTCTTATTCCTCTTGTTCTTCTTTCTTCTCCTTTTCTTCTTCCTCTTTTTCTTCCTCTTCATTATGTTCTTCCTGCTTTAGTTCCTCCTTTTCATATTCTTGTTTCTTCTCCCTCGCCGCCTCCTTCTCTCCTCCTTTACCTCCTCCCAATCCTTCCTCCTCCCCATCCTCCTCCCCATCCTACTCTTCTTCCTCCTCTTATTCCTCCTCTTCTTCCTGCTCCTCCTACCTCTCATCCTATCTCTTATTTCCCCTTCTCTTCTCCCTCCTCCTCTTCCTCTTGTCGTCTTCCACTTCTACCATCATGGGTAAAGGGATCAGGAGGAGGAGGAGGAAAAAAAAGGGCGGAAGGAGAAAGAGGAGGAGGAGGAGGAAGAGGGCGGAAAGAGAAAGGGAGGAGGAGGAGGAGGAGAAAGAGGAAGAGAGCGGAAGGAGAAAGGGAGGAGTAGAAAGAGGATGGTGAAGGAGGAATAGGGGAAGAGGGAAGATGGAGAGATGGATTGAAAGGAGGTGAATGAGGAAGAGGGAGGAAAAGGGAAAAGGAGAGGAGGATTGCTGTGAGAGGAGGAGTAGGAGGGAGAAGAGGGAAAGAGGAGAGGGAGGAAGAGGAGGGAGAAGAGGAGGGAAGATGAATAGGAAGAAATGTAGGAGGAGGAAGAAGACGAAGGAAAGAGTAAAGGGAGGAGGAGGAGGAAGAGAAGGAGGAGGAGAGGAAAGTAAGAATGAGTGGGAAGAGAAGTAGGATTAGCGGGATGAGGGAAAGAGGAGAGGAAGGAGGAGAGGAAAGAGAGGGAGGAGGAGGAAGAGAAGGAGGAGGCTGACGAGTAGAAGAAAGAGGAGAGAGGAGAAAAGGAAAGTAAAGATGAGTGGGAAGAGAAATAGGAGGAAGGGGATGAGGGAAAGAGGAGAGGGGGAGGAGGAGGGGGAAAGGGAGGAGGGGGAAGAGAGTGCGGAGGAAGGGGAAGAGAGGAGGAGGAGGAGGAAGAGAGGGAAGAGGAGGAGGAGGAGGAAGAGAGAAGGAGGAGGAGGAGAGAAGGAGGAGGAGGAGAGGAAGGAGATGGAGGAGGAGGAGGAGGAGGAGGAGAAGAGAGGAGGAGGAGAAGGAGGAGGAGGAAGAGTAGGAAGGAGGAGGAGGAGCACATGTGGTCGTTTGTTAACGCTCAACGGGGTCGTGTCAACCGACATGATGTGTGTGAGAGGGGGTACCACTCTTTCCATTTTCTATAAAGACGATTCTCGAAAATTCGAAAAACAAAATATTACCAACATTTGGAATAAGACTCCAAAATCTAGAAAATAATAGATTCTAAAAGCCCTTTCAGATATTCTTGATTATTTTTTTAAAATGCGCCCTTGCTACTAATATTGGAGATTGATTAATCTAGATTCTAGATAGTAGGAAATTGATCCAATAAACAGGTAATTTCAGGAAGCTAATATGGGCGGACCCTAATTTGAAAATGGTTCGCCATATGTCGAGGACCCCATTTTCCCTTCTAGTGTATAGAATTGTCTGTCCTTTGATAGGAAAAATCTGCAAAGAGTGTCACAAAGTTCCATCAAAAAGTGCGTCACAAAGTTGCACAAAAAAGTGCGTCACAAACTTGCGTCACAAAGTACGTCATAAAGTCGCATCACAAAGCTGAATCACAAAGTTGCGTCACCAAGTTGAATCACAAAGTTGCGTCATAAAGTTGCGTCACAAAGTACGCCATAAAGTTGCGTCACAAAGTACGTCATAAAGTCGCGTCACAAAATTGAATCACAAAGTTGCGTCACAAAGTTGAATCACAAAAATTCCGTCAAAGCTGCGTCACAAAGTACGTCACAAAATACATTACAAAATACGTCATAAAGTTGCGTCAGAAAGAGGCGTTACAAAGATGCGTCACAAAGTGCTTCACAAAATTGTCACAAAGTTGCGTCAAAACGTTGCGTCACAAAGTTACATCACAAAGTTACATCACAAAGTCGCGTCACAAAATGCGTCACGAAATGCGTCATAAATTTGCGTCACAAAGTTGCGTCGCAGGTGCGTCACAAAGTCCACTTGGCGAAGGTAAAGCGTTTTTATGCTGTAATTTGTTTCCGTTCAACTATAAAAGTACCACCACTGGTGATCCCGTGAAAGGTGTATTTGTCAATACACTGGTGCAGGACGAAAGTCCCACACCTAATTCAAACAAGAAAATGGAAAAAAAAAGTGTTGCTAATCAACAAGATAAGTTAATGAATATCAAGACAAATGAGCAATACAGAAACAGAACACAGATGTATATACAAATAAGTGGAGGGGGAGAAATTAGTAAACGAATGAATAAAATTAATATATAAAGGAATAGAATAACAAAAAATAAATGTAAGAGTTTGATGAAATTAGATCAATGTATAGGTAAACAAGTCAATAAATAGATGATCAAGTATTACGATGATTCTTCGATGAAGGTGCAATAGGAAAACATAACAGATGGTGGTACTGTTGTGGTTCCCTGGAGCCGCAGCCGTGTCCCAGGATCGAATCAGTGGCACTGCAGCACACGTGGGTAATGTCCGGGCCGTAAAAGTGCCACTGACGGGACTTTGGGTAAGTTATCTTATAGTAACAGTACGACGATGACGGTCGGTGCTGGAGACGAGGCAAGCAAGCACAAGCGCGCGCGTGCGCACACTCACACACACACACTCACTCTCTCTCTCTCTCTCTCTCTCTCTCTCTCTCTCTCTCTCTCTCTCTCACACACACACACACACACACACACACACACACACACACACGCACAGGTACAAGCACAGGCACACACGCACACACACACAGAGGCATAAGCACAGGCACACATGCACACAAGCACACACACACAGGGACAAGCACAGGCACACATGCAAAAACACACAGGCACACGCGCACACACACAGACACACACGCACACACACACAGGCACACACGCACACACACACAGGCACACACGCACACACACACAGGCACACACACACGCACACACTGGCACACACACACACTGGCACACACACACAAACACACACACACACATACACACACACACACACACACACACACGCATACACACACACACACACACACACACACAAACACACACACACACACACACACAAGCGCATACACACACACACACACTTTACTCACACAAAATCCTAGTAAGTAAAGTGTTAAATGTAATTTTCGATTAACCGTTTGGCGCCCACGAAGAAAAAACTTTAGATCTGTAAGAATTTTATTGTGGTTACCGCAGGGTGATCTTATTAAGCTCGTAGTAGCGTTTCTTAACATTCTCGCCCTCTCCATTCAGGACTCAGTAGTCCATCACCTCATAAAAGTGGATACAAATGTGCATTGTATGGGTTAATTTGATTTTCCATTAACCCATAGAAATCTTATTCAGCTGAGGGAAACTTCCCAATATTTCTCAATATTTGAAAATATTAATTAGAATTATTTTTTATTCTATTTTATTTTATCTATTCGTTTTATTTTATTTTATCTTATTATTATTATTATATTTTTTTTCAAGCGCGATCACGAAAATATAGTCTGTTCACTCATTATTTGAAAATTCTTGAAAATTTACTTTGCAACGAAGTCGTGTTGCTCAATTTCTTCAATTGTAGCTCTTCCCGATGGAACTGGGTGGAGAAGACTTTTGATCAAGTCCATAGCCGATTTGCAGATGTGAATCCAAGGTTTGCTGTCGGTGAGTTTGAGGTCCTTTCGGAGCCAAATTTGGTAGTTAGGGTCGTAGGCCTTTGCTACTTCCCAGGGAGCGCTTCCGCTCATCATCTTGACGAGAGTGACGCCACACGACCATACGTCGCTGGGTTCTCCTCTGTATCTTGCCGAGAAGACTTCAGGAGCCATGTAGCCTCTTGTGCCGTTGACTTCGCTCAGGTAAGTCTTCCGGTCTTCCAGCTTGGCTGCGAGTCCGAAGTCGGCAATTTTAAGAACGTTATCGCCGTTGAGGAGTAAGTTTTGGGGTTTGAGGTCCCTGTGCACCACTCCATGTGTGTGCATATACTTGACTCCTGAAATAAGTTGATTGAAGTAGAACACGGACATTTCGTCGTCCAAGCCGGAGGGCCCGATCTTTGTTGACAGGTCACCTCCATCGGCGTATTCCAGGTAGATGTGAATGTGAGTCTCGTCCTTCTCGGAGCTCAGCACGCGAAGAATGTTGCGGTGCTCGAGACTCTCTTGGACTTGGACTTCGATTTGCTGGTTCATACCGCCTTCGATTTCGATGGACTTTTTGGCGACGAAAACCTCCGAAGTTGCTTTCTTCAGCAAAACTACGGATCCATATGCTCCTTCGCCCAGTTCTCTGACTTCAATCCAGTCTTTGTTGGGCTCTTCGAAGGATTTTATCTTCTTGCATGCGCTTTCTTCCTATTCTTCTGCGCTAGATGAAAGTGAACGTTTCCTGGTGTGCAAGACAGGAACGAAGGAATCCTCGGTGGAACTGTAATCCTCGACGCTGGACTCTGCAAAGGCCGAACTGCTTCTCGAACTCCCTCCTGAGGTCCACTCCTCTTCCTCTTGTTCCTTGTTCAAGCGGCTGGAGATCATGATTGCGGCGTGTGAAGTCCTCTCGTAGAACAAGAGACCAAGAGTCGTGCGAAAGCGACCTAAGCGAAGTACACACGACTGAACATCTCGGAAGCGATACAGTGGCAGTTATTCCAACGCTTTCCAAAATCACTATATCCATGTACATAATTATACTTACATTTATATCATACATACATACGTACATATATACATATATAAAAACCTTCAGTATATATCCGTTTCTGTTGACCTCTGTTTGCATGTATGTATACATGTGTGTGTAAAGACTAATAATAAGATAAACAATACTTCAGTTGCTTTCGACTAAATAAAAAAAAATCGTCAGCAACGGAAGTATTGTTGAAATTATACTGAAGCTTTAATGGTCACCTGTAATACCTTGATGTGAAGGTCGTTTCATAGAAGTCCAAAAGACGTCTGAATATGCATACATACTGTACATGCATAATTACATATGTACATACATGCATATATACATAAATATAGGATCACATACATACATACGTACATCCTACAATTCTTTCCGTTTCCCAGCATTGTCTCTGACATACCTTAACAGCTCCTAAAGCAAACAGGGCAAAGGTGACGGGTTTTGCCGAAGCTACTCAGCGCCTCCTGGCGTAGGCTCTTTACCTTCTTGACTTTAGCCAAATTAAAATATCTAAAGAGGTGCACATTACGTACCAGTCGCTACTTAATTTTTTATTTAGCTGCTGTCCTGCAGGAGGAAGAGGAGGAGGAGGAGCACATGTGGTCGTTTGTTAACGCTCAACGGGGTCGTGTCAACCGAATGATGTGTGAGAGGGGGTACCCCTCTTTCCATTTTCTATAAAGACGATTCTCGAAAATTCGAAAAACAAAATATTTCCAACATTTGGAATAAGGACTCCAAAATCTAGAAAATAATAGATTCTAAAAGCCCTTTCAGATATTCTTGATTATTTTTTTAAATGCGCCCTTGCTTACTAATATTGGAGATTGATTAATCTAGATTCTCGATAGTAGGAAATTGATCCAATAGTTTGAAAATGGTCGCCATCTGTCGAGGACCCCATTTTCCCTTCTAGTGCATAGAATTGTCTGTCCTTTGATAGAAAAAATCTGCAAAGAGTATCACAAAGTTGCATCAAAAAGTGCGTCACAAAGTTGCGTCACCAAGTTGAATCACAAAAATTATGTCAAGTTGCGTCACAAAGTACGTCACAAAATACGTCATAAAGATGCGTCACAAAATGGTCACAATGTTGCGTCACAAAGTGCTTCACAAAATGGTCGAAATGTTGCGTCAAAAAGTTGCATCACAAAGTTGCGTCACAAAGTGCGTCATAAACTTGCTTCACAAAGTCCACTTGGCGATGGTAAAGCGTTTTTATACTGTAATTTGTTTCCGTTCAACTATAAAAGTACGGCCACTGGTGATCCCGTGAAAGATGCATTTGTCAATACACTGGTGCCGGACGAAAGTCCCCCTGCTAATTCAAACAAGAAAATAGAAAAAAAGTGTTGCTAAACAACAAGATAAGTTAATGAATAACAAGACAAATGAGCAATACAGAAACAGTAGACAAATTAATATACAAATAAGTGGAGGGAGGAGAAATTAGTAAGTGAATGAATAGAATTGATATATAAAGGAATAGAAAAACAAAAAATTAATGTAAGACTTTGATGAAATTAGATCAATGTATAGGTAAACAAGTCAATAAAAAGATGATCGAGTATTACGATAATTCTTCGATGAAGGTGCAATCGGAAAACATAACAGGTGGTGGTACTGTTGTGATTCCCTGGAGCCGCAGCCGTTGTCCCAGGATCGAAACCGTTGGCACTGTAGCACACGTGGGTAATGTCCGTGTCGTAAAGATGCCACTGGACGTAACTTTGGGTAAGTTTTCTTATAGTAACAGTACGACGATGACGGTCGGTGCTGGAGACGAGGCAATCAAGCACAAGTGTACACACACACACACACACACACACACACACACACACACACACACACACACACACACACACACACACACACACACACACACACACACACACACACAGTACAAGCACAGGCACACACGCACACACACACACACAGTCATAAGCACAGGCAGAGTCACACACGCACACACACACAGGCACAAGCACAGGCACACATGCAAACACACACACGCACACAGGGACACACGCACACAGGGACACACGCACACAGGGACACACGCACACAGGGACACACGCACACAGGGACACACGCACACAGGGACACACGCACACAGGGACACACGCACACAGGGACACACGCACACACTGGCACACACACACACTGGCACACACACACAAACACACACACACACATACACACACACACACACACACACACGCATACACACACACACACACACACTTTACTCATACAAAATCCTAGTAAGTAAAGTGTTAAATATAATTTTCGATTAACCGTTTGGCGCCTACGAAGAAAAACTTTAGATCTGTAAGAATTTTATCGTGGTTAGCGCAGGGTGATCTTATTAAGCTCGTTGTAGCGTTTCTTAACATTCTCACCCTCTCCATCCAGGATTCAGCAGTCCATCATCTCATAAAAGTAAATACAAATGTGCATTGTATGGGTTAATTTGATTTTCCATTAACCCATAGAAATCTTATTCAGCTGAGGGAAACTTCCCAATATTTCTCAATATTTGAAAATAGTAATTAGACTTATTTTTTATTCTATTTTATTTTATCTATTCGTTTTATTTTATTTTATTGTCATTTTTTTATTATCATTATATATTTTTTTCAAGCACGATCACGATAATAAAGTCTGTTCACTCATTATTTGAAAATTCTCGAAAATTTACTTTGCAACGAAATCTCTCTCTCTCTCTCTCACACACACACACACACACACACACACACACACACACACACATACGCACACACAGGTACACAGGTGCCTGTGTGCGTGTGTGCCTGTGTGTGTGTGCCTGTGTGTGTGTGTGCATGTGTGCCTCTGCTTGTGCCTGTGTGTGTGTGCGTGTGTGCCTCTGCCTGTGTGTGTGTGTGTGTGTGTGTGAGAGAGAGAGAGAGCGCGAGAGAGAGAGAGAGAGAGATAGCGAGAGAGAGATATAGAGAGAGAGAGAGAGAGAGAGAGAGAGAGAGAGAGAGAGAGAGAGAGAGAGTGAGAGTGAGAGTGAGAGTGAGAGTGAGAGTGAGAGTGAGAGTGAGAGTGAGAGTGAGAGTGAGAGTGAGAGTGAGTGTGAGTGTGAGTGTGAGTGTGAGTGTGAGAGTGAGAGTGAGTGTGAGAGTGAGTGTGTGTGAGTGTGTGTGTGTGTGTGTGTGTGTGTGTGTGTGTGTGTGTGTGTGTGTGTGTGTGTGTACACTTGTGCTTGATTGCCTCGTCTCCAGCACCGACCGTCATCGTCGTACTGTTACTATAAGAAAACTTACCCAAAGTTCCTTCAGTGGCACTTTTACGGCCCGGACATTACCCACGTGTGCTACAGTACCACTGATTCGATTCTGGAACACGGCTGCGGTTCCAGGGAACCACAACAGTAGCACCACCTGTTATGTTTTGCTATTGCACCTTCATCGAAGAATTATAGTAATACTTGATCATCTATTTATTTACTTGTTTACCTATACATTTATCTAATTTCATCAAACTCTTACATACATTTTTTGTTTGTGTATTTCTTTATATATTAATTCTATTCATTCACTTTCTAATTTCTCTTCCCTCTACTTATTTATATATTCATTTGTCTACTCCCTCTGTATTGCTCATTTGTCTTGTTATTCATTAACTTATCTAGTTGTTTAGCAACACTTTTTTCCATTTTCTTGTTTGAATTAAGTGTGGGACTTTCGTCCGGCAACAGTGTTTTAGAAAAAGTGAAACAGGATGCATATGATAGTTTGTGGGTTGAGTTAACCCAAACAAATGGACAAAAAATTAATATAGGTGTAATATATAGGCCAAAGACATTATCATTAATAGACGACCAACTGTTATTTCAAGAACTGACCACATTCTGCAACCGGGATTTATTGATAATGGGTGATTTCAAATTTACTGACATTGATTGGATGACCCTTGAACATGGCCATATAGGTAGTCGCTTGATTGATTTTCTTGGTGACAATTACTTAATTCAGCATGTAAAAGAGCCCACAAGATATGGAAACTTACTCGATCTTTTGATCACTAGCCGCGAAAGCATGGTAACTGATGTAGAAGTCGGTGAATCTGTTGCAAATAGCGATCACAACTTAGTTAGATTCAAACTCCTAAACAATTTTAGAATAGATACTTGTGTTTCTAAAATACCCGATTTCAGTAAAGCTCAGTTCATAGGACTACGTCAGGAGCTTCAGCTTACAGATTGGGAGGCAAAATTAAACGAAAAACCTGTAGATCAGATGTGGGAAATATTTCAAAATACGCTCACTATGATGATTCAAACTTACTTTCCTTTTAAAGAAAGACGTACCCCAAATCACCCTCGCCCAAAGAGGCTCGACAAAGAAACAGAAAAAAATATTGCTAAAAAGAGACAGGCTTATAAGAAATATAAGTGCTCGGGTGCATCTAATGACTATGAAAATTATGTATCAATACAGAGAGATTTAAAAAAGACAATAAGGAAAAGAAAACGACAGTACGAAATGAACATCGCTGATAAATCCAAAGAGAATCCCAAAGAATTTTATAGTTACATTAGAGATAAAAAGGTTGCTAGAAATCACATTGGTACAGTATTATCTGCTGACGGTCAACTTGAATATTCAAATGAAGGAATGTGTAATATCTTAAACAATTATTTTAGCTCGGTATTCGTAAACGAAACACCTCAAAGTGAATTCCAAACTGAAACCTGTGAAAAGTCTGGGGTAAACTTACTCACTACGGTAAATATAACAAAAGAAAAAATTAAAAGGTGTATAGACAAACTCAAAGTTAATAAAACACCAGGGCCTGACGGTTGGCATCCAAGAATCTTAAAGGAAATGAAAAATGAGATTGTTGTTCCATTAGAAATTATTTTCAAGATATCCATCATATCCGGAGATGTCCCAAGAGAATGGAAGCTAGCTAACGTTACTCCCATATTCAAAAAAGGTGACAAAAAGAAACCAAATAACTATAGGCCTATAAGTTTGACATCAATCGTAGGAAAAATAATGGAAACTATCATCAGAGATGCTATCGAACATCATTTAGAAAGTAAATGTTTGATAAATGATAGCCAGCATGGTCTCAGACGGAAACGTTCTTGCGTAACTAATTATTCGAATTCTACAACAGAGTTATCTTTAATTATGAGAAAAGAAACAATATAGATTTAATATGTCTAGACTTTGCAAAAGCTTTTGATACCGTCCCACACGAAAGACTACTTACTAAATTAGCTTTGCATGGAATAAGTGGTAGCCTATTAGGTTGGACTAGTAATTGGTTGAAGGGTCGAAAACAGAGAGTTGTTTTTAAATGGAAAAAACTTCTGGATGGAAAAGTGTTGCAAGTGGAGTTCCTTAGGGTTCCGTTCTTGGGCCACTTCTATTCATAGTATATATAAATGATATAGACCATGGACTAAAATCTACTGTTTCCAAATTTGCTGATGATACAAAACTGTGCGGAGTGGCAAATGATCACTCAAACCAATTAGATATTCAAGAAGATTTAGATCAATTACAGCAATGGTCTGAAAAGTGGCTAATGAAATTTAACACAAGTAAATGCAAGGTAATGCACATAGGTAAAAATAACAGTAAGTACAATTACAAGTTATTTAGAAATTCGTTAACAAAAGTGGATAGTGAAAAAGATCTCGGCGTAATTATCAGTAACGACCTCAAATCATCCAAGCAGTGTATTTCAGCCTCTGAGAAAGCAAATAAGATTCTAGGACTGATTGCGCGATCTTTTGATTTCAAAAGTCCATCACTCATTAACAAGCTATATAAATCGTTAGTTCGTCCACATTTGGAATATGCTGTTTCTGTATGGTCACCGAATCTCATTAAAGACATTGACAGACTGGAAAAAGTACAACGGCGAGCCACAAAACTGATTCCAAATATAAAAAATAAATCATACGAAAATCGAATAAAACACATGAATCTGTTTTCCCTAAAAAAGCGTAGACTCAGAGGTGACTTGATACAGGTCTTTAAGATTTTAAAGGGAATTGACAACATCAAAAGTGACTAAATTTTCACATTGAATGAGAATCAGACAAGAAACAATGGTCTCAAACTGTCCGGAAATAGATTCAATTTGGAAGTAGGTAGAAACAACTTTGCCAACCGTGTAGTTAATGAATGGAATAAAACTTCCTGCATAGGTAGTGCAATGTAGTTCAGTTCGAAGCTTTAAGAATCAGTTAGATGAATACCTAAGCAAGATGCTGTAATGATTATAATTTATTTTATATTATTTGTTTTTGTTTTGTTATCATTTGTCTGTCTGATTTTCATTTATTATTAGTTACATGCCAATTTATTATTTACCTGTTTGTTTATTATTTAACTATACCTATGCATTTATTTATGTATTTTATTTGTTATTTACATTATTATAGTTTTTATTTATTGTTTTATTATTAATATGATTTTTTTTTTCGCATCCGACCTAGATATGGATCAAAAGGTCTCCTGTCGGCGTGCTCCGCCTTTGTAATCCTTTGTAAAAATTGCATTGACAAATGCATCTTTCACGGGATCACCAGTGGCCGTACTTTTATAGTTGAACGGAAACAAATTACAGTATAAAAACGCTTTACCATCGCCAAGTGGACTTTGTGACGCACCTGTGACGCAACTTTGTGACGCAAGTTTATGACGCACTTTGTGACGCAACTTTGTGATGCAACTTTTTGACGCAACATTGTGACCAATTTGTGAAGCACTTTGTGACGCATCTTTATGACGTATTTTGTGACGTACTTTGTGACGCAACTTTGTGACGTACTTTGTGACGCAACTTTGTGACGTATTTTGTGACGTACTTTGTGACGCAACTTTATGACGTAATTTGTGACGCAACTTT
>NC_134814.1:10992134-11009634 GCF_046742065.1 Oratosquilla oratoria
TCCCTCATCCCCTTCCTCCTATTTCTCTTCCCACTCATCTTTACTTTCCTTTTCTCCTCCTCCTCTTCCTCCTCCTCTTTCTTCTACTCCTCAGCCTCCTCCTCCTTCGCTTCCTCCTCCTCCCTCTCTTTCTCCTCCTCCTCCCTCATCCCCTAATCCTACTTCTCTTCCCACTCATCTTTACTTTCCTCTCCTCCTCCTTCTCTTCCTCATCCTCCTCCCTTTACTCTTTCCTTCGTCTTCTTCCTCCTCCTACATTTCTTCCTATTCATCTTCCCTTTCCTCTTCTCCCTCCTCTTCCTCCTCACTCTCCACTTTCCCTCCTTCTCCTCCTCTTCCTCCCTCTCCTCTTTCCCTCTTCTCCCTCCTACTCCTCCTCTTCACAGCAATCCTCCTCTCCTTTTCCCTTTTCCTCCCTCTTCCTCATTCACCTCCTTTCAATCCATCTCTCCATCTTCCCTCTTCCCCTATTCCTCCTTCACCATCCTCTTTCTACTCCTCCCTTTCTCCTTCGGCCCTCTTCCTCTTCCTCCCTTTCTCCTCCCGCCCTCTTCCTCCTCCTCCTCCTCCTCCCTTTTCTTCACTCTCCTCCTCTTCTTTCCCTTCTCTATCTCAACTTTCATTCCAACTTTCCTCTCTTCCTAGTCCTCATCTTCTCACGATTTTCTCTCCCCTTTCTTAACCCTTTCCTCTGTTTTCTCAGCTACCAAACTGCCTTTCTCTTTTTCCCCACTCTCTTGCCCTTCATCCTTACTCTCTCTTTTCCTCTCTTTCTGTCTACTCTTAAATATCCCTTTCCTCTCCTTTTTCAACTGCCTACCTCTTTTTTCCCACACTCTTTCAATTCATCCTACCTCTCTTTCTGTCTACTTTTAACTATCCCTTTCCTCTCCTTTCTCGGCTTCCAAACTGCCTTTCTCTTTTTTCCCACTCTATTTCCCTTCATCCTTCCTCTCTTTTTTCCTCTTTCTGTCTACTCTTAACTACCCCTTTCCTCTCCTTTCTCAACTTCCAAACTGCCTTCCTCTTTTTTCCCGATCTCTTTCCCTTCATCCCTCCTCTCTTTTTTCCTCTCTTTCTGTCTACTCTTAAGTACCCCTTTCCTCTCCTTTCTCAGCTTCCAAACTGCCTTTCTCTTTTTTTACCACTCTCTTTCCCTTCATCCTTCCTCTTTTTTCCTCTCTTTCTGTCTACTCTCTCTCACCCTCCTCCACTTACAGCCCCTTCCTCCCTATCTATCCTTCCCTCAACTTCATCTTCTCTTTCTTCCCGTCTTCAGCATCGGGTAACAACTCTGTATAATCAATAAGATATTGAAAGTAAAGGAGGAGGAGAAAGAGAAGGAGGAGGAGAAAGAGGAGGAGGAGGAGAAAGAGGAGGAGGAGAAAGAGGAGGAGGAGAAAGAGGAGGAGGAGGAGAAAGAGGAGGAGGAGGAGAAAGAGGAGGAGGAGAAAGAGGAGGAGGAGAAGAAAGAGGAGGAGGAGAAGAAAGAGGAGGAGGAGAAGGAATAGGTGGGGGGAGATTAGGAGGAAAAAGAGGGAATGGGAGAAGGAACAGGAACAGAAGCATGAAGTCGAGGCGGAACTGGAAGGAAGACGAGGAGGAAGAGAGAGAAGGGGAAGAAGAGGAAGAAAATAAAAATAAGGTGGATAATAAGGAGAAAGGAAGAGAAGAAGAAAGAAGAGGAGCAACAGGAACAGGAAGAGGAGGAAGAGGAAAATAGGAGGAAGAAGGGGTGAAATAAGGGAGAAAGGAGGAAAGGTAAGAGAGCCAGGAGGGGGTAGGAGGACGAGGAGGAGGAAGAGGAGGAGGAGGAAAAAGAGGAGGAGAAGATGGAGACGCAGAAGCAGAGGAAGGAGGAGTGAAGCACAGGAGAAGGAAGAGAGGAAGCAGGACGAGGGAGAGGAGGAGGAGGAGGAGGAGGAGGAGGAGGAGGAGGAGGAGGAGAAAGTGGAGGAGCAGGGGTAGGAATATGAAGAGAATGATGGGTAGAAGTGGAAGACGACAAGAGGAGGAGGAGGAGGGAGAAGAGGAGGGGAAATAAGAGATAGGAGGAGAGGTAGGAGGAGCAGGAAGAAAAGGAGGAATAAGAGGAGGAAGAAGAGGAGGATGGGGAGGAGGATTGGGAAGATGAGGAGGAAAAGGAGGAGAAAAGGAGGCGTCGAGGGAGAAGAAACAAGAATAAGAAAAGGAGGAAAGAAAGCAGGAAGAACAAAATGAAGAGGAAGAAAAAGAGGAAGAAAAGGAAAAGAAAGAAGAACAAGAGGAATAAGAGAAGCACGAGAAGGAGGAGGACGAAAAGGAAGAGGAGGAAAAGGATGATGATGAAGAGAAAACAAGGAGAAGAAACAGGAAGATGAGCAGGGAGCGTAGGCTCAGAAGTAGATAGGAAGAAGAGAAGGGAAAAGGAAGGAAATGAAGGATGGGAGGAGGAGAAGAGGAGGAGGAGAAGAGGAAGAGGAGAAGAGGAGGAGATGGAGGTGGAAGAGGGGGGAGAGGAGAAAGGAGAAGAAAAAAAAAAGAAAATGGAAGAGGAGAAGAAAAAGGAGAAGATGGAGGAGGAGGAGGAGGAGGAGGAGTTGGAGAAGAAAGTGGACAAGGAGAAGGGGATGGACGAGAAGGTTGACGAGAAGGTGAACGAGGAGGTGGACGATGAGGTGGAAGAGGAGAAGGTGGAAGAGGAGAAGGTGGAAGAGGAGAAGGTGGACGAGGAGATGATGGACGAGGAGAAGTTGGACGAGGAGAAGGTGGACTAGGAGAAGGTGGACTAGGAGAAGGTGGACGAGAAGGTGGACGTGGAGGTCAAAGGTGACGACCTTGGTCACAGCTTAGCGTCCTCTGGTGTGATCTTGTACCTCATTCTTTCTTGTGTGGAGTTAGTATCATCTTCACGGGCGAAACTAGCCACGCCCCATTTTCTTCTCTAACCAATCACCGCTTCGCTGCGATTGGTCAGGCAGAAAAGCGGATGCGTTCTTGGTCTTGCCGGAGACCCTGGCAGTCATTCTAACGAGTAATACTAACCTCTCGTGAGTTTACACTAGGAAACCTTTAAACAGAAGCACTGGAAAACCACATTCCATAACAACCAGGAAGCTTTGAGCTTCAGCCAAAGCCATTATCTCGGACCACTAGCGAAAGAGGTATTCACTGGCAAAAAAAAGAAAAAAAAAAAACAAAAAAAAAACAAAAAGGTTTGCGTTGTATATCATCTGCACCCGAAAGATATATGCCAGAGCAAAACCCAAGGAAGGAGATCTGCCTTCTCGAAACCAAGACTCTGATTCCTGAGGCGCTACGTGCAAACCTCGGGTTACGAACCGGGTTACGAACTCGCTGATGGCAGAGTCACGGGAACGAGACACCCAGTGCCTCTTTTACAAGAACTTATCCGGGTTTTGATGTTCTTGTGAGATCACCCTGACGACGATTATGACGGCAACAAGACCCCAGGTCGAAGTGTTCAAAACCAGCATCACACTGGTCTGGGTCCTGTCAACTACTGTGAGTTCGTATGAGCTGAAATGACTTCGATTGCAATATTTCGTTTTTTCGAATCTTCAAATAAACTTTCCGCAGAATACTGAGAATATAATACATTAAACCTATAGAAATATCAAACACATTGTTGCAGTGTTCTTAGGGAAATCTAGAAAGCTGAAAGTGACCTGACACCGACGGATGACAGTAACGTCAACGTGACAGCGCTAAGGGCACGGAGAAACTGACGATATTGCAGACGGTAATGCTGACGGCAGACGGTGGGATGACGTCATAATGACACCAACATTAACACTAACAGAACTGAAGATCCTGAGAGAAACGTCTCTGTCTCAGGAGACGCGAATGAAACCAGTCTTTGTTTCAATTACACTGAGATGGTTTAGGGATTGGGTGGGGTGGGTGGGGTGGTGAAGGAGGGTGTAACCACTGGGTGAGGGTTGAGTTGGGTGTCCAACCACGAGGGTTCCCCCCATAGGTCTACCCCTCAGCCCACCCACCCCCACGCCCACGGGTGAAGAATCCCGACCCAGACTCAAAATAAAGAATATCCCGCACTTTCCCAAGCTTCATGTTTTTCTTTCATCAAACCTGGCAGTCCAGCATCCCACGGGACTCCCGCCCCGGGACGGGATCACACACCGAGAGGGACCCCGTCTCGTGCCACCCACATCGACGACCCCTTGGGGGGTCCACCAGAAGCGCGAGGGACCACGAGGGCGGGGCCCATCGAGGTCCATCGAGGTTCATCGGGGTCCAACGATCTGACACCAGCGTCTCACTTTGGCCATATTTGGTTTAAGCCTTCCCGTTCCCAAGGGGACGCTATGGAGATGAATGAAATACCCTGGCGCCAGACAGAGTACGAGTTTAAGTAACTTTTGGGGCAGGAGGAGCTCACGGAGGTGGGTTAGACCCTCGGCATGTTTTGTTCGCTCTCGGTAATATTTTTTATCCTGGCTAACGCCAAATTATTTACACTTACAAAACCCTTTTGCGTGCTTTTTTTTTATTTTTTTTTTTTTTAGATTAACAAGCGACCCTCGGTGGTGACTAACGTCACCGCTTTGGCCTGCGGCGCTAGGAGCTCGCTTCGTTCGCAGTTTAGTTGGTAAACTAAGATACTCTTCCCTTGAGCCAGAATATTTGTAATCAGGATTGTCCTTTAATAGCTCATCAAACTTTCGAACTTTACGTTGGAAATCATTTACCATAGCTATTATAGGTTTTAACCTTTTTATGTTTTTGTACAATTTTGGAAATAATTCCATATGTTCCTCTTTAAGGCCACGGGACAATATCTTATTACGATAAACCTCTTGTCTTTCTATTCCCTTTGTTTTAGTAACCCACACCCAATAATGCCTCTGTCGTTTTCTCTCCAAAGCTAAAGCTGATTTGCCGTCGTTGGACATGTTGTAGTAGCTAGACAACCAAATTCTATGACAGCTATACGCTTTTTCTTCAATGTCTTCTTTATTAGCTGGTAAACTAAGATACTCTTCCCTTGAGCCAGAATATTTGTAATCAGGATTGTCCTTTAATAGCTCACCAAAATTTCGAACTATACGTTGGAAATCATTTATCATATCTATTCTAGGTTTTAACCTTTTTATGTTTTTGTACAATTTTGGAAATAATTCCATATGTTCATCTTTAAGGCCACGGGACAATATCTTATACGCCCATTCTTCAAAATGTCGGGAAACATAGTACCTCAATAAATTCTGTTGGCTCGGCCGGGGGCTTGGCTGCGCAAACAGCGGCCTACGGCCGCAGCTTTCCGCGCTCAAATTCCTCGTTTTCCCCTTCGGCCTCGGGGCGAAACCCCAACACGGGATCCCCAGCACGAAGAAGAACGCGAAGAAGAACGCGAAGAAGAACACGAAGAAGAACGCGAAGAACACGAAGTAGAATGAGAAGAAGAATGCGAAGAAGAACGCAAAGAAGAATGCGAAGAAGAACGCGAGGAAGAAGAAGAAGAAGAACGCGAAGACAATATCTTATACGCCCATTCTTCAAAATGTCGGGAAACATAGTACCTCGATCAATTCTGTTGGCTCGGCCAAAAACTGACAAAAGTTCCAGCACGAAGAAGAACGCGAAGGAAGAAGAACGCGAAGAACACAAAGAAGAACGCGAAGGAAGAAGAACGCGAAGAACACAAAGAAGAACGCGAAGAACACAAAGAAGAACGCGAAGAACACGAAGTAGAATGAGAAGAAGAATGCGAAGAAGAACGCGAACAACGCGAAGAAGAACGCGAAGAACGCGAAGAAGAACGCGAAGAGGAAGAACGCGAAGAAGAACAAGTCGAAGAAGAAGAACACGAAGAAGCACGAGAAGAAGAAGAAGAACGCGAAGAAGAAGAAGAAGAACGCGAAGAAGAAGAAGAACGCGAAGAAGAAGAAGAAGAAGAAGAACGCGAAGAAGAAGAAGAAGAAGAACGCGAAGAAGAAGAAGAACGCGAAGAAGAAGAAGAAGAAGAAGAACGCGAAGAAGAACGCGAAGAAGAACGCGAAGAAGAAGAACGCGAAGAAGAAGAAGAACGCGAAGAACGCGAAGAAGAAGAAGAACGCGAAGAAGAAGAACGCGAAGAAGAAGAAGAACGCGAAGAAGAACGCGAAGAAGAACGCGAAGAAGAACGCGAAGAAGAAGAACGCGAAGAAGAAGAAGAATATCTTATACGCCCATTCTTAAAACGTCGGGAAACATAGTACTTCGATCAATTCTGCTGGCTCGGCCAAAAACTGACAAAAGTTCCAAATTGAGTGAGGTTTATTTTTAATCATATATAAATACTTCCCAAAATGGGGAACCACGGAAATAATGATAAAATGATATACAAGTAAGTAAAAATGATAAAAAAAAGACGGCAGCTAGAATAAAGATTAAATAATAGAATAATAAGTAAATAAACTAATAATAAAAAGTAGTAATAAATAAATAAATCAAATAAAAATAAAGCTGGACGGCAGCTAGAATAAAGATTAAGTAGCGACTGGTACGTAATGTGAGCCTCTTTAGATATCTTATTTTAGCTAAAGTCAAGAAGGTAAACAGCCTACGCCTGGAGGCGCTGAGTACCTGCGGCCGAAAACGTCACCTTTGCCCTGTGTGCTTTAGGAGCTGTTAAGGCATGTCAGAGACAATGCTGGGAAACGGAAAGAACTTCAGGATGTACATACGTATGTATGTATGTATGTATCCTTTATTTATATGTATATATGCATGTATGAACATATGTAATTATGCATATGTATGTATGTATATTCAAATGTCTTTTGGACTTCTATGAAATGACCTTCACATCAAGGTATTGAAAGTAACCATTGAAGCTTCAGTATAATTTCAACAATTCTTCCGTTGCTGACGATTTAGTCTTTTTTTATTTAGTCGAAAGAAACTGAATATTGTTTATCTTATTCTGTGTCTTTACATACATATATATACTTAAATGCAAACAGAGGTAAACAGAAACGGATGCATTTTTAATATATACTGAAGGTTTTCATATATGTATATATATGTATGTATGATGTAAATGTAAGTATAATTATGTACATGGATATAGTGATTTTGGAAAGCGTTGGAATAACTGCCACTGTATCGCTTCCGAGATGTTCAGTCGTGTGTACTTCGCTTAGGTCGCTTTCGCACGACTCTTGGTCTCTTGTTCTACGAGAGGACTTCACACGCCGCAATCATGATCTCCAGCCGCTCGAACAAGGAACAGGAGCAAGAGGAGTGGACCTCAGGAGGGAGTTCCAGAAGCAGTTCGGCCTTTGCAGACTCCAGCGTCAAGGATTACAGTTCCACCGAGGATTCCTTCGTTCCTGTCTTCCACACCAGGAAACGGTCACTTTCATCTAGCGCAGAAGAAAATGAAGAAAGCGCATGCAAGAAGATAAAATCCTTCCAAGAGCCCAACAAAGACTGGATTGAAGTCAGAGAACTGGGCGAAGGAGCATATGGATCCGTAGTTTTGCTGAAGAAAGCAACTTCGGAGGTTTTCGTCGCCAAAAAGTCGATCGAACTTGAAGGTGATACAAACCAGGAAATCGAAGTCCAAGTCCAAGAGAGTCTCGAGCACCGCAACATTCTTCGCGTGCTGAGCTCCGAGAAGGACGAGACTCACATTCACATCTACCTGGAATACGCCGATGGAGGTGACCTCTCAACAAAGATCGGGCCCTCCGGCTTGGACGACGAAATGTCCGTGTTCTACTTCAATCAACTTATTTCAGGAGTCAAGTATATGCACACACATGGAGTGGTGCACAGGGACCTCAAACCCCAAAACTTACTTCTCAACGGCGATAACGTTCTTAAAATTGCCGACTTCGGACTCGCAGCCAAGCTCGAAGACCGGAAGACTTACCTGAGCGAAGTCAACGGCACAAGAGGCTATATGGCTCCTGAAGTCTTCTCGGCAAGATACAGAGGAGAACCCAGCGACGTATGGTCGTGTGGCGTCACTCTCGTCAAGATGATGAGCGGAAGCGCTCCCTGGGAAGTAGCAAAGGCCTACGACCCTAACTACCAAATTTGGCTCCGAAAGGACCTCAAACTCACCGACAGCAAACCTTGGATTCACATCTGCAAATCGGCTATGGACTTGATCAAAAGTCTTCTCCACCCGGTCCCATCGGGAAGAGCTACAATTCAAGAAATCGAGCAACACGACTTCGTTGCAAAGTAAATTTTCAAGAATTTTCAAATAATGAGTGAACAGAATTTATTATCGTGATCGTGCTGGAAAAAAAATATAATGATAATAAAAAAATGACAATAAAATCAAACGAATAAGTAAAATAAAATAGAATAAAAAATAATTCTAATTACTATTTTCAAATATTGAGAAATATTGGGAAGTTTCCCTCAGCTGAATAAGATTTGTATGGGTTAATGGAAAATCAAATTAACCCATACAATGCATATTTGTATTTACTTTTATGAGGTGATGGACTACTGAATCTTGGATGGAGAGGGCGAGAATGTTAAGAAACACTACTACGAGCTTAATAAGATCACCCTGCGCTAACCACGATAAAATTCTTACAGATCTAAAGTTTTTCTTCGTGGGCGCCAAACGGTTAATCGAAAATTATATTTAACATTTTACTTACTAGGATTTTGTGTGAGTAAAGTGTGTGTGTGTGTGTGTATGCGTGTGTATCTGTGTGTGTATGCGTGTGTGTGTGTGTGTGTGTGTGTGTGTGTGTGTGTGTGTGTGTGTGTGTGTGTGTGTGTGTGTGTGTGTGTGTGTATGTGTGTGTGTTTGTGTGTGTGTGTGTGCCTGTGTGTGCGTGTGTGTCTGTGTGTGTGTCTGTGTGCCTGTGTGTGCGTGTGTGTCTGTGTGTGTGTGCGTGTGTGCCTGTGTGTGTGTGCGTGTGTGCCTGTGTGTGTGTGCGTGTGTGCCTGTGTGTGTGCGTGTGTGCCTGTGTGTGTTTGCATGTGTGCCTGTGCTTGTGCCTGTGTGTGTGTGCGTGTGTGCCTCTGCTTATGCCTGTGCTTATGCCTGTGTGTGTGTGTGTGTGTGTGTGTGTGTGTGTGTGTGTGTGTGTGTGTGTGTGTGTGTGTGTGTGTGTGAGTGAGTGAGTGAGTGAGTGTGCGCACGCGCGCGCTTGTGCTTGATTGCCTCGTCTCCAGCACCGACCGTCATCGTCGTACTGTTACTGTAAGAAAACTTACCCAAAGTCCCGTCAGTGGCACTTTTACGACCCGGATATTACCCACATGTGCTACTGTGTCACTGATTCGATCCTGGGACACGGCTGCGGCTCCAGGGAACCACAACAGTACCACCACTTGTTATGTTTTCCTATTGCACCTTCATCGAATAATTATCATAATACTTGATCATCTATTTATTGACTTGTTTGCTTATTCATTGATTTAATTTCATCAAACTCTTACATTCATTTTTTGTTTCTCTATTCCTTTATATGTTAATTCTATTCATTCGTTTACTAATTTTCCCTCCCTCCACTTATTTATATATTCATTTGTCTACTGTTTCTGTATTGCTCATTTGTCTTGTTATTCATTCACTTATCTTGTTGTTTAGCAACACTTTTTTTTATTTTCTTGTTTGAATTAGCAGGGGGACTTTCGTCCGGCACCAGTGTATTGACAAATGCATCTTTCACGGGATCACCAGTGGCGGTACTTTTATAGTTGAACGGAAACAAATTACAACATAAAAACGCTTTACCATCGCCAAGTGGACTTTGTGACGCACCTGCGACGCAAATTTGTGACGCAATTTCATGACGCATTTTGTGACGCGCTTGGTGACGCAACTTTGTGATGCAACTCTGTGACCATTTTGTGAAGCCCTTTGTGACGCATCTTTGTGACGCAACTTTATGACGTATTTTGTGACGTACTTTGTGACGCAACTTTATGACGTAATTTGTGACGCAACTTTGATTCAACTTTGTGACGCAGCTTTATGACGCACCTTTATGACGCAACTTTATGACGTAATTTTGTGATTTAATTTTGTGACGCAACTTTATGACGCAACTTTATGACGTATTTTGTGACGTACTTTGTGGCGCAACTTTATGACGTAATTTGTGACAATTTTGATTCAACTTTGTGACGCAGCTTTGACGTAATTTTGTGATTCAACTTTGTGACTCAACTTGATGACGCAACTTTGTGACACACTTTTTGGTGCAACTTTGTGATACTCTTTGCAGATTTTTTCTATCAAAGGACAGACAATTCTATACACTAGAAGGAAAAATGGAGTCATCGATAGATCGCGACCATTTTCAAACTATTGGATCAATTTCCTACTATCGAGAATCTAGATTAATCAATCTCCAACATTAGTAGCAGGGGCGCATTTAAAAAAATAATCAAGAATATCTGAACGGGCTTTTAGAATCCATGATTTTCTAGATTTTGGAGTCTTATTCCAAATGTTGGAAATATTTTGTTTTTCGAATTTTCAAGAATCGTCTTTATAGAAAATGGAAAGAGTGGTACCCCCTCTCACACATCATTCGGTTGACACGACCCCGTTGAGCGTTAACAAACGACCACATGTGCTCCTCCTCCTCCTTCTCTTCCTCCTCCTCCTCCTCCTCTTCCTCCTCCTCCTTCTCCCTCTCTTCTTCCTCCTCCCTCTCTTCCCCCTCCTCCTGCCTCTCCTCTTTCCCTCATCCCCTTCCTCCTATTTCTCTTCCCACTCATCTTTACTTTCCTTTTCTCCTCCTCCTCTTTCTTCTACTCCTCAGCCTCCTCCTCCTCTTCCTCCTCCTCCTTCTCTTCCTCCTCCTCCCTCTCTTTCGCCTCCTCCTCCCTCTCCTCTTTCCCTCATCCCCCTAATCCTACTTCTCTTCCCACTCATCTTTACTTTCCTTTCCTTCTCCTTCTCTTCCTCCTCCTCCTCCCTTTACTCTTTCCTTCGTCTTCTTCCTCCTCCTACATTTCTTCCTATTCATCTTCCCTTTCCTCTTCTCCCTCCTCTTCCTCCTCACTCTCCACTTTCCCTCCTTCTCCTCCTCTTCCTCCCTCTCCTCTTTCCCTCTTCTCCCTCCTACTCCTCCTCTTCACAGCAATCCTCCTCTCCTTTTCCCTTTTCCTCCCTCTTCCTCATTCACCTCCTTTCAATCCATCTCTCCATCTTCCCTCTTCCCCTATTCCTCCTTCACCATCCTCTTTCTACTCCTCCCTTTCTCCTTCGGCCCTCTTCCTCTTCCTCCCTTTCTCCTTCCGCCCTTCTCTTCTTCTTCCTCCTCCTCCTCCTCCCTTTTCTTCACTCTCCTCCTCTTCTTTCCCTTCTCTATCTCACCTTCCATTCCAACTTTCCGCTCTTCCTAGTCTTCATCTTCTCACGATTTTCTCTCCCCTTTCTTACCCCTTTCCTCTCTTTGCTCAGCTTCCAAAATGCCCTTTTTTTTCCCATTCTCTTTCCCTTCATCCTTCTCCTCTTTTTTCTCTCTTTCTGTCTACTCTTAACTACTCCTTTCCTCTCCTTTTTCAACTGCCTTCCTCTTTTTATCCACTCTCTTTCCCTTCATCCTTCACCTCTTTTTTCCTCTCTTTCTGTCTACTTTTAACTATTCCTTTCCTCTCCTTTCTCGGCTTCCAAACTGCCTCTTTCTTCCCATTCTCTTTCCCTTCATCCTTCCTCTCTTTTATCCTCTTTCTGTCTACTCTTAACTACCCCTTTCCTCTCCTTTCTCAACTTCCAAACTGCCTTCCTCTTTTTTCCCGATCTCATTCCCTTCATCCCTCCTCTCTTTTTTCCTCTCTTTCTGTCTACTCTTAACTACCCCTTTCCTCTCCTTTCTCAGCTTCCAAACTGCCTTTCTCTTTTTTCACCACTCTCTTTCCCTTCATCCGTCCTCTCTTTTTTCCTCTCTTTCTGTCTACTCTCTCTCACCCTCCTCCACTTACAGCCCCTTCCTCCCTATCTATCCTTCCCTCAACTTCATCTTCTCTTTCTTCCCGTCTTCAGCATAGGGTAACAACTCTGTATAATCAATAAAATATTGAAAGAGAAGGAGGAGGAGAAAGAGAAGGAGGAGAAAGAGAAGGAGGAGGAGAAAGAGGAGGAGGAGGAGAAAGAGGAGGAGGAGGAGAAAGAGGAGGAGGAGGAGAAAGAGGAGGAGGAGGAGAAAGAGGAGGAGGAGGAGAAGAGGAGAAAGAGGAGGAGGAGGAGAAAGAAAGAGGAGGAGGAGAAAGAGGAGGAGGAGAAGAAAGAGGAGGAGGAGAAGAAAGAGGAGGAGGAGAAGGAATAGGTGGGGGAGATTAGGAGGAGAAAGAGAGGGAAGAGGAGAAGGAACAGGAACAGGAACAGAAGCATGAAGTCGAGGCGGAACTGGAAGGAAGACGAGGAGGAAGAGAGAGAAGGGGAAGAAGAGGAAGAAAATAAAGATAAGGTGGATAGTAAGGAGAAAGGAAGAGAAGAAAGAAGAAAAGGAGCAACAGGAACAGGAAGAGGAGGAAGAGGAAAATAGGAGGAAGAAGGGGTGAAATAAGGGAGAAAGGAGGAAAGGTAAGAGAACCAGGAGGGGGGGGAGGAGGACGAGGAGGAGGAGGAGGAGGAGGAGGAGGAAAAAGAGGAGGAGGAGAAGGTGGAGTCGCAGAAGCAGAAGTAGGAGTGAAGCACAGGAGGAGAAAGAGAGGAAGCAGGACGAGGGAGAGGAGGAGGAGGAGGAGGAGGAGGAGAAAGTGGAGGAGCAGGGGTAGGAATATGAAGAGAATGATGGGTAGAAGTGGAAGACGACAAGAGGAAGAGGAGGAGGGAGAAGAGGAGGGGAAATAAGAGATAGGAGGAGAAGTAGGAGGAGCAGGAAGAAGAGGAGGAATGAGAGGTGGAAGAAGAGGAGGATGGGGAGGAGAATTGGGAGAAGGAAAATGAGGAGGAAAAGGAGGAGAGAAGGAGGCGGCGAGGGAGAAGAAACAAGAATAAGAAAAGGAGGAAAGAAAGCAGGAAGAACAAAATGAAGAGGAAGAAAAAGAGGAAGAAAAGGAAAAGAAAGAAGAACAAGAGGAATAAGAGAAGCACGAGAAGGAGGAGGACGAAAAGGAAAAGGAGGAAAGGGATGATGATGAAGAGAAAACAAGGAGAAGAAACAGGAAGATGAGCAGGGGGCGTAGGCTCAGAAACAGATAGGAAGAAGAGAAGGGAAAAGGAAGGAAAGGAAGGATGGGATGAGGAGGAGAAGAGGAGGAGATGGAGGTGGAAGAGGGGGGAGAGGAGAAAGGAGAAGAAAAAAAAAGAGAAAATGGAAGAGGAGAAGAAAAAGGAGATGGAGGAGGAGGAGGAGGAGTTGGAGAAGGAAGTGGACAAGGAGAAGGGGATGGACGAGAAGGTGGACGAGAAGGTGGACGAGGAGAAGGTGGACGATGAGGTGGAAGAGAAGAAGGTGGAAGAGGAGAAGGTGGACGAGGAGAAGTTGAACGAGGAGAAGGTGGACGAGAAGGTGAACTAGGAAAAGGTGGACGAGAAGGTGGATGAGAAGGTGGATGAGAAGGTGGACGAGGAGGTCAAAGGTGACGACCTCGGTCACAGCTTAGCGTCCTCTGGTGTGATCTTGTACCTCATTCTTTCTTGTGTGGAGTTAGTATCATCTTCACGGGCGAAACTAGCCACGCCCCATTTTCTTCTCTAACCAATCACCGCTTCGCTGCGATTGGTCAGGGAGAAAAGGGGATGCGTTCTTGGTCTTGCCGGAGACCCTGGCAGTCATTCTAACGAGTAATACTAACCTCTCGTGAGTTTACACTAGGAAACCTTTAGACAGAAGCACTGGTAAACCACATTCCATAACAACAACCAGGAAGCTTTGAGCTTCAGCAAAAGCCATTACTCAGACCGCTAGCGAAAGAGGTATTCACTGGCAAAAAAAAAAAAAAAAAAAAAAAAAAAAAAAAAAAAAAATTATAATAATAATAATAATAATAATAATAATAATAATAATAATAATAATAATAATAATAATAATAATAATAATAATAATCGACAAGGTTTGCGTTGTATATCATCTGCACCAGAAAGATATCTGCTAGAGTAAAACCTAAGGAAGGAGATCTGCCTTCTCGAAACCAAGACTGATTCCTGAGGCGCTACATGCAAACCTCGGGTTACGAACTCGCTGATGGCAGAGTCACGGGAACGAGAAACCCAGTGCCTCTTTTACAAGAACTTATCCGGGTTTTGATGTTCTTGTGAGATCACCCTGACAACGATTATGACGGCAACAAGACCCGAGGTCGATGTGTTCAAAACCCGCATCATACTGGGCTGAGTCCCGTCAACTACTGTGAGTTCGTATAAGCTGAAATGACTTCGATTGCAATATTTCGTTTTTCGAATCTTCAAGTAAACTTTCCGCAGAATACTGAGAAACTGACGAATTATAATGCATTAAACCTATAGAAATATTAAACACATTGTTGAAGTGTTTTTAGGGAAATCTAGAATGATATAAGTGAAGTCATTGTCTAGCTATACAAATTCACAACAGCTGGAAGTGACCCGACACCGACGGATGACGGTGACGTCAGCGTGACAGCGCTATGGACACGGTGAAACTGACGGTATTGCAGACGGTGGGATGACGTCATAATGACACCAACATTAACACTAACAGAACTGAAGATCCTGAGAGAAACGTCTCTGTCTCAGGAGACGCGAATGAAACCAGTCTTTGTTTCAATTACACCGAAATGGTTTAGGTATTGGGTGGGGTGGGTGGGGGGGGGTGAAGGAGGGTGTAACCACTGGGTGAGGGTGAGTGGGATGTCCAACCACGAGGGTTCCACCCATAGGTCTACCCCTAAACCCACCCACCCCCCACCCCTACGCCCACGGGTGAAGAATCCCGACCCAGACTCCAAATAAAGAATATCCCGCACTTTCCCAAGCTTCATGTTTTTCTTTCGTCAAACCTGGCAGTCCAGCAGACTCCCGCCCCGGGACGGAATCCCACACCGAGAGGGACCCCGTCTTGTGCCACCCACATCGACGACCCCTTGGGGGGTCCACCAGAAGCGCGAGGGACCACAAGGGCGGGGTCCATCGAGGTCCATCGAGGTTCATCGGGGTCCAACGATCTGACACCAGCATCTCACTTTCGCCATATTTGGTTTAAGCCTTCCCGTTCCCAAGGGGACGCTACGGAGATGAATGAAATACCCTGGCGCCAGCCAGAGGAAGTGCTTAAGTAACTTTTGGGACAGGAGGAGCTCACGGAGGTGGGTTAAACCCTCGGCGTATTTTGTTCGCTCTCGGTAATGTTTTTATTCTGGCTAACGCCAAATGATTTACACTTACAAAACACTTCTGCGTGTTTTTTTAGGTTAATACTTTCCAAAATAGGGAACCATGGAAATAAATGATAGAATAATATATAAGTAAATAAAATAATAATAAAAAAACAGGACGGCAGCTAGAATAAAGATTAAGTAAATAATAATATAATGATAAGTAAATTAACTAATAATAAAAGAGTGATAATGAATAAGGAAATAAAATAAAAGAAAAACAGGACGGCAGCGAGAATAAAGATTAAGCAAATAATAATATAATGATAAATAACAAACTAATAATAAAAAGTAATAATAAGTCAATAAAATAATAATAAAAAAAGAATGACGGCAGCTAGAATAAAGATTAAGTAGCGACTGGTACGTAATGTGAGCCTCTTTAGATATCTTATTTTAGCTAAAGTCAAGAAGAATGTAAACAGCCTACGCCTGGAGGCGCTGAGTACCTGCGGCCGAAAACGTCACCTTTGCCCTGTGTGCTTTAGGAGCTGTTAAGGCATGTCAGAGACAATGCTGGGAAACGGAAAGAACTTTAGGATGTACGTACGTATGTATGTATGTATCCTTTATTTATATGTATATATGCATGTATGTACATATGTAATTATGCGTGTGTGTATGTATGTATATTCAAATGTCTTTTGGACTTCTATGGAACGACCTTCACATCAAGGTAATGGAAGTGACCATTAAAGCTTCAGTATAATTTCAACAATTCTTCCGTTGCTGACGAGTTAGTTTTTTTTATTTAGTCGAATGCAACTGAAGTATTGTTTATCTTATTCTGTGTCTTTACACACATATATATACTTACATGCAAACAGAAGTAAACAGAAACGGATGCATTTTTTAATATATACTGAAGGTTTTCATATATGTATGTATATATATGTATGTATGATATAAATGTAAGTATAATTATGTACATGGATATAGTGATTTTGGAAAGCGTTGGAATAACTGCCATTGTATCACTTCCGAGATGTTCAGTCGTGTGTACTTCGCTTAGGTCGCTTTCGCACGACTCTTGGTCTCTTGTTCTACGAGAGGACTTCACACGCCGCAATCATGATCTCCAGCCGCTCCAACAAGGAACAGGAGGAAGAGGAGTGGATCTCAGGAGGGAGTTCGAGAAGCAGTTCGGCCTTTGCAGACTCCAGCGTCGAGGATTACAGTTACACCGAGGATTCATTCGTTCCTGTCTTCCACACCAGGAAACGGTCACTTTCATCTAGCGCAGAACAGGAAGAAAGCTCATGCAAGAAGATAAAATCCTTCGAAGAGCCCAACAAAGACTGGATTGAAGTCAGAGAACTGGGCGAAGGAGCATATGGATCCGTAGTTTTGCTGAAGAAAGCAACTTCGGAGGTTTTCGTCGCCAAAAAGTCCATCGAAATCGAAGGCGGTATGAACCAGCAAATCGAAGTCCAAGTCCAAGAGAGTCTCGAGCACCGCAACATTCTTCGCGTGCTGAGCTCCGAGAAGGACGAGACTCACATTCACATCTACCTGGAATACGCCGATGGAGGTGACCTGTCAACAAAGATCGGGCCCTCCGGCTTGGACGACGAAATGTCCGCGTTCTACTTCAATCAACTTATTTCAGGAGTCAAGTATATGCACACACATGGAGTGGTGCACAGGGACCTCAAACCCCAAAACTTACTCCTCAACGGCGATAACGTTCTTAAAATTGCCGACTTCGGACTCGCAGCCAAGCTGGAAGACCGGAAGACTTACCTGAGCGAAGTCAACGGCACAAGAGGCTACATGGCTCCTGAAGTCTTCTCGGCAAGATACAGAGGAGAACCCAGCGACGTATGGTCGTGTGGCGTCACTCTCGTCAAGATGATGAGCGGAAGCGCTCCCTGGGAAGTAGCAAAGGCCTACGACCCTAACTACCAAATTTGGCTCCGAAAGGACCTCAAACTCACCGACAGCAAACCTTGGATTCACATCTGCAAATCGGCTATGGACTTGATCAAAAGTCTTCTCCACCCGGTCCCATCGGGAAGAGCTACAATTCAAGAAATTGAGCAACACGACTTCGTTGCAAAGTAAATTTTCAAGAATTTTCAAATAATGAGTGAACAGACTTTACTTTCGTGATCACGCTTGAAAAAAAATATATAATAATAATAATAAAATAAAATAAAATGAAAAAATAAATTGAAATAAAACAAAACGAATAAGTAAAATGAAA
>NC_134814.1:11014634-11024634 GCF_046742065.1 Oratosquilla oratoria
GAGGCTACATGGCTCCTGAAGTCTTCTCGGCAAGATACAGAGGAGAACCCAGCGACGTGTGGTCGTGTGGCGTCACTCTCGTCAAGATGATGAGCGGAAGCGCTCCCTGGGAAGTAGCAAAGGCCTACGACCCCAACTACCAAATTTGGCTTCAAAAGGACCTCAAACTCCTCGACAGCAAACCTTGGACTCAAATCTGCAAATCCGCAATGGACTTGATCCAAAGTCTTCTCCACTCGGATCCATCGGCAAGAGCTACAATTGAAGAAATCGAGCAACACGATTTCGTTGCAAAGTAAATTTTCAAGAATTTTCAAATAATGAGTAAACAGACTTTATTTTCGTGATCGCGCTTGAAAAAAATTACTATAATAATAATAATAGAATAAAATAAGATGAAATAAAATAAAACAAATAGATAAAATAAAATAGAATAGAAAATAATTCTAATTACTATTTTCAAATATTGAGAAATATTGGGAAGTTTCCCTCAGCTGAATAAGATTTCTATGGGTTAATGGAAAATCAAATTAACCCATACAATGCACATTTGTATTTACTTTTATGAGGTGATGGACTGCTGAATCCTGGATGGAGAGGGCGAGAATGTTAAGAAACGCTACTACGAGCTTAATAAGATCACCCTGCGCTAACTACGATAAAATTCTTACAAATCTAAAGTTTTTCTTCGTGGGCGCCAAACGGTTAATCGAAAATTACATTTAACACTTTACTTACTAGGATTTTGTGTGAGTAAAGTGTGTGTGTGTGTGTATGCCTTGTGTGTGTGTGTGTGTATGTGTGTGTGTGTGTGTGTGTGTGTGTGTGTGTGTGTGTGTGTGTGTGTGCCTGTGTGTGCGTATGTGCCTATGTGTGTATGTGCGTGTGTGCCTGTGTTTGTGTCTTGTGTGCCTGTGCTTGTGCCTGTATGCCTGTGCTTGTGCCTGTGTGTGTGTGCGTGTGTGCCTCTGGCTGTGCTTATGCCTGTGTGTGCGTGTGTGCCTGTGCTTGTACCTGTGCGTGTGTGTGTGTGTGTGTGTGTGTGTGTGTGTGTGTGTGAGAGAGAGAGAGAGAGAGAGAGAGAGAGAGAGAGAGAGAGAGAGAGAGAGAGAGAGAGAGAGAGAGAGAGAGAGAGAGAGAGAGAGAGAGAGAGAGAGAGTGTGTGTGTGTGTGTGTGTGTGTGTGTGTGTGTGTGTGTGTGAGAGAGAGAGAGAGAGAGAGAGAGAGAGAGTGTGTGTATTCACCTCGGATCTGCTGCAGTCTCTGTCGAGACAGCCAGACACCACCCTACGGCAGTGAGCTCAGAGCTGTGTGTGTGTGTGTGTGTGTGTGTGTGTGTGTGTGTGTGTGTGTGTGTGTGTGTGTGTGTGTGTGTGTGTGTGTGTGTGTGTGTGTGTGTGTGTGTGTGTGTGTGTGTGTGTGTGTGTGTGTGTGTGTGTGTGTGTGTGTGTGTGTGTGTGTGTGTGCGCGCGCGCACGCGCGCGCTTGTGCTTGCTTGCCTCGTCTCCAGCACCGACCGTCATCGTCGTACTGTTACTATAAGAAAACTTTCCCAAAGTCCCGTCAGTGGCACTTTTACGGCCCGGACATTACCCACGTGTGCTATAGTGCCACTGATTCGATTCTGGGACACGGCTGCGGCTCCAGGGAATCACAACAGTACCACCACCTGTTATGTTTTCCGATTGCACCTTCATCGAAGAATTATCGTAATACTTGATCATCTATTTATTTACTTGTTTACCTATACATTGATCTAATTTCATCAAACTCTCACATTCATATTTTGTTTTTCTATTCCTTTATACATTAATTCTATTCATTCGTTTACTAATTTCTCCTCCCTCCACTTATTTGTATATACATCTGTCTTCTGTTTCTGTATTGTTCATTTGTCTTGTTATTCATTAACTTATCTTTTTGTTTAGCAACACTTTTTTTCCATATTCTTGTTTGAATTAGGTGTGGGACTTTCGTCCTGCACCAGTGTATTGACAAATACACCTTTACCGGGATCAGCGGTGGCGGTACTTTCATAGTTGAACGGAAACAAATTACAACATAAAAACGCTTTACCATCGCCAAGTGGACTTTGTGACGCACCTGCGACGCAACTTTGGGACGCAAGTTTATGACGCATTTTATGACGCACTTTGCGACGCAACTTTGTGATGTAACTTTGTGACGCAACTTTTTGACGCAACTTTTTGACGCAACTTTGTGACAATTTTGTGATGCACTCTGACGCATCTTTGTGACGCCTCTTTCTGACGCAACTTTATGACGTATTTTGTAATGTACTTTGTGACGTACTTTGTGAGGCAACTTTATGACGTACTTTGTGACGCAATTTTGTGATTCAACTTTGTGACGCAACTTTGTGACGCAACTTTGTGATTCAACTTTGTGACGCGACTTTTTGACGTAGTTTGTGACGCAACTTTATGGCGTACTTTGTGACAATTTTATGACGCAACTTTGTGATTCAACTTTGTGACGCGAGTTTATGACGTACTTTGTGACTCAACTTTGTGACGCACTTTTTTATGCAACTTTGTGACGCATTTTTTGATGCAACTTTGTGACGCACTTTTTGATGCAACTTTGTGACGCACTTTTTGATGCAACTTTGTGACACTTTTTTATGCAACTTTGTGACGCACTTTTTGATGCAACTTTGTGACGCACTTTTTGATGCAACTTTGTGATACTCTTTGCAGATTTTTTCTATCAAAGGACAGACAATTCTATGCACTAGAAGGAAAAATGGGTTTCCTCGACAGATGGCGACCATTTTCAAACTAGGGTTCGCCCTTATTAGCTTCCTGAAATTACCTGTTTATTGGATCAATTTTCTACTATCGAGAATCTAAATTAATCAATCTCCAATATTAGTAGCAAGGGCGCATTAAAAAAAAATCAAGAATATCTGAAAGGGCTTTTAGAATCTATTATTTTCTAGATTTTGGAATCTTATCCCAAATGTTGGAAATATTTTGTTTTTCGAATTTTCGAGAATCGTCTTTATAGAAAATGGAAAGAGTGGTACCCCCGCTCACACATCATTCGGTTGACACAACCCCGTTGAGCGTTAACAAACGACCACATGTGCTCCTCCTCCTATTCCATCTCTTCCTCCTCCTCCTTCTTCTCTTCCTCCTCCTCCTTCTCCTCCTCCTCCTCCTCCTCCTTCTCTTCCTCCTCCTCCTTCTCTTCCTCCTCCTCCTTCTCTTCCCCCTCCTCCCTCTCTTCCCCCTCCTCCTCCCTCTCCTCTTTCACTCATCCCCTTCCTCCTATTTCTCTTCCCACTCATCTTTACTTTCCTTTTCTCCTCCTCCTCTTTCTTCTACTCCTCAGCCTCCTCCTCTTTGTGTTCTCTTCCTCCTCCTCCTCCTCTTCCTCCTCCTCCCTCTCTTTCCCCTTCTCCTCCCTCCCCTCTTTCCCTCATCCCCCTAATCCTACTTCTCTTCCCACTCATCTTTACTTGCCTCTCCTCCTCCTTCTCTTCCTCCTCCTCTTCCCTTTACTCTTTCCTTCGTCTTCCTCCTCCTACATTTCTTCCTATTCATCTTCCCTTTCCTCTTCTCCCTCCTCTTCCTCTTCACTCTCCACTTTCCCTCCTTCTCCTCCTCTTCCTCCCTCTCCTCTTTCCCTCTTCTCCCTCCTAATCCTCCTCTTCACAGCAATCCTCCTCTCCTTTTCCCTTTTCCTCCCTTTTCCTCATTCACCTCCTTTCAATCCATCTCTCCATCTTCCCTCTTCCCCTATCCCTCATTCACCATCCTCTTTCTACTCCTCCCTTTCTCCTCCCGCCCTCTTCCTCCTCCTCCTCCTCTTCCTCCTCCTTCTCTTCCTCCTCCTCCTCCTACTTCTCTTCCTCCTCCTCCTTCTCCCTCTCTTCCCCCTCCTCCCTCTCTTCCTCTCCTCTTCCGGCGTATTTTGTTCGCTCTCGGTAATGTTTTTATCGTGGCTAACGCCAAATTATTTACACTTACAAAACCCTTTTGCGTTTTTTTTTTAGATTAATACTTCCCAAAATGGGAAACCACGGAAATAATGATAAAATGATATACAAGTAAATAAAATAATAACAAAAAAACAAAACTAAACGGCAGCTAGAATAAAGATTAAATAATATAATAAGTAAATAAACTAATAATAAAAAGTAGTAATAAATAAATAAATCAAATAAAAATAAAGCTGGACGGCAGCTAGGATAAAGATTAAGTAGCGATTGGTACGTAATGTGCGCCTCTTTAGATATCTTAATTTGGCTAAAGTCAAGAAGGTAAACAGCTTACGCCTGGAGGCGCTGAGTACCTGCGGCCGAAAACGTCACCTTTGCCCTGTGTGCTTTAGGAGCTGTTAAGGCATGTCAGAGACAATGCTGGGAAACGAAAGAACTTCAGGATGTACGTACGTATGTATGTATGTATCCTTTATTTATATGTATATATGCATGTATGAACATATGTAATTATGCGTGTATGTATATTCAAATGTCTTTTGGACTTCTATGCAACGACCTTCACATCAAGGTAATGGAAGTGACCATTAAAGCTTCAGTATAATTTCAACAATTCTTCCGTTGCTGACGAGTTAGTTTTTTTTTATTTAGTCGAAAGCAACTGAAGTATTGTTTATCTTATTCTGTGTCTTTACACACATGTATATACTTAAATGCAAACAGAGGTCAACAGAAACGGATGCATTTTTAATATATACTGAAGGTTTTCATATATGTATGTATATATATGTATGTATGTATGATGTAAATGTAAGAATAATTATGTACATGTATATAGTGATTTTGGAAAGCGTTGGAATAACTGCCACTGTATCGCTTCCGAGATGTTCAGTCGTGTGTACTTCGCTTAGGTCGCTTTCGCCCGCCTCTTGGTCTCTTGTTCTACGAGAGGACTTCACACGCCGCAATCATGATCTCCAGCCGCTCGAACAAGGAACAGGAGGAAGAGGAGTGGACCTCAGGAGGGAGTTCGAGAAGCAGTTCGGCCTTTGCAGAGTCCAGCGTCAAGGATTACAGTTACACCGAGGATTCCTTCGTTCCTGTCTTCCACACCAGGAAACGGTCACTTTCATCTAGCGCGGAAGAAGAGGAAGAAAGCGCATGCAAGAAGATCAAATCCTTCGAAGAGCCCAACAAAGACTGGGTTGAAGTCAGAGAACTGGGCGAAGGAGCATATGGATCCGTAGTTTTGCTGAAGAAAGCAACTTCGGAGGTTTTCGTCGCCAAAAAGTCCATCGAACTTGAAGGTGATACAAACCAGGAAATCGAAGTCGAAGTCCAAGAGAGTCTCGAGCACCGCAACATTCTTCGCGTGCTGAGCTCCGAGAAGGACGAGACTCACATTCACATCTACCTGGAATACGCCGATGGAGGTGACCTGTCAACAAAGATCGGGCCCTCCGGCTTGGACGACGAAATGTCCGTGTTTTACTTCAATCAACTTATTTCAGGAGTCAAGTATATGCACACACATGGAGTGGTGCACAGGGACCTCAAACCCCAAAACTTACTCCTCAACGGCGATAACGTCCTTAAAATTGCCGACTTCGGACTCGCAGCCAAGCTCGAAGACCAGAAGACTTACCTGAGCGAAGTCAACGGCACAAGAGGCTACATGGCTCCTGAAGTCTTCTCGGCAAGATACAGAGGAGAACCCAGCGACGTATGGTCGTGTGGCGTCACTCTCGTCAAGATGATGAGCGGAAGCGCTCCCTGGGAAGTAGCAAAGGCCTACGACCCTAACTACAAAATTTGGCTCCGAAAGGACCTCAAACTCACCGACAGCAAACCTTGGATTCACATCTGCAAATCGGCTATGGACTTGATCAAAAGTCTTCTCCACCCGGTCCCATCGGGAAGAGCTACAATTCAAGAAATTGAGCAACACGACTTCGTTGCAAAGTAAATTTTCAAGAATTTTCAAATAATGAGTGAACAGACTATATTTTCGTGATCACGCTTGAAAAAAATAAAATAATAATAATAATAAAATAAAATAAGATGAAATAAAATAAAACAAATAGATAAAACAAAATAGAATAAAAAATAATTCTAATTACTATTTTCAAATATTGAGAAATATTGGGAAGTTTCCCTCAGCTGAATAAGATTTCTATGGGTTAATGGAAAATCAAATTAACCCATACAATGCACATTTGTATTTACTTTTATGAGGTGATGGACTGCTGAATCCTGGATGGAGAGGTCGAGAATGATAACAAAACGCTACTACGAGCTTAATAAGATCACCCTGCGCTAACCACGATAAAATTCTTAGATCTAAAGTTTTTCTTCGTGGGCGCCAAACGGTTAATCGAAAATTATATTTAACACTTTACTTACTAGGATTTTGTGTGAGTAAAGTGTGTGTGTGTGTGTGTGTGTGTGTGTGTGTGTGTGTGTGTGTGTGTGTGTGTGTGTGTGTGTGTGTGTGTGTGTGTGTGTGTGCCTGTGTGTGCGTGTGTGCCTGTGTGTGTGTACCTGCGTGTGTGTGTGTGTGTGTGCGTGTGTGTGTGTGCCTGTGTGCCTGTGTGTGTGCGTGTGTGCCTGTGTGTGTGCGTGTGTGCTTGTGTGTGTTTGCATGTGTGCCTGTGCTTGTGCCTGTGTGTGTGTGCGTGTGTGCCTCTGCCTGTGCTTGTGCCTGTGTGTGTGTGTGTGCGTGTGTGCCTGTGCCTGTGTGTGTGTGTGTGTGTGTGTATGTATGTGTGTGTGTGTGTGTGTGAGTGTGCGCACGCGCGCGCTTGTGCTTGATTGCCTCGTCTCCAACACCGACCGTCATCGTCGTACTGTTACTATAAGATAACTTACCCAAAGTCCCGTCAGTGGCACTTTTACGGCCCGGACATTACCCACGTGTGCTATATTGCCACTGATTCGATCCTGGGACACGGCTGCGGTTCCAGGGAACCACAACAGTAGCATCACCTGTTATGTTTTGCTATTGCACCTTCATCGAAGAATTATAGTAATACTTGATCATCTATTTATCTACTTGTTTACCTATACATTTATCTAATTTAATCAAACTCTTACATGCAATTTTTGCTCGTGTATTTCTTTATATATTAATTCTATTCATTCACTTTCTAATTTTTCTTCCCTCTACTTATTTATATATTCATTTGTCTACTCCCTCTGTATTGCTCATTTGTTGTTTAGCAACACTTTTTTCCATTTTCTTGTTTGAATTAAGTGTGGGACTTTCGTCCGGCAACAGTGTATTGACAAATACACCTTTCACGGGATCAGCAGTGGCGGTACTTTTATAGTTGAACGGAAACAAATTACAGTATAAAAACGCTTTACCATCGCCAAGTGGACTTTGTGACGCACCTGTGATGCAACTTTTTGACGCAACTTTGTGACCATTTTGTGAAGCACTTTGTGACGCAACTTTGACGTAATTTGTGAAGCAACTTTGATTCAACTTTGTGACGTAGCTTTATGACGTAATTTTGTGATTCAACTTGGTGACGCAACTTTGTGACGCACTTTTTGATGCAACTTTGTGATACTCTTTGCAGATTTTTTCTATCAAAGGACAGACAATTCTATGCACTAGAAGGAAAAATGGGGTCCTCGACAGATGGCGACCATTTTCAAACTAGGGTCCGCCCATATTAGCTTCCTGAAATTACCTGTTTATTGGATCAATTTCCTACTATCGAGAATCTAGATTAATCAATCTCCAATATTAGTAGTAAGGGCGCATTTCATAAATAAACAAGAATTTTTGAAAGGGCTTTTAGAATCTATGATTTTCTAGATTTTGGAGTCTTATTCCAAATGTTGGAAATATTTTGTTTTTCGAATTTTCGAGAATCGTCTTTATAGAAAATGGAAAGAGTGGTACCCCCTCTTACACATCATTCGGTTGACACGACCCCGTTGAGCGTTTACAAACGACCACATGTGCTCCTCCTCCTCCTCCTTCTCTTCCTCCTCCTCCTTCTTCTCTTCCTCCTCCTCCTCTTCCTCCTCCTCCTTCTCCCTCTCTTCCCCCTCTTCCCCCTCCTCCTCCCTCTCCTCATTCCCTCATCCCCTTCCTCCTATTTCTCTTCCCACTCATCTTTACTTTCCTTTTCTCCTCCTCCTCTTTCTTCTACTCCTCAGCCTCCTCCTCCTCTTCCTCCTCCTCCTCCTCCCTCTCTTCCCCCTCCTCCTCCCTCTCCTCTTTCCCTCGTCCCCTTCCTCCTACTTATCTTCCCACTCATCTTTATTTTCCTCTCCTCCTCCTCTTTCTTCTACCCCTCCTCCTCCTCCCTTTACTCTTTCCTTCGTCTTCTTCCTCCTCCTACTTTTCTTCCTACTCATCTTCCCTTTCCTCATCCTCCTCACTCTCCTCTTTCCCTCCTTCTCCTCCTCCTCCTCCTCCTCCCTCTCCTCTTTCTCTCTTCTCCCTCCTACACCTCCTCTTCACAGCAATCCTCCTCTCCTTTTCCCTTTTCCTCCCTCTTCCTCATTCACCTCCTTTCAATCCATCTCTCCATCTTCCCTCTTCCCCTATTCCTCCTTCACCATCCTCTTTCTACTCCTCCCTTTCTCCTTCCGCCCTCTTCCTCTTCCTCCCCCTCCCTTTCTCCTTCCGCCCTCTTCCTCCTCCTCCTCCTCCCTTTTCTTCACTCCCCTCCTCTTCTTTCCCTTCTCTATCTCAACTTCCATTCCAACTTTCCTCTCTTCCTAGTCTTCATCTTCTCACGATTTTCTCTCCCTTTTCTTACCCCTTTCACCTCTTTTCTCAACTTCCAAACTGCCTCCCTCTTTTTTCCCACTCTTTCCCTTCATCCCTCCTCTCTTTTTTCCTCTCTATCTACTTTTAACTATCCCTTTCCTCTCCTTTCTCAGCTTCCAAACTGCCTCTCTTTTTTCCCCACTCTCTTTCCCTTCATCCTTCCTCTCTCTTTTCCTCTCTTTCTGTCTACTCTTAAATACCCCTTTCCTCTCCTTTCCCAACTTCCAAACTGCCTTCCTCATTTTTTACACTCTCTTTCCCTTCATCCTTCCTCTTTTTTCCTCTCTGTCTACTCTTAACTACTCCTTTCCTCTCCTTTCTCAACTGCCTTCCTCTTTTTTCCCACTCTCTTTCCCTTCATCCTTCCTCTCTTTTTTCCTCTCTTTCTGTCTACTCTTAACTACCCCTTTCCTCTCCTCTCAACTGCCTTACTCTTTTTTCCCACTCTCTTTCCCTTCATCCTTCCTCTCTTTCTGTCTACTCTTAACTACCCCCTTTCCTCTCCTCTCAACTAACTGCCTTACTCTTTTTTCCCACTCTCTTTCCCTTCATCCTTCCTCTCTCTTTTCCTCTCTGTCTACTCTTAACTACTCCTTTCCTCTCCTTTCTCAAGTGCCTTCCTCTTTTTTCCCACTCTCTTTCCCTTCATCCTTCCTCTCTTTTTCTCTCTCTGTCTACTCTCTCTCACCCTCCTCCACTTACAGCCCCTTCCTCCCCATCTATCCCTCCCTCCACTTCATCTTCTCTTTCTTCCCGTCCTCAACATAGGGTAACAACTCTGTATAATCAATAAAATATTGCTTTGCTGCGATTGGTCAGGGAGAAAAGGGGCTGCGTTCTTGGTCTTGCCGGAGACCCTTGCAGTCATTCTAACGAGTAATACTAACCTCCCGTGAGTTTACACTTGGAAACCTTTAGACAGAAGTACTGGTAAACCACATTCCATAACAACAACCAGGAAGCTTTGAGCTTCAGCAAAAGCCATTATCTCAGACCGCTAGCGTAGGAGGTATTCACTGGCAAAAAAAAAAAAAAAAAAAAAAAAAAAAAAAAAAAAAATAATAATAATAATAATAATAATAATAACAACAATAATAATAATAATATTCGACAAGGATTTACGTTATGCATCATCTGCACCCGAAAGATATATGCTAAAGCAAAACCCAAGGAAGGAGATCTGCCTTCTCGAAACCAAGACTCTGATTCCTGAGGCGCTACGTGCAAACCTCGGGTTACGA
>NC_134814.1:11029634-11034634 GCF_046742065.1 Oratosquilla oratoria
CCTTCTCTTCCTCCTCCTCCTTCTCTTCCTCCTCCTTCTTCTCTTCCTCCTCCTCTAATTGGATTAATCGGATAGGATAGTGATAGCAGTAGTATTAGTTCTATCGCCCAGCTGCCCTGTTTCCTTAACTGTTTTGTATTTTAGTTAACACAAACAGCCTCGTTAGGGCCAGTAGGCCTGCTGTTATTTGTTCTTCCTTTGTGTTCCTTTGTGTTCCTTTGTGTTCCTCCTTCTCTTCCTCCTCCTCCTTTTCTTCCTCCTCCTCCTCCTCCTTCTCCGTTCTCTTCCCCTCCTCCCTCTCTTCCCCTTCCTCCCTCACTTCCCCTTCCTCCCTCTCTTCTCCCTCTGTTCTTCCTCCTCCTCCCTCCCCTCCTTCCCTCATCCCCTTCCCCCTATTTCTCTTCCCACTCATCTTTACTTTCCTTTTCCCCTCCTCCTCTTTCTCCTCCTCCTCCTCCTTCTCCTACTCTTCCTCCTCCTCCCTCTCTTCCCCCTCCTCCTCCCTCTCCTCTTTCCCTCGTCCCCTTCCTCCTACTTATCTTCCCACTCATCTTTACTTTCCTCTCCTCCTCCCTCTCTTCCTCCTCCTCCTCCCTTTACTCTTTCCTTCGTCTTCTTCCTCCTCCTACATTTCTTCCTATTCATCTTCCCTTTCCTCTTCTCCCTCCTCTTCCTCCTCACTCTCCACTTTCCCTCCTTCTCCTCCTCTTCCTCCCTCTCCTCTTTCCCTCTTCTCCCTCCTACTCCTCCTCTTCACAGCAATCCTCCTCTCCTTTTCCCTTTTCCTCCCTCTTCCTCATTCACCTCCTTTCAATCCATCTCTCCATCTTCCCTCTTCCCCTATTCCTCCTTCACCATCCTCTTTCTACTCCTCCCTTTCTCCTTCCGCCCTCTTCCTCTTCCTCCTCCTCCTCCTCCCTTTCTCCTTCCGCCCTCTTCTTCCTCCTCCTCCTCTTTCTCCTACCGCCCTCTTCTTCCTCCTCCTCCTCCTCATCCCTTTCTCCTTCCGCCCTCCTCTTCTTCTTCCTCCTCCTCCTCCTCCCTTTTCTTCACTCTCCTCCTCTTCTTTCCCTTCTCTATCTCAACTTCCATTCCAACTTTCCTCTCTTCCTAGTCTTCATCTTTTCACGATTTTCTCTTCCCTTTCTTACCCCTTTCCTCTTTGCTCAGCTTCCAAAATGCCCTCTTTTTTCCCACTCTTTCCCTTCATCCTTCTCCTCTTTTTTCTCTCTGTCTACTCTTAACTACTCCTTTCCTGTCCTCTTTCAACTGCCTTCCTCTTTTTTTCCACTCTCTTTCCCTTCATCCTTCCCCTCTTTTTTCCTCTCTTTCTGTCTACTTTTAACTATCCCTTTCCTCTCCTTTCTCGGCTTCCAAACTGCCTTTCTCTTTTTTCCCACTCTATTTCCCTTCATCCTTCCTCTCTTTTTTCCTCTTTCTGTCTACTCTTAACTACCCCTTTCCTCTCCTTTCTCAACTTCCAAACTGCCTTCCTCTTTTTTCCCGATCTCTTTCCCTTCATCCCTCCTCTCTTTTTTCCTCTCTGTCTACTCTTAACTACTTCTTTCCTCTCCTTTCTCAACTGCCTTCCTCTTTTTCCCCCACTCTCTTTCCCTTCATCCTTCCTCCCTTTTTTCCTCTCTTTCTGTCTACTCTCTCTCACCCTCCTCCACTTACAGCCCCTTCCTCCCTATCTATCCTTCCCTCAACTTCATCTTCTCTTTCTTCCCGTCTTCAGTATAGGGTAACAACTCTGTATAATCAATAAAATATTGAAAGAGAAGGAGGAGGAGAAAGAGAAGGAGGAGGAGAAAGAGGAGGAGAAAGAGAAGGAGGAGGAGAAAGAGGAGGAGAAAGAGGAGGAGAAAGAGGAGGAGGAGGAGAAAGAGGAGGAGGAGAAAGAGGAGGAGGAGAAAGAGGAGGAGGAGAAGAAAGAGGAGGAGAAGGAATAGGTGGGGGAGATTAGGAGAAAGAGAGGGAATGGGAGAAGGAACAGGAACAGGAACAGAAGCATGAAGTCGAGGCGGAACTGGAAGGAAGACGAGGAGGAAGAGAGAGAAGGGGAAGAAGAGGAAGAAAATAAAGATAAGGTGGATAATAAGGGGAAAGGAAGAGAAGAAGGAAGAAGAGGAGGAACAGGAGGAACAGGAAAATAGGAGGAAGAAGGGGTGAAATAAGGGAGAAAGGAGGGAAGGTAAGAGAACCAGGAGGGGGGAGGAGGAGGGGGAGGAGGAGGAGGAGGAGGAGGAAAAAGAGGAGGAGGAGAAGGTGGAGTCGCAGAAGCAGAGGAAGGAGGAGTGAACCACAGGAGAAAAAGAGAGGACGCAGGACGAGAGAGAGGAGGAGGAGGAGGAGGAGGAGAAAGTGGAGGAGCAGGGGTAGGAATATGAAGAGAATGATGGATAGAAGTGGAAGACGACAAGAGGAAAAGGAGGAGGGAGGAAGAAGAGGAGGGGAAATAAGAGATAGGAGGAGAGGTAGGAGGAGCACGAAGAAGAGGAGGAAGAAAAGGAGGATGGGGAGGAGGATTGGGAGGAGGAAGATGAGGAGGAAAAGGAGGAGGAGGGGAGAAGGAGGAGAGGGAGAAGAAACAAGAATAAGAAAAGGAGGAAAAAACAAGAAGAACAAATTGAAGAGGAGGAAGAAAAAGAGGAGGAAGAAAAAGAGGAAGAAGAAAAGGAGAAGAAAGAAGAACAAGAGGAATAAGAGAAGCACGAGAAGGAGGAGGACGAAAAAGAAGAGGCGGAGAAGGATGATGATGAAGAGGAAACAAGGAGAAGAAACAGGAAGATGAGCAGGGGGAGTAGGCTCAGAAGTAGATAGGAAGAAGAGAAGGGAAAAGGAAGGAAAGGAAGAATGGGATGAGGAGGAGAAGAGGAGGAGGAGAAGAGGAGGAGATGGAGGTGGAAGAGGGGGGAGAGGAGAAAGGAGAAGAAAAAAAAAAGAAAATGGAAGAGGAGAAGAAAAAGGAGAAGATGGAGGAGGAGGAGGGGGAGTTGGAGAAGGAAGTGGACAAGGAGAAGGGGATGGACGAGAAGGTGGACGAGAAGGTGGACGAGGAGAAGGTGGACGATGAGGTGGAAGAGGAGAAGGTGGAAGAGGAGAAGGTGGACGAGGAGAAGTTGAGCGAGGAGAAGGTGGACGAGGAGAAGTTGAGCGAGGAGAAGGTGGACGAGAAGGTGGACTAGGACGAGGTGGACTAGGAGAAGGTGGATGAGAAGGTGGATGAGAAGGTGGACGAGGAGGTCAAAGGTGACGACCTCGGTCACAGCTTAGCGTCCTCTGGTGTGATCTTGTACCTCATTCTTTCTTGTGTGGAGTTAGTATCATCTTCACGGGCGAAACTAGCCACGCCCCATTTTCTTCTCTAACCAATCACCGCTTCGCTGCGATTGGTCAGGGAGAAAAGGGGATGCGTTCTTGTTCTTGCCGGAGACCCTGGCAGTCATTCTAACGAGTAATACTAACCTCCCGTGAGTTTACACTTGGAAACCTTTAAACAGAAGAACTGGTAAACCACATTCCATAACAACCAGGAAAGCTTTGAGCTTCAGCAAAAGCCATTATCTCAGACCGCTAGCGAAAGAGGTATTCACTGGCAAAAAAAAAAAAAAAAAAAAAAAAAAAAAAAAAAAAAAAAAAAAAAATTATATATATATATATATATATATATATATATATAAAAACAACAACAACAACAACAACAACAACAATCATAATAATAATAATAATAATAATAATAATAATAATAATAATAATAATAATAATAATAATAATAATCGACAAGGATTTGCGTTATGTATCATCTGCACCCGAAAGATGTATGCTAGAGCAAAACCCAAGGAGGGAGATCTGCCTTCTCGAAACCAAGACTGATTCCTGAGGCGCTACGTGCAAACCTCGGGTTACGAACCGGGTTACGAACTCGCTGATGGCAGAGTCACGGGAACGAGAAACCCAGTGCCTCTTTTACAAGAACTTATCCGGGTTTTGATGTTCTTGTGAGATCACCCTGACGACGATTATGACAGCAACAAGACCCCAGGTCGGAGTGTTCAAAACCTGCGTCACACTGGGCTGAGTCCCGTCAACTACTGTGAGTTCGTATGAGCTGAAATGACTTCGATTGCAATATTTCGTTTTTCGAATCTTCAAATAAACTTTCCGCAGAATACTGAGAAACTGACGAATTATAATACATTAAACCTATAGAAGTATTTAAGACACTTTTGAACTGTTCTTAGGGAAATCTAGAATGATATAAGATAAGTCATTTTCTAGCTCTTCAAATTCACAACAGCTGACGAGATTCCGTTCAGTGTAAAGTGACCTGACACCGACGGATGACAGTGACGTCAACGTGACAGCGCTAAGGGCACGGAGAAACTGACGGTATTGCAGACGGTAATGCTGACGGCAGACGGTGGGATGACGTCATAATGACACCAACATTAACACTAACAGAACTGAAGACGCGAATGAAAACACTCTTTGTTTACAATTACACTGAGATGGTTTAGGGATTACGGGGGGGCGAAGGAGGGTGTACCACTGGGTGAGGGTTGAGTGGGGTGTCCAACCACGAGGGTTCCACCCATAGGTCTACCCCTCAGCCCACCCACCCCCCACCCCCACGCCCACGGGTGAAGAATCCCGACCCAGACTCCAAATAAAGAATATCCCGCACTTTCCCAAGCTTCATGTTTTTCTTTCATCAAACCTGGCAGTCCAGCATCCCACGGGACTCTCGTCCCGGGACGGGATCCCACACCGAGAGGGACCCCGTCTTGTGCCACCCACATCGACGACCCCTTGGGGGGTCCACCAGAAGCGCGAGGGACCACAAGGGCGGGGCCCATCGAGGTCCATCGAGGTTCATCGGGGTCCAACGATCTGACACCAGCGTCTCACTTTGGCCATATTTGGTTTAAGCCTTCCCGTTCCCAAGGGGACGCTATGGAGATGAATGAAATAGCCTGGCGCCAGACAGAGTATGAGTT
>NC_134814.1:11044634-11057134 GCF_046742065.1 Oratosquilla oratoria
CTATCACTTTCCTCTCCTTTCTCAACTTCCAATCTGCCTTCCTCTTTTTTCCCGATCTCTTTCCCTTCATCCCTCCTCTCTTTTTTCCTCTCTTTCTGTCTACTCTTAACTACCCCTTTCCTCTCCTTTCTCAGCTTCCAAACTGCCTTCCTCTTTTTTCCCCACTCTCTTTCCCTTCATCCTTCCTCTCTTTTTTCCTCTCTGTCTACTCTTAACTACCCCTTTCCTCTCCTTTCTCAGGTTCCAAAATGCCTTCCTCTTTTTTCCCACTCTCTTTCCCTTCATCCTTCCTCTCTTTCTGTCTACTCTTAACTACTCCTTTCCTCTCCTTTCTCAACTGCCTTCCTCTTTTTTCCCACTCTCTTTCCCTTCATCCTTCCTCTCTTTTTTCCTCTCTTTCTGTCTACTCTCTCTCACCCTCCTCCACTTACAGCCCCTTCCTCCCTATCTATCCTTCCCTCAACTTCATCTTCTCTTTCTTCCCGTCTTCAGCATAGGGTAACAACTCTACGGACCAGAGGATTTTTTTTTTTTTTTTTTTTTTTTTTTTTGTGACTGGAGGCTAATCTCTACTTGAGGATGCTGAATATTTCAAGCTGTTAGTGTCCCGCCTTCCTACTCTTCTCGTTTAGTCCCTTGTTCTCTGCCTCTAGGACTTTACTTCTCTGATGAGACATTTCATTCCCCAAGAAGCTGCCTAGTGCAGGCCTTAAGGTCTCTTGCAGTCTCCTTCATTCTTATGTTCTTATATGTAAGAATACAAGTGTTGCATATTAACAACGAAATACCATATACATCTCCTCCGCCTCCTTTTCCTCTTTCTCCTCCTCCTACTCCTCTTCCACCTCCACCTCCTCCTCTTCCTCTACCTACTCCTTCTCCTCCTAGTCATCTTCCTCCTCCTCCTAGTCATCTTCCTCCTCCTCCTAGTCATCTTCCTCCTCCTCCTAGTCCTCTTCCTCCTCCTCCTCCTCTTCCACCTCCTCCTACTCTTCCTCCTCCTCCTCTTCCGCCTCTTCCTCTACCTACTCCACCTCCACCTCCTCCTCCTACTCTTCCACCACCTCCTCCTCCTCCTCCTCCTTTCCCTGTTCTTTCTCTTATCTTCTTTCACTTCAAATCCACATTCTTCTTTTCTCCACCCACTCCCCCTCCTGTCTCTTGTTTCTCCTCCTCCGTCTCTATTCTTCTTCCTCCTCACCTTCCTTCCCTTCAAACCCGCCTTTCCCTTTTTCCCCTCCTCCTCCCTATTTCTACTCCGCCTCCTCCTCCCCTTCCTCTCCTCTTCCCCTCCTCCTCCTAGTCCTCCCCTTCCTCTCCTCCTCCCTATTTCTACTCCACCTCCTACTCCTCCCCTTCCTCTCCTCCTCCCTATTTCTACTCCATCTCCTCCTTCTACTCCTCCCCTTCCTCTCCTCCTCCTCCCTATTTCTACTCCATCTCCTCCTTCTACTCCTCCCCTTCCTCTCCTCCTCCTCCTCTTCCCCTTACTCTCCTCCTCCCTATTTCTACTCCACCTCCTCCTCCTACTCCTCCCCTTCTCCTCCTCCTCCTCCCTAAAATGATAAAACATTTCCCGACAGAAAGCCATTACAGCGAGCCATATACACGGCCATATTGACGCGTTCTGGGTCGGAGGCACACGTCCCGTTTTCTTCCAATTGATCTTTAACGCCCTGAGTGTGAATCCACCACTCAGTGAACTCGAATCCTCTGTCGTTAGACATAACTACAGAGCAGCTGTTCTTAAAGTAGCGCGTCAATAGCACCAGGGGCTGTTGAAGCCGGTTCTTGGAGGGGGATCTAAATAGGCTCCCTGAAAAATATTTGACTGATCATATATGTAAGGATTAAACTTTATCCGATTCGCTGAAAAAAGAAATAGAGTCCTAGAAGTCGGCTCTCTTCATAACTGGCTTTTTTTTTATTATTATGATCATTATCATCATTATCACCACTATCATTATTATAATCACATATCATTATCATTACTATCATTATTAAAATCATCACTGTCATTATCATCACTATCATTATTATAATCACATATCATTATCATTACTATCATTATTAAAATCATCACTGTCATCATTATCATTAACATCACGTTATCATTATCATTATTAATTATTATTATCATTTAAACAGTAAATCAAATATTAAAGGTCGGCAGCAGTAGCCTTATATTGGAGAGAAGTTATCATACTGAAATGGAATTGAACTTGAATGTATCACGACTAAAAAAAAAAAAAAAAAATTAAGAACCTATAAAGGCTTTGTATGCAGATCTCTCTCTATTGGAACTTTCTGATATTCGCAGATCTTCAAAATTTGGATGCAGATTCGGAATGAATATTTCCAAAATCTAAAAACTATAAATTTTAACAGAATATTTTGTATTTTGACTACCATTTGTGAATTTTAGAGTTACCTCCTGCCTCGTTCTAAAATTGTTACACACACACACACACACACACATACAAATATGCACACGTGCATAAACACCTAAGCCGCTGGTTCTTTGGAAATATAAATTATTCCCTTGACAAGGAACTATTTAGCAGAGTCGCAGGTCAGAGTGCGGTTAATTCATTATAGTTGGCGGAGGAAGCCCCGCCCACTCCGTAGGGAAGCCCCACCCACCCTTGGGACTGACGCAGCTCGCTAGACTTAGTCACTCTCACGCCAGCCAATCAGATGCTGTGATTTGTAACGATAGTTATTCTAGTTTAGTTTAATTAAATTCTATATGTAATTTGCCTATCATTCATTTATTTCTCTATTTACCTGTTTACTTATTATTCAGTTTTATTTTGTGGTAAATGAAAGAACACGTTCAGTATTTGGACTATGCTTGTGGTGGTGGTGATGATGATGATGAGATGATGATGATGAGGAGGAGGATGATGAGGAGGATGATGATGAGGATGATGATATGATGATGATATGATGATGAGATGATGATGATGAGATGATGATGATGAGAGGATGTTGATGATGATATGATGTTGATGTTGTTGTTGTTGTTGTTGTTGTTGTTTGAGGTGGATGTGCAGATGTTGATGTTGGCACGGTTAGCACAGACGTTGGTAGAGGTAATGGTAGTGGTAATGGTAATGGTAATGGTAATGAAAAGGGAGTAATAGTGGTGGTAATGACGGTACTGGTAATGGTGGTAAAGGTATTGAAAAGGATATTGTCTTAATAGAGGTACTAGTAATGATAATGGAAGTAGTATTGCTAGTGGTGATAGTAGTGGAAGTAGTGGTGGTGATTGTGGTGGTTGTGGTGATTGTGGTGGTTGTGCTGGTTGTGCTGGAAGTGGTTGTGGTTGTGGTAATGATAGAATTGACAGTAATGGTGGTTGTAGATGCAGTGAAAGGGTTACCAGAGGCGATAGTGGTGATAATTGCGACGGTGGCAGAGGTGATGGTGGTGGTGATAGTGATGGTAATAGTGATGGTGATAATGATGGTGATAGTGATGGTGATAGTGATGGTGGTGACTGCGGCGGTGGTAGTAGTGGTGATGATGAATATGGTGTCAAAAGCAATGGTGATTATTCTGATGTTTATGGTGGACATAATGGTGGTGATATCATTGGTGCTGGTGTTGGTGCAAGTGTTGGTGATGATGGTAGGATGGTGACAGCGACAGGGCTGATACTGGTGACGAAAGCGAAGAAGTAGAAGCAGGTTTCGCTGTTTATTGCCGGCAGCCGGTTCTACTTTTGGAGGAAGGATAAGAGTCTCGATTGGTGGTGGTAGTTCGTGATGGCTGTTGTTGTTGTTGTAGTAACTGTATTTGTTGTTACTGTTGTTGTTGTTGTTGTTGTTGTTACTGTTGTTACTGTTGTTGTTACTGTTGATGTTACTGTTGATGTTACTGTTGTTACTGTTGTTGTTACTGTTGTGTTGTTGTTACTGTTGTCGTTAATGTTGTTGTCATTGCTGTTGTTACGTTGTTGTTGGTGGTGATGGTGGTTATAGTTGTGGTGGTAACGTTTATGGTGATGGTAGTGTTTATGACGGTGGAAGAAGCAGTGGTATCCCCCTCCCCCCGCCCATTAAATAAAATATCACCATCATCGGGGGATTAAACCCCAATAAGAACATGCCCATGTTTATCTAATTCATTCGCTGCGTTTTAAGCCAAGGAGAAACCCAACTCCTTCGTAGCATTTTACTTCATTTATTATTTTTACTACATTCATTACTTCATATATTTTATTCTACCTATCGTAAAAGAATTTCGAATAGCCGATGAAGACTCCGTAGCTATTTATCGGTTTAGAGATAAAAATGTGATATCGATTGTATGAAGAATAAACAGGTTCGTCATTACGAACACGTTATGTCATACGGGGACATACATAAACACACACACACACACACACACACAAACACACATACACACACGCACGCGCGCACACACACACACACACACACACACACACACACACACACACACACACACACACACACACACACAACACACACACACACAGTCAATAAGGAAGTAAAGTCCCACTGACGTTTAATATCATAAAGTATCATTATCATACTGTGAAGACTTCTCGCCACCATTACGACAATGTCCTTCCGGTCCATACAAACTGGAAGGTCCAGGCTATCAGCAGGGAACGAGTCCTTCCCCTCCCACACAACCTCCCTCGATACTTTATGTACACGTATACGTACACACACACACACACACACACACACACACACACACACACACACACACACACACACACACACACACAGTTGACGTGAGTTGCTGGTGTGATAGTATTGCGCTCGACTGTTAACTCAGTGGTCTAAGTTCGAGTCCCAGCTAAGGTCTGAAAAGCATCACAACACTGCAAGACGGCACTTCAGCTCTGATGGGCAAGGAGTTGTGTGTGTGTGTGTGTGTGTGTGTGTGTGTGTGTGTGTGTGTGTGTGTGTGTGTGTGTGTGTGTGTGTGTGTGTGTGTGTGTGTGTGTGTGTGTGTGTGTGTCTGTGTGTCTGTGTGTGCGCGCGCGCATGGTTGCGTACTGGTACATTAATATATGCTGATATGCATTCCACATTGATATCAACCCTGCGGTTTGAAAACTATAAAATTCTCAGCCAATTGGGCAAATGACAGCAACAGTAATGAAATAATAAATAGTAATTAAAAAAAATTGATAAACGAGTTAAAGGTCAAGACACTGAAGGGAGAACAACTCCCACACTAATGTAGGAGTATCTATTTCTTCCCGTTATGTTATTAGACTCCCATTACGCTCTCGATACCTCCTCCTGCAGGAGTGGGATTTCTCCATTGTCGAGACCTCGGCAGGTTTGCCCTCAAGATATTTGTTCTTGTACTGAAGTATCAGTTACACCGATGTCAGGATCTATAAACAGCTGCTAGAAGGCAGGCAGGAACAGAGGAAGGCATGGGAAGAAGGAAGGTACGAGAGCGTGAGCAAGAGCGAGAGAGGGATGGATATATATATATATATATATATATATATATACTGGTTGAAATCAACTGCACTAGTTGCTTTAACAATCTTCAAGACTGTATTTTCTTTTGAGAGTCATGAATGACTACTTCCAGTCCCTCTCAGTTGCTAATAGGAAAGTATTCTCCAGATTAAAGAATACAGTCTTGAAGATTGTTAAAGCAACTAGTGCAGTTGATTTCAACCAGAATTGTCTTAGAGAAAACCTGTGCCCCAGAAATATATATATACATATATTATGTATATATATGTATATATATATATATATGTGTTTGCGTGTGTGTGTGTGTGTGTGTAGAGAGAGAGAAAGAAAGAGGGAGAGGGAGAGGGAGAGAGAGAGAGAGAGAGAGAGAGAGAGAGAGAGAGAGAGAGAGAGAGAGAGAGAGAGAGAGAGAGAGAGAGAGAGAGAGAGAGAGAGAGAGAGGGGTTAAAGGTGGGGGTAGTGGAAAAGGAGGAAGGAAAGGAAGGGATAGTGAAAGACGAAGGAGGAAAGGAGGGGATTGAAGATGGAAGAATGAAAAGAGTTGATGAAGCCGGAAAGAGAAAAAGAGAGGGCGATGGAGGTGGAGAGAGGATATGAGGGAGTGGCAGAGGTGGAGGGCGTGGAGAGAGGGAGGAAGTGAAGGAAGAAGAGATGGAGGGCGGGAGAAAGGCAGGGAAGGAAGTATGTAGGAAAGGAAAAATGGGAGAGAGGAAGAAAGGAAGGAAGGAAAAAAAGGAAGTAAAAAGAAAGAAATGAAGGAAGGGAAGAAAGAAGGAAAGGAAGAAGAGAGGAAGGTTGGAAGAAAGAAATGAAGGAAGGAAGGAAAGAAGGAAGGGAATAAGGAAGGAAAGAAAGAAGGGAGGGAGGGAGGAGGGAGGGAGGAAGGACGGAATAAAAGAAGGGAAGAAGGGAAGAAGGGAGAGAGGAAGGAAGGGACAAAGGAGGGAAAAGAAGAAGGAAGGGAAGAAGGCTGGAAGGAAGGAAAGAAGGGAGGAAAGAAGGGAGGAAGGACGGAAGGGAGGGAAGAAGAGAAGAAGGGAAGAATAAAGAAAGAAAGGAAGGAAGGAAGGAAGGAAGGAAGGAAGGGAGAAAGGAAGGAAGGGAAGAAGGAAGGGGAGAAGGGGGAAAGGACGGAAGGAAGGGAGAAAGGAAGGAAGGGAAGAAGTAAGGGGGGAAGGACGGAAGGAAGGAAAGAAGAGAAGGGAATAATAAAGAAAGGAAGGAAGGAAGAAAAGAAGGAAGTAATAAAGAAAGTTGAATGAATGACAAAGTACCATGGAATTTCGCTCGGCTTTGTGGTGCCTTTGATATATTTTATTCTGGTAAATACCGGACGATTTTATTCAGATAAGGGTTCGAACTCGAGGCAAAAGGTGTTCTTGGTCGACTGGGGTTCCAGTGTCTGTTTCTGAGCTGAATTAAATAAATATTTTTTTTTCAGATTAAATTCTGTTTAAGGTGTTTCCGTGGTGTCGGGGGTGAACTACCAAAGTTCAATATAGAAAGAAGAAACTAAATAAATTGGGAAAGATAGCAAGAACAAGAGGAGAGAGGTAATAGACAAAGAAGGAGAGAAGAAAAAAAAATAAAGAATGCACTACAAATTCCACTCGGAAGCAATTATCTTAGTGTAGTGACGACTTAACACACACCCGCTCTCCTAAAAAAGAAAAAAAAAAAAAAAAAAAAGTCTTTAAAAACATATTTTACACCGTTGTAGCAAAAATAATTACAGTTGAAAGATAAATGAACAATTATTCTGGTCTTGGTCTGAAATAAAAAGGATAATTTTGATGAGGTTATACCAAAGATTTTCACATCTCGGTTATGTTGATCTTGAAAGCTTAATCGAAATTGGTAAAAAATAAATAAATAAACAAATAAAATAAAAATAAAATAAATAAAAGGGGTCTTATAAGGACCATCACCCAAATTTACTTTTTGCGTAATGTTGCATCAAAGAGCATCAAAGAAACTCGATTAAAATCAACACCTCACTCCCGGAACCCATCCGAACAAGGCTAAAAGAAAGACTAAGAAAAGAAAATTACATTCTAAAAGAAATTTGAAGATATAGAAGGCATATATAGAAGAAGCTATGGAGGGGACGTTTTCACAGAGAAAACTAATCACATATTCGTTGAGGTCTCTGGGGGACCCCAACGCTGATTAAACCTTCTCCTGCAGAAGCCACCCAAGTCTCCAACTTATGAGACGCTATTGGGAGCCTTCCTCCCGTCCGATATTAAAATTTCATTCTATAAGAACCCACTACCAAGGAGCATAGATGGTCAGGTCGTTAGCGTTCTATGCTTCCTTTGAGTCTTTGCCAGTGGACACGCATCACTGAGGAGTATTGACTCGTTCTTGAATTCTTCCCAGAATCATTTTCCGTACTTCTCCTAAAGAACGAAAGACATGCATGTATATGTAGTTTTACTAGAGTATATATAGTAGCCCAATAGATACAGTTTCGAACTCTCGAGTGGAAATTGATTTCCAACCGTAACAGAATGAAGCACAACGTTAGAAAAAAAAATCCTTTCAAAGCATTTATTAATTTTTAACTATTTTCTATAAGATTTAAGACTTCAGTCTTCTAAGGAAAACAGGAAGTTTCAGGTCGTAAGTCTTATTCGAGAAAGGGAAGAAGACTATTGTCATGAGCAATGTGACCATATTCAGCGTAAAGCATCTTAAGTTCATTTTGGATCCACACATATGCCCGCCAGACGATGTTATTCAACCTGATATGAGCCCACCAATAACAATTGACCTCTTTGCTACAAGATAGGTGTCACGGAAATAAACAAAACTGTCCGACACTTGCCATAATAAACCAAGAAATAAATTCGAAAAGTACCTCGAGATGAACTTAGGCCCTTCTATCACCGAAGGAAAGCGAGACTCGCTTTATGGTAACTTATCCAGCTGTTGCCATATAAGGTGTCTAACTTTTCTTGGATCTTTTGATATACTGTATAATAAAAGCTTGAATCATTCTCATTTAATCTTTATGGTACGTTTTAGGGTTGACACGTTTGTTCTCACTACCGTCAGTCAATTTCATATATCTATTTATTTATCTTTTATTTAGATAAATGAAGCCTATCCCGCAAGTATGGCAACATCATCTTCCGTATTGGGTGGAACTCTTTCTTTTATTAGTATTTGTTTTTTAATTTACTTTATATTCACCTATTTATTTACTCGTTTATTTATTTAATTATCTCTTCATTCACCTATGTATTTATTTATAGTTTTATCAATTGAATAATTAGATTATTAATCAAATAATCAAATAATTAACTGATTAATATATTTATTATGTTTAACTATTTATTATGTATCTTTATTGACTGATTGACTAATTGGTTGATTTATTCATTTATTATATATCTATTTATATGTCCGTAGGGTATTTGAATAGATCACCCTTCTACACCTGTCGGTACTTTCTTTTCTATCATATCTCTTGTAGTTGGAGGAAATAGTGGTGATGGAGGAAACAGTGGTGATGGAGGTAATGGTGGTGATGGAGGTAATGGTGGTGATGGAGGTAATGGAGGTAATGGTGGTGATGGAGGTAATGGTGGTGATGGAGGTAATGGTGGTGATGGAGGTAATGGTGGTGATGGAGGTAATGGTGGTGTTGGAGGTAATGGTGGTGTTGGAGGTAATGGTGGTGTTGGAGGTAATGGTGGTGGTGGAGGTAATGGTGGTGATGGAGGTAATGGTGGTGATGGAGGTAATGGTGGTGATGGAGGTAATGGTGGTGATGGAGGTAATGGTGGTGATGGAGGTAATGGTGGTGATGGAGGTAATGGAGGTAATGGTGGTGATGGAGGTAATGGTGGTGATGGAGGTAATGGTGGTGATGGAGGTAATGGTGGTGATGGAGGTAATGGTGGTGATGGAGGTAATGGTGGTGATGGAGGTAATGGTGGTGATGGAGGTAATGGTGGTGATGGAGGTAATGGTGGTGATGGAGGTAATGGCGGTGATGGAGGTAATGATGGTGATGGAGGTAATGGTGGTGATGGAGGTAATGGTGGTGATGGAGGTAATGGTGGCTACTTTGCCGAAGCTAACGTGACAAGAGACAGAGGCGTTGTGTGTGTGGTTTTGCACTGTGGCAGAACTGTTGTCGTTAATGTGGCAGGCTAGTAGTGTCGGAGTACCCTTACTTCACTACACCTTCGACCGCCATTCCCTCCATTCCCTCAGTCTCCTTCCCTTCATCCCCTTATTTTTACTCCCTCACCTCCCTTCCGTCCCTTCTTCCATTCTCTTCTTTCCCTTTCTATCTATTTCCCTTTCCCCTTACCTCTCTCCTTTTCTTCCCTTTTTTTTCTCCCCGCCTCCCTTGCCCTCCCTTTTCCCTTCCGTTTCATTCTTTCTTCCCAACTTTTTCCTATTGTTCTCTTTCTCCTTCCCTACCTCTTTCTTCCTTCTCTTCCTCCTCCTCCTCCTTTTCCTCCTTATTCCTCCTCCTCATCCGCCGTCGCCTCATCTCTTACCAATTCTCTTCCTCATTTCTTTTTTTCTATTTCTCTTTCTCCTCTTCCCTTTTCCCTTTCCTTTCTCTATTTTCTTTTCCCAATCTTTCTCCCACCTGTCAATTTTTCCATTGTCTACTTTCTTCTTTCCTGCCTCCTCTTCCCTCTTATCCCAACTTCCTCTTCTTTAACTTCTCTTCTCATTTCTCTCTTTTCATCTTCTCCTCTCCCTCTCCTCCTCTACTTTTACGTCTCCCTCATTCCCTTGTTTTCTTTTTCCGTCATTCCTCTATTCCCTTCCTTTCCTCCTCCTTCATTCTTTCCCTTCTTCTTCCATCTTTCCCTCCTCTCTTTCCTCTTTCCCCTTTTCCCTCATTCCTTGCTCCCATTCATCCTCTCAACTCCTTCACTCCTTCTACCCTCCCTTCCTCGCTTTCCTCTTCCCTCTTCCCCTTTCCTTCCTCCATATTTCTTCTTATTTTCTTATTCACTCTTCCACTTTTACTCCATTCTCGTTTCTTTTTAATTCCACCTTTCCTCGTCCCAATTCTTCCCTTTCCTCCGTCCTCCTCTTTCTTTTCTTCTCTCCCTTTCCTCCTCCTTACCCTATCTCGCCCCCCCACCTCCCTCCTCTACCTCCACCGTGCCCCTTGAGCAAGCCAGCCAATGCCGCTGATGGATGAGGTGTAAGCCAAGCCTCCATCTCCTCCTCCCCTCCGTCCTCACCCTTCCCAATCCTCGTTTTTGTTATAGAATAGTGTAACATTAGTCCCTCCCGTCTTCCCTTCTTCCCCTACCCTCCCCTCACCTCTCTCCCCTCACGCCCTCTCTCTCTCTCTCTCTCTCTCTCTCTCTCTCTCTCTCTCTCCTCTTCTTCATTTTAACCCTTAACATGCTCCGTATGTAATATTTCCTACTCTCTCTCTCTCTCTCTCCTCCTCTTCTTCATTTTAACCCCTAACATGTTCCATATGTAATATTTCCTTCTCTCTCTCTCTCTCTCTCTCTCTCTTTTGTCTTTCCTTAATTTTCTTTCATATATATATCCTTCCCTTTCTTTACCTTCTTTTCCATCCCTTCCCTATCTCTTCCTTTCCTTTCCTTTCCTTCTTTCCTTTCCCGTGCCTTTCCTTTCCCTTCCGTTTTTTCCCTTTTCTTTCTCATCTCTTCTCATTCTTCATTATGTTTTTCTTTCCTTACCTTCACTTCCCTTTCCTTCAGTTTCAAAGAATTCTCCCATTCCCTCCTTCTCCACCACTCAAATCTACCACTCTCTATCTACCTTCTTCCATCTCTCCTTTCATCCTTCTTCTATGGATATATATACCAAGAGCTTTCTCCCCCTTATAAGGGGGGTAGCCAAGCCAAAGGCACGTACCTACTCCCACCCATTCCACTCCCATCCTCCCACCCTCTCCTTCGTCTCATCTTAGCTCCTCCTGGATGACAGGTCATCCCTGTATCTCGCCCACTGCCCCAGGTCAAACGCAATGCAGCAAGACACAGTACATCCACAGCAAGGCCGCTTCACTTAATCGGCGAACTCCCTTCTCTGTCCCCCTCATGCTGAAGAAGGGCAGGACGGGGAGAAATCCCTTTGGGGTGCGTCAAAATATCATTCACACAAAAGCACCTTCTACCCTCCCATTCCCCGTCCCTCTATTCTTTGTATAACAATATCATCTATACACATCCACTCCCCACTCTTCCCTATCTCCTGCCCTCTCCCCTCCTTGATCAACAAACATTCCCCTCTTGCTCTGCTCAACGCCCACCTGGAGCAGGAGAGGAATGTCTGTTGAGTAAGGAAGGAAGAGGGCATCCTTCTTACTTCGCTTTTCTTCCTCCATCAAATCTCATACCTACATAAACTTCCCATCCTCTCACGATCTTCTCTTTTTCAAATATACAGTGACTACAAAAGTCTGTGCCCAACAACGCACGCGCCCACGCACACACACACACACACGCTCACACACACACATGCTTACACACACACACACACACACACACACACACCACACACACACACGACAGCACAGTGGTAGCGTTCGCGGCCGCCACTACGGCGGTCCGAGTTATTTCAATATCGCTGTGTTGAGAGTCGTTACTTAAACTCTCGTGGGCGGGGAGTTGGGTGTGTGCGTGCGTGTAAGGTCAGAGCATTACCCATATATCGGTCTTATATGAGCTCTGAATTTTCTTCCAGGAAGGTAATAGCTGTCGGTCACGAGTCCAACACATGATCCAAGACTGGTGAATCACACACACATATATATATATATATATATATATATATATATATATATATATATATATATATATAAATATATATAAATATACACACACACATACCGGTTTAACCATCTGGAAAGTTAAACGAACAAACCAGAGCGCATTGGTACATTACATTCTCGGTGTAACAACGTGCAAAGAAAAATCTATTTTCTTGGTCATTTCCACTGAAGATGTAATGTACAAGAGCGCTCTGCTTCGTTTAACTTTCCAAGTAGGTACTTCT